>NC_045435.1:153225222-153423114 GCF_002776525.5 Piliocolobus tephrosceles | reverse complement strand
TAATCCCAGCTACTCGGGAGGCTGAGGCAGGAGAATGGCGTAAACCCGGGAGGCGGAGCTTGCAGTGAGCTGAGATCCGGCCACTGCACTCCAGCCTGGGCGACAGAGTGAGACTCCGTCTCAAAAAAATAAAATAAAATAAAAAAATAAATAAAGACAGGAACATATGACTCTTTCCTTCACTGGATCATTTAGAGGCCATTGTAGGGTTATTATTATTGGACTAGTTTCAATTATTGTGTCCCAAGAAATAGGAGGGCCCAAGGAGGAGAGAACTAGGGAAATCACTGGTCAATGGAGAAGTCAGAACACACACATTTATCCATTAAGTTTTCTGTCTTATGCTGGCACGGTTCAGGGCACCCCACAACAATTACAATAGTAACATCAAAAGTTACCACTGGTCATCATAACAGGTATAATAATAATGGGAAAGTTTGAAACATTGCAAGAATTACTAAAATGTGACACAGAGACATGAAGTGAGTACACGCTTTTGGAAAAATACTGCCAATCAAAATCCTCAATGCAAGGTTGCCAGAAACCTTCAATTTATAAAAAACACAATTACCTGTTGAGTGCTATGTATATATAAGTGAAGTGGAATAAAATGGAAGTATGACCGTATATGAATATTTAAACTTCCTCCAGTGTTCTTAAATTATATAAGGATTTGAACTTCTTCGAGTACATACTCACTGGCCTAAAACAAGTTATTTTAAAATATGAGAGGAAAGAGTATTAAAATCATAAAGAAATCATACTTCTACTCTCTTAGGTAATTGAGTATCACATTGACAAAACCATGGTTTGAAAGAATAAGAACAAAAGTTAGCAATTCAGTGATAATGGAGCTACAGTTGTCATCCTAGCTATGAAGTCAGTTTTTGTTTTCTTATTCCAGGTCAGGACCTTTGGAAAAATGCTTCTTTGACTAGGTGTATCAAGTTTTAGCAGCACCAGTTAGACGAAAGAAGAGGGGTAGGGAAGCTTCACAAAGTAAGGATAAAATGCCATTTTCTTGAAACTGGGTTTCTCAAACAAATAATTTTATCCTTAAAGAAAAGAAGTTGTATAACATTTCAGAGGCTCTAAAAATTTCAAGTATATTACACACACATTTTATGTTAGGGAGAGAGCAAAAGTATAGTTTTTTGACTGGCTTTACACTATTCTCACTATTTAATCACTTGAAACAAGCTTATGTCTTCATTATCTGAGGCTAAAATACTTCTATAATTTGCTTTATTTATTTTGAGATGTACTTATAAGCCATGGTCTAGTTAAGTTGTAAATATGGGTAATATAGTAATGGTACAGAACAGAATTGTAAGCACTGCTTATATTTAAGGATAGTTATGCATAGATAATCAATAAAGGAGGATTCTGGAGTTTCAGCTAAGAAGAGGATATATATGAAAAAAGTAGATATTTCAATACATTATCAATGAGCAAAATGCAGCAAAAAAAAGTCAACATATGCTTGTTTATGGGGATTAAACAAAGTTAAAAAATTTTAAATCAAATCAACATAAAGATGATCTTTATCCAGAGGATCAGACAAGTTTCAGAAGCTATGTATATTAGTCTGTTTTTATGCTGCTGATAGATATACCCAAGACTGGGACCAAAAAGAGGTTTAATTGGATGTACATTTCCAAATGCCTGGGGAGGCCTCAGAAACATGGTGGGAGGCAAAAGGCACTTCTTACACGGTGGCAGCAAGAGAAAATGAGGAAGAAGCAAAAGCAGAAACCCCTGATAAACTCATCAGACCTTGTGAGGCTTATTCACTATCATGAGAATAGCATGGGGAAGACTGGCCCCTATGATTCAATTACCTCCACCTGGGTCCCTCCTACAACACATGGGAATTCTGGGAGATACAAGTCAAATTGAAATTTAGGTGGGGACACAGCCAAACCATATTATCCTGCTCCTGGGCCCTCCAAATATCATCTCCTCACATTTCAAAACCAATCATGCCCTCCCAACAGTCCCCCAAAGTCTTAAGGCATTTCAGCATTAACCCAAAAGTCCACAGTTCAAAGTCTCACCTGAGAGAAAGGCAAGTCCCTTCCACCTATGAGCCTGTAAAATCAAAAGCAAGCTAGTTACTTCCTAGATACAATGGAGGTGCAGGTATTGGGTAAATGTAGCCATTCCAAATGGGAGAAATTGGTCAAAACAAAGGGGTTACAGGGCCCATGCAAGTCCAAAATTCAGTAGGGCAGTCAATTTTTAAAGCTCCAGAATGATCTCCTTTGACTCCAGGTCTCACATCCAGGTCATGCTGATGCAAGAGGTGGGTGCCCCTGGTCTTAGGCAGCTCCACCCCTGTGGCTTTGCAGGGTACAGCCTCCCTCCCCGCTGCTTTCATGGGCTGACGTTGAGTGTCTGTGGCTTTTCCAGGAGCACGATGCAAGCTGTCAGTGGATCTACCATTCTGGGGTCTGGAGGATGGTGGCCCTCCTCTCACAGCTGGACTAGGCAACACCCCAGTAGGGACTCTGTATGGGGGCTCTGACTCCACATTTCCCTTCCACACTGCTCTAGCAGAGGTTCTCCATGAGGACCCCACCCCTGTAGCAAACATTTTCCTGGGAATCCAGGTGTTTCCATACATATTCTGAAATCTAGGTGGAGGTTCCCAAACCTCAATTCTTGACTTCAGTGCATCTGCAGGCTCAACAACACGTGGAAGCTGCCAAGGCTTGGGGCTTCCACCCTCTGAAGCCATAACCTGAGCTGTACATTGGCCCCTTTCAGCCATGGCTGGAGTGGCTGGAACACAGGGCACCAAGTCCCTAGGCTGCACACAGCATAGGGATCCTGGGCCCAGCCCATGAAACCACTTTTTCCTCCTGGGCCTCCAGGCCTGTGATGGGGGGTTGCTGTGAAGGTCTTTGACATGGCCTGGAGATATTTTCCCCATGGTCTTGGGGATTATCATTAGGCTCCTTGCTACTTGCGAAAATTTCTGCAGTCAACTTGAATTTCTTCCCAGAAAATGGGTTTTCCTTTTCTATCACATAGTCAGGCTGCAAATTTTCCAAACTTTTATGCTCTGCTTCCATTATAAAACCGAATGTCTTTAACAGTCACCTCTTGGATGTTTTGCTGCTTAGAAATTTCTTCTGTCAGGTATCCTAAATCATCTTTCTTAAGTTCAAAGTTTCACAAATCTCTAGAGCAGGGGCAAAATGCTGGCAGTCTCTTTGCTAAAACATAACAAAAGTCACCTTTACTCCGTTTCTCAACAAGTTCTTCATCTCCTTCTGAGACCACCTCAGCCTGGACCTTATTGTCCGTATCACATTTTGGACAAAGCCATTCAACAAGTCTCTAGGAAGTTCCAAACTTTCCCAAATTTTCCTGTCTTCTTCTGAGCCCTCCAAACTGTTCCAACCTCTGCCTATTACCCAGTTCCAAAGTCACTTCCACATTTTTGAGTATCTTTTCAGCAACATCCCACTCTACTGGTACCAATTTACTGTATTAGTCTGTTTTCACATGGCTGATAAAGATATGCCAGAAGCTGGTAAGAAAAAGAGATTTAATTGGTTCCACATGACAGTTCCACATGACTAGGGAGACCTCAGAATTGTGGTGGAAGGCAAAAGGCACTTCTTACATGGTGACAGCAAGAGAAAATGAGGAAGAAGCCAAAGCAGAAACCCCTGGTAAACCCATCAGATCTCATGAGACTTATTCACTATAATGAGAATAGCACAGGTAAGACCAGCCCCCATGATTCAGTTATTCAGTTACCTCCCCCTGGGTCCCTCCCACAACACCTACGAATTCTAGGAGATACAATTCAAGTTGAGATTTGGGTGGGAACACAGCTAAACCTTATCACTATGCTATAATTGCAAATAACACATGAGTTTGCAAAAGCTTGATTACATCTTAATGAATTCTTAAAGACTTTATCTTTCCTCAGTGATGTTTTAATTTTTCTACTATGTAATCTTAAACAGCAATAACATAGTCTTTCTCTATGTGTGTGTTAACTGGTCTGCTTGGAAGTATAGTAAATGGTGTGTTTAATATTAATTAGACTAATATAGGAGTATAAAGATCTATTTGTATTGGCAAAGAATCCCTTTGCGAATAATTCTTTTTTGAATATAAATGTGGCAGAGGAGTCTGAGACAAAGCTTTGAGTTTTAGCAGTACCAGAACATCTATATCTTCAACATATCATTTATAAAATACACTGAAAGAATATCCTCTACTTCATTCAATGAGTTTGGGAGCTGAAGCTGCTCAGAATAGGATCTCATATAACATCATCTTTTTGAAGTGCTATATGGCATGGCCTCTTGTGTATTATAGTATAATACCATTTTTTTGGTTACACCTTTCCTCCAGAGCTGGGTTTTCTTGGAAGCCAACAAAGCTTAAGCTTCAAGGTCCTCACTTGCAGAACCCTCTTTCAAGGCCCTGAGAAAGACTGTAGCAATGTTCTCATAATCTTATGTTTCAATAAAAAATTGCAAAATATATTTTAACTGCAATTGGCTTGAGGGCACTCTTTTTACTGACTTTCCCTCCTTCACAATTCTCCTCCTATCAGGTAGCACTGAAGTGGCCATAGGTATATCTTGGATCTGGCTCAAAGAAAGTTGAGAAGGGGAAGCCCTGAGATTTCATTTGGATTTAGTGGATTATATAATTGTGGTTTGTAGTCATGCCTGTGCATGGTTAAAGTTATTGCTAAATGTTTTGGTGGAGAAATGACATACAGGAATATCCCTACTAGCTGTACTAAATCAGTGGGCTGAAATCTTAATATAAATATGTCCCATGGTGCTCAGCACCTGAAGTATGTGGGTAGTAAGGGAGAAACAGAGCAAAAGGCTAGGCGATGGAACTTTTCTGGACGCTCATGAAAAGCAATTAACTATGTCTGAATTATCTTTCCATTATCTCTTTATAGAATGTTAAAAAAAAAGTCAGCCAAGCATGATGGCTCACACCCGTGACTTCAGCACTTTGGGAGGCAGAGGCAGGCAGATCACCTGAAGCCAGGAGTTCGGGACCACCCTGGCCAACATGTTGAAACCCTGTCTCTTAAAAAATAAACAAACAAACAAATAAATAAATAAATAAATAAATAAATAAATAAATAAATAATAAAGACTGGGCACAGTGGCTCACGCCTGTAATCCCAGCACTTTGGGAGGCCGAGGCGGGTGGATCACAAGGTCAGGAGATTGAGACCATCCTGTCTAACATGATGAAACCCCATCTCTACTAAAAATACAGAAAAAATATTTGCCAGGCGTGGTGGCGGGTGCCTGTAGTCCCAGCTACTTGGGAGGCTGAGGCAGGAGAATGGCGTGAACCTGGGAGCCAGAGCTTGCAGTGAGCCAAGATTGTGCCACTGTACTCCAGCCTGGGCGACAGAGCGAGACTCCGTCTCAAAAGAAAAAATTTTTAATAAAATAAAATAAAAATAAATCATCATTGTGTGAGGAGGTCACTAAAGATCCTGCGGCCCTCACGTTGTAGGAACAAAACATTTTAGGGTGCATTCATTAATTTTTAATTGGTAAAAACACTTATTTCCTAGATTTTGTGATGCCTATGGATTTGTCACTCAGATTTGTAATTTGTTGTGATTTCTTCTTCCATTCTAAATAAATATTCACTTCGTATCTAATTTAATATTGACAATTTTGTGATGTTAATTTTTTTTTTTTTTTTTTTTTTGAGACAGAGTCTCGCTCTGCAGCCCAGGCTGGAGTGCAGTGGCCAGGTCTCAGCTCACTGCAAGCTCCGCCTCCTGGGTTTACGCCATTCTCCTGCCTCAGCCTCCCGAGTAGCTGGGACTACATGCGCCCGCCACCTCACCCGGCTAGTTTTTTGTATTTTTTAGTAGAGACGGGGTTTCACTGTGTTAGCCAGGATGCTCTGGATCTCCTCACCTTGTGATCTGCCCGTCTCGGCCTCCCAATGTGATGTTAATTCTGACTCTGAATAAATTACCTTGCAGGCTTTCCTGGTTCTCAAGCTTACAGACAGCAGATTATGGGACTTCTCTGCCTCCATAATTGCATGAGTCAATTCCCATAATAAATACCTCACCCCCTAGACGACCCTGATACAGACTTTTGAGACAAGGTCTCACTCTGTTACCCAGGCTGGAGTGCAGTGGCGTGATCTCGGCTCACTGCAACCTCTGCCTCCCGGGTTCAAGTGATTCTCCTGCTTCAGCCTCCCAAGTAGCTGGGACTGCAGATGCATGCCACCAATCCTGGCTAATTTTTGTATTTTTAGTAGAGACAGGGTTTGACCACGTTGTCAGGCTGGTTTTGAACTCCTGATCTCAAGTAATCCACCCACCTCAGCCTCACAAAGTGTTGGGAATACAGGTGTGAGCCACCACACCATGCCGATAAACCTGATACAGATTTTATATTCTTTTTCTTAAACAAAGTCTCCCAAATGGAATAAACTTTAAACTTTGCAAAAATCTGTATTTCCACCTGTATTTCTCATTCTAAAAGAGATTTAAGGTATCTTCCCAGCACAATAGTTGTGATGGCTTTATTTTCAACTCCTTTGTCCTCATTAATGAGAGAAAATCTGAGGTCAAGGAAAAAAGGAAGGAAAAAATAAAAAAGGAAGGAGTGAAGGGAGGAAGGAGAGAAAGGAATCCTATCTATGGGAGGTATCTGTGTATGAGGGAATGAATTGGGCTTTGGGGTCAGACAGACAAACCTGGAGCTAAAATCTCAAAGTCATCATTTATGAGCTACGTAGCAAGTTATTTTACCTCTTGAAACCTCAGTTCTCTCATCCATACAATGGGGATAATACCACTGACTTAGCAAGGTTATTATGAGAAATAAATTGCAACATATGTAAAGCACCTTGTCAAGTGCCTGACACATATAAGGCATTTAATACAAATTTAAAATGTTTTATTCTTGAATGCATAACCCAAGTTTTATCTCCTGAAATAGCCTTACTAATATGCCACCTTTAGGGTGAGTAGGAAAGAAATAATTCCAACATTTTTCTTGCTCTCTTCATAGCAAATCATGAACAGTACAACATATGTGGGTATTTCATTTCGTTTTCTGTCAAGACATGAGACTGTCTGTACAAGGTGCAAAAATATGTCATCTTTCATTCTGAACAAAAGTTAACAAATAAACTGTTGTAGATGAACTGTCTAAAACATGGAATGGGATAGCAAATTTAGGAATATTTATAAGAAGCTACACTGCCACTCACAGAAAAAGGTTTTGCACTTTATGTTTGCTTTAATGAAAAATAATCACAAATTAACTGTATTAGGGCAGCATCCAAATTATCTTTCTACTATCTCTTCACAGAATATTTAAAAACCATCACTGTATGAGGAGGTGATTAAAGACCCCGTGGCCCCCACAATGTAGGAACAAAATATTTTAGGATGCATCTGTTAACTTTTAATTGGTAAAAACACTTATTTCCTAGATTTTTTGATGCTTGTGATATTTGTCATTCGAATTTGTAATTTGTTGTGATTTCTAATTCAATTTCTTATTCTAATAATGTGCTTATTTCAAAGACAAAGCAACAGTTTTGATATTCATCCATTTACTGACTCCCATGTTTCACAGGCACCTAAGCACAGTAGATCAGTAGATTAGAACAATTTTAAAGTAAATGAATGGATTAGAAATAGCTCAGGAGTCAACCCAGGGTCCAGGGGTCTCTTAGGCTTATCTGACACTTCACAGCTGTGATGCTGTGGACAAGAAGGATGGAACACCTTCAGAAGGGATTATAAGAAACAGCAAGTTGTCAGCAATGACTGCATTAAAGAAAATCTGAAGGTACAAGAGGCTTGATTGAAGAAGAAAAAACAACAGTAGTTAAAGTACCACAAAATAACCTGAAATTTCTTGGTGCCCCCATTCACCAATGCCTGCTATGTATACTTAGCTATTTATCGTTATACTGGAGGGGGTTAGATAACCTGTAAACTATGGATTAGAAGTAGTTAAGTGGTCGATTAGGCTTAGAAAAGCTAGTCACAGGTACATAGCTCTTCACTTGAGGTCTTTGCTAGATATAACTATATTTTTTTCCCTTGATGGAGAATTACATGCTACTGTAATCGCCAAAGGCATTTGATTCTGTCTTCTTTGGTCTTAGACTCTAGAGCATCATGCTAAGACTATGGAATGTTTACCACTAACCAAATAAAACAGGGGAATTCTAACTGATACATCTATACCCTCTGCCCTCTCCTTATTTCTAAAATATCTGAATTGTTCATCTCTCTATTGCCTATTATACTAGAATATCAGAGCTGCAGCCTAATAAGTCATTGAATCTTCTCTTTTATGATGCAGAAACCATTGCCACAACATCCCCTAAGGAGGGGCCACATACCCCTGCACTCTGCAGAAGATAGTTCATTCCTTTACCTTTCATTTTTAGAAAGTTCAACTTGATTAGTATATCATAACCCCTCCCTGCAATTCTACCCATTGGTCATGGTTATTTCCTCTGGAACCTCCCAAATGTATGAAATTTCTTCATGAATTAGCCTTATGATTCTTAAGTCCAATACCTTAATCACTCAGCCATTCTGGTACTATAGCCCTATGATTCTTACAAAATACATACACAAACACATATACAAAAGCAGTCATATATCTTCCTCATAAAGTCTTGAAATAATCCAGGATTATTTCAAGTATTTCAGTCTCAAGAGAGAATTCATTGCACCCCTACTCCCCACATTCACTCATTCCACAAACTTGTATTCAGTGCCTTCCATCTGTCAGGCACTTTGCTAGTCACCTGGGATACATCGGGAATCAAATAGCCCCCACAGAAAGATGTGAAATTGCTACTAGGATAAATATAGCAAAGGAGAGTTACCAAGTGCCTTCAAAGGATGTAATGAAGCAAGGTGGAAAAGTCAGAAAAGGCTGCCCTAAAGGAGTTAATATTGAATTAAAATCTGAAGGAAGAGTAGATACTAACTGAGGGAGAATAGAAAGATGATTATTGGAACAAAGGCCCTAGCCAGGAAGTAGCAGGAAAACTTGCATACGTAGAAGAAGGGTGCTATAGCTAGGGTTCAGAGAACAGGGGGTGTGATTAATATTGAGTGTCAACTTGATTGGATTGAAGGATGCAAAGTATTGTTCCTGGATGTGCCTATGAGGGTGTTGCCAAAGGGGATTAACATTTGAGTCAGTGGACAGGGACAGGCAGACCCATCCTCAATCTGGGTGGGTGCCATCTAATCAGCTGCCAGCATAGCTAGAATAAAGCAGGCAGAAGAAAGTGGCATGAGGAAACTGGCTGAGTCTTCCGGCCTTCATCTTTCTCCCATGCTGGATGATTCCTGCCCTGGAACATCAGACTCCAAGTTCTTCAGGTTTTGGACTCTTGGACTTACACCAGTGATTTACCAGGGCCTCTCAGGCCTTTGGCTACAGACTGAAGGCTGCACAGTCAGCTTCCCCACTTTTGAGGTTTTGGGACTCAGACTGACTTCCTTGCTCCTCAGCTTGCAGACAGCCTATTGTGAGACTTCCCCTTGTGATCGTGTGACTCATGTGAGTCAGTTCTCCTAACAAACTCCCTGTCATATGTTCAAATATCCTCTAGTTCTGTCCCTTTAGAGAACGCTGACTAATACAGGGGGGCAAGGTCAACATGCAGCAGAGAGAGAATCAGAGCTGGACCACACAAACCCCTCCATGTTAGGGAGCTTTGTCTGTATCCAAAAAGCAAATGGAAGCCAGTGAAAGATCATAAGCATGGGGCCAGGGGGTAGTGTTCAGAAGACCTCTCTGACTGTAGTGTGGATTCCTGGGAGACCAATGAGGAAGGTATTACAGTATTTCGGGTAAGAAGTAATGATGGTCTTTGGGCTAGGGTACTAGCTAGGGTACTACTTCCCAAGAGGGAAGTAGACCAACTGGTTTGGGAGTTATTAAGGGAGTTAGTGATAGATTAAGTATTGACTAAGGGAGCAGAAAGCACCAAAGATGAACCTAGGCCTCTGCCTCAATATCAGGATGGTGATATCTTCTTAGATAGTGAAGACAGGTTTGGGAGAGAGAAAGACCATGAGGGTGGTTGCTGGCAGCTAGAAAGCCATTTATCTTTTTTTTTTTTTTTTATGAGATGGAGTCTCGCTCTGTCGCCCAGGCTGGAGTGCAGTGGCCTGATCTCAGCTCACTGCAAGCTCCGCCTCCCGGGTTTACGCCATTCTCCTGCCTCAGCCTTCCAAGTAGCTGGGACTACAGGCGCCCGCCACCTTGCCCGGCTAATTTTTCTTTCTTTTTTTTTTTGTATTTTTAGTGGAGACGGGGTTTCATCGTGTTAGCCAGGATGGTCTCGATCTCTTCACCTCGTGATCCGCCCATCTCGGCCTCCCAAAGTGCTGGGATTACAGGCTTGAGCCACCGCGACCGGCCAAAGCCATTTATCTTTATGCAAGCTATCGATGATAACTCTTAGGCGTCTTGCAGATAATGTGAAAAACCATTGGTAGCATTTTATTTTACATAGCTCTTTTAAAAATTTTCTCCCTTCAGATAGAGGAAAAGTTTGTCATTACCATAATAAAATAGTTCCACTTTTAATGTCACATTTAGTAATCAGAAATATTAAAGTTCAACTTCATGTTGTCACAATTTAACTGTCAATGGTACCTGTATATAATTATACAAATTCCTCCACAGGAGTGCCATAGACTCTCTGTCCTCTGTCTTAACCCATTTATGCCCAAGGTTGCAATTTTCTGAATTTTTACAATCAGACCTTGGTGATGGCCTTGAGCACTAGGATGTAAATAACTCCCACATGCTTAGCGTTCCAATAATGGAACACTAGGCATAAATGAGATAACATTTATTAAGTTCTACAAGGAAAATCTTTTCCTCCTGTTTGTGAAGGACTGAAACTTTTTTCAACTCAAGCACAAGGACATGGGTTAAGCACTTTGAGTTTCCCCTCATATATCATTTGAACTGACAACGGATAGCATTTCATGACTTTTTAAAAAGACTTTTTACAATGAATAGCTTTGGTATACACTCAAGATATAACCAACTTACTGACGTTATGGAGCTAAAAACATTTCTTAAATCAAGTTGTAGTGAAACGTGTATCATTTTACCTAAAGAATCAGAGCGTACATTAGCAATCTCAAATTCTTATTTATCCTTGGAAATCTCAATATAGTTTTCTTTGGAGTGGGGAGTTCTTAATTTTTAAAGTATAATTCAGAGCAAGTATGAGAGCCAAAATGCAGAAATAAGTTTCTAAAATTCAAATTAAATTCAAATATTTATTTAACAATGCAACTTTGAGGTTAGCATTCATTAAGAAACAAAGCAGCAAAGGAAAAACAAAAATCCAGTGATCCTGTTCCAACTAGAAACATTTTTTAAACCATTGAAAGGAAACTTTAGAACAGCCTCCAAAACAAAATTTGATTCTACTTTGTAATTAAAATGTAGCTATAGTACATGCCCCCTGGGCCCAAAGACCACTCTCCTCATTTTAAGCAGATTCACTGTTAAACAGGCAAGACTTGTCAGGTCAGCCCTTAAATAGTATTTCTCAATCCGAAAAAAAAAAAAAAAAGTCTCTGTTCGAGAGAGCGAGGCATTGGTACAGGTCATCCCAAATTCTTGTAGATTAAATTAGCTGTCCTGTGTTTTCTGACTCCTAGTCTGCTTTCCTCCTGCAGGGACACATAGAAGGGGGGATTCAGACTGGCAAGGATGTTGAAGGGCAGTGTAAGTTGAGGGACAAGGCACAAAAGAGCAGGCTCCGCTCTGCCTCAGTCTCTCATCACAAGGTCTTATTTGTTATTGATAAGTTGACGCGCAGGCATCACCTATTCTCTGGACCCAGCCTGTAGAGTTTTTTTTCTCATATGGTCTTTTTCTACATCTCTGCTTAGGGGCTCACTATACATAACAGAAAAGTCACTGAAATGAGAGTCAAGCGAACCAAATTCTAATCCCAGCAGTGACACAGATGAACCATGCGAACTTGGGCAAATCTCTTAGTTTGTGACACTAGTTTCATGTCTGTAAAATAAATTCCTCTATGTGATTTCCCCTAGATCTCAATAGCCTCTGCTTACTAAGGGTAATAACCCTATTTTCACCATCTCTTACCCTCACCTGCATAACAACATCTCAGCCCCATGAACCCTCCAGCCCCACGGCTTCTCTAATACTTACAAAGTCCCCTTCTTCCATTCAATTACATTAACTTATCATCTATATGCCAGATTTATGCTTAGCACTGGGACTAAACTAGCAAACAAAATAATATCATATTCCCAGCACTGAGCTAAAATAAGATTTTCATTCAAAGCAGAACATTCAGACTGCTACAGGGAACACAGATTGTAGGATAACCAGAGTGAACATGGAGACACGAATTGGAAAACTATTGCAATAGTTCAAGTAAGAGAGGATGGTTGGCAGGATTGGAAGGGTGAAGATGGAGAATTCAGTAACTATTTTAGAAGTCTTACTGAAGGATTAGGAAGGGGACATAAGGGGGAGAAAGGGTAAAAGAGAGGTGCCAAGGTGACTCCCAGGTTTCTGGTTTGAGCTTTTGTGTTGATCAACGGAAAAACCTGGGGAGGAGCATGTTTGGAGCTTGTGGAGTTCTCCTTGGACACATTCAGTCTGCAACATTCACAAGACATTCAGATGGAGATATCAAATAATGATTGGATGCAAGGCTGAAGTGCTCTGGATATAAACATTTGGGAGTTTTCAGCAAATAGGTGTTTCAAACCATGGGAATAGAGGAACTCACCCAGGGAGAGAGAACAGGTTGTCCCACATGAGCTCACAAACTGTCTTCTCTCATTGTTTGGTGCTAGCAGTCATATGTAGACCAATGGTGCTGGCCCCTAAGAGCAGTACTCCCCAGGGGTTCATGGCGTACTTGGTTCTTGGCAGGCATCCCTGGGCTAAAGCTAGACTACAGTCAGCCCAGAAGTGGAGCAAATTCTCCCTTCCACACTCAGTGTCCCGCTTGGTCACCTGAGCCACAGATCAGGCTGCTGAGTCTCTAGTACTTAGGAGAACATTGCCTGCAAGTCTCGCTCATTCCTTATAAACTAGACACCAACATCTGAGCCAGGCACTGGATGTTGCCCTCAGACCAAAATCACACAACTGAAACCAAACACCCTTATGCATGCGTTCAGCACACCTACTCAAACTCATCTGAGACTCCATTTAGACTCAGGCTGCCCACCATGTTCACCACTACCACCGTTACTACCACACCATTTGAATAATTTTGAGAGAAAGGTTAACAAATTTTCCCAACCTTCAGCATCTTCATTAATGCTCTTAATCTTCTACCTATGTGGAGACTTGGCTTTGTGAAACATTTGCTACAAGAGAATCTAGGGAAGCAAAGGATGAAATATTTGTTCTCAATTTGATAAATAACCTACCAACCTACTGATTGCTGTATCACAGGAATAACACTACCACCATCAGAAAAAGCTGCCGAACGAATCAACCCTCGTGTCAAATCTTCTTGTCTGTATGACACCAAGTGCAAGGAGAAGATCACTAGGAGAAGCTTTAAACAAGAAAGCATACATGAACAAGGTGAATATAACAATGATCATAATTTGGACCACAGAAAAGGGGTATGGGGACCTTCTAGGTCTAGTAAAGGCACCTGTGTCACAGGCAATCCAGTGTGTACCCTCTGCCTGTTGTGTGGGTCACCTTTACACCAGTATCTGCCAGGCTCCAGTGTGCCTGAGGGAACAAAAACCAAGATAATATCCTGTGTCATGTGTGCATGGTGCACACATTTTGATATGAAATCACATTATTTACTACATAGGATGTAGTAAGGGCCTTATCTGAAGCAAACAAAATATCTTGGAAAAGGAAGACTTCACTCTTCCCAGCAGCACTGGAGAAAGCTTTTCACTCAGCCCATTTAATCTCAGTCTTGAAGGATGTACAGGAGACCTCCAGGTGGGCAAGTTGTAAGTAAAAGAGAGAATTCTAGACTAGAGGGGAAGTTCATTTAAATGTGCAAAAGTAAAGAAGCAGATGGTGTTCTGGGATAATATTCCCCAAGTATGTGGACCTCAACATGGTTGGTACCTAGCAGTGCCAAGTGAGGTGGGAGAAGATTTTAAGTGGCATGCAGACACTACATTCAATAACACTGAATCATTTGGGTTTGAAAAAATTGTCTACCTTTTAATTCCTTTCCTTCCTCACCCAGGAAACTTTCTCAGTTGGCTCCTAGGATGCTGTAACTTTTCTCTTAAAAGCTAATCTTCCTTATTAACAAATGAGCAGGTTTCAGGTTTGGAGGTTTTACAGGCAATAGTATCTACCTAGAATTTAATATTATTTTTCTTTTATTAATTATTTTTACTTATGGCTAATTACAATGGTTTTCCATTTACAGTTATGATATGAAAATTTTTTTCTAAATAAACTCTAATAATGTGATTTAAGTACAGAAAAATATGGAGGAGTTAATCATACAGATGTGGTAAACACAGTAAAAATTATGACCATGGTATGTGAATATAGGAAATTTTAGAAATACTCTTAAGGAGAAAAGTTAGCAGGGTGATATTTTGGTATTAGTAGATTGTTCAGGGATCAAGCATGGTAAAATGGATAAAATTTAAAACTGCGAGATAGAAATTCACATCTTCCTCTGCTACTTTCTAGCTCCATGGACAAGGGCTCTTAAGGGCTCTAAGTCTCAATCCCTTCACCTTTATATCAAGGATTAGTTATACAAGAATGTAAGGATTAGAGGCAACAAATATGCAGGTCATAAGATTGTAGACATTATTAATCTCCTTTATAACTTCCCAACAAGCTTTCAAGTTTAGTTATGATGGACTCTGACCTAATTTCTGTAATTATTTGAGACATTAGGTCTGCAGAGCTGTATTTGGCTTTAAAAAGAAATCAAATATATTATTTCTCTTAAGTATTCAATTAACTTACATAAGAATTTTAGAACTCAGCATAATGCTCACTCCCAGCTGTTCCTAGATTGTCCCAAATGGTTGTAAACTGGGGAGGGGACTGCCCACCCTGTCCAAGTCAGAAGTTTTAGGTTAAATTCTAATGATCTTCTGAATGCATTTTGTAATACTTCTTCAATAAACTAAAAACAACAAACCATAGAACTATACAAACAATATAGCCACATCTCTGAAAACTTACAATCCTGAAAAAAAGAAAAAACAAATCACTCAATTCATATTCCACAGTTTCGATCTCATCCTTTCAGCCACCTCTCTTCCTCCCATAATGAATGAGGCCTGAAGAAGCCTGTGAACATTAAAAGATTGGCAAACAAAAACTTAGTGCCCTACCACTTGGTTCTCTAGTTTTCTACTTCAAAAACAAGTGCAGGCTGAAACCTGGAAACCAAGAGGTTTGTCTTTTCATGGTGACACCTTGCCTAAGTAAGAGATAAACTGGACCAGCCTACCTCCTTTAGTGAACACAGTCTGTTTGAATTTCTGGCCCATGTAAAATTATTAAAGCAGGGCACACAAGCAGTTTCCTCTCAAACAGTAGCAATGATTTTTATTTTCCAAATTATGCACTGCCTTTTTGGGAAACCTGTCATGAGAGGATTTTCTGCCTGCTAAACCTATCTTGCATTTCCTGGAAGTGTTTTACTAAGTGGGTCATCTCATATCACAAAGGAGAAAAAATCCAGGACACTGGTGATATCTCCTGCACAGTTTTGCAGTTCTCATTACAAGCACAATGCACAAGCAATTTATGACTGCTGAATCTTTGGTATGGCTATACATTTGTCCTTCACATTTGTATACCACCATCACACTTCTTCCTAAATGAAACACTAGATTTAAATGGATCAGATATTGCTATTTCTTCTAACAATTTGGTAAAATTCATAAAAATCATTTTTAGAAATGTCTTTTTTGGAGACCAAAGGAATGGAATGATATAAATCTCACGCCATAAAAATGAGTGCATTATTTTAAATGAGACATGATCAGACATTTTAACAGTTTTTAAAATGCTTATGTTCCCAAGTGATAGTATCTCCTACGAGAAATCATAGCTTTTGATTGGCTAAAAAGACTGCAAACGGCAGTGCTCTACCTCCTACCTTTTAAACACACAAAAATGACCAACTGCTTCTGAATGATCTTTACATCTTGTTAATGATCTGTTTAAGGTTATTATAGTTTATAAAATGTTTTTTGTTTTGCAAATTCTGGCTATATAAACATAACCATAAATACAAGAAGACAAGTGTACCTGGGGTCTGATACTTTCTTTGTTGAGATATTAATAGTGTCAAATTTTGTATCTGAGGCATTGGAAAATGATCAAAGAATTCAAAATTTAACTTTGATAGAGTAGCTCTTTAGAAGAAAGCAAGCATGTGGCTTCATTACAGAACTCCGCTTAATCTCAGGATCTAAATGTTCCAAGTTTAAATAAATTCTCACAAGCCTGCTTGCTTTCTGATTGCCAAGTCTGAACAGCCACAAGCAGGATCTGACCTGTACCTATAAACACGTAAACCAGCACAAATGAAATCATTAAGCGACGTAAAAGCAACAAGGAACAAGCACCCGTTAATTTTAAAGATAATATAAACAAAATGATACCTGTTCTTCGGCTCTTTGGTTTCTCAGCGTCGATAAATATCTCCTAATTGCATGGAGAGGATATTTTTTGAAATAAGAGAATCTAGATGGAGGCAACAGACTATCCATGGTGAGGAAAGCAAGAGGGTCTTTGTCTGCACCTCCTTGTCAGCAACCATATGAAATTAAAAACTTAGCAATTCCTCAGATGCCTAAAGATTTGTTTGTAGCTCGACCACTTCCCTTCTACAAACAAAGCAAATGTTCTCCTTGCTGTTTCCTCTTTTGGGTAGAGTTCCTGGTGAAACCAGACAGCCAAGTATGAACACTGTCTAGAAGCGTCCAGAAATGCAATGCCCAAAGGGCAATAGGGATTCAGGGGCTGGTCCACAGAATGCAAATTACTTAGTGGTAGTGATGCGACTGTCCTATTTCTAGCAACAGTGTTCTGTTGCAAGCTATGTTAATATTAGCTAGCTGGTGACTTTCCATACCCACAGACTCTCGTGAGGCTTAATTTTAATTCTTCTGACACTTTTTCTACTTCTTAAACAGGGCATGAGATGTGGTTTTCCCAGTTTCCTTCTAGATTTCTTATCATCATGCGCACACACAGACACATAGCTCAGTTGCGGTCTGAGCTCGAAAGTGTTGATTCATTCAGTCTTGAGAAGACTGTTTTAGGGGACTTCTAAAAAAAAGTTAACAAATTACCTCACTCTTCATTGTTATCAAGGAGCTCATTGTCAGCACTGAAAACGTTTGACTTGCACTGTGATACATTATGCAACATGCCCAGTAACCAGATACTTTACATTAATTGAACAATAGCTGCAAACAGATTCTGTTCTGAGTTAAAAGCCTTCTCTCCCTGAATCCTTATCTCAAATCCACAGGCTGAATTCAGAAACATTAACTTTCCCTAGGCTTTTAAAAATTATGATTGTAAGTAAGAGAAAATGTTATATGTTTACTTTCTAACTCTTATAAAAAAAATTCATGCTTAAAAAAAAAAAAAAGAAAGAAGAAAAATAATGCCAAGAGGTCTGTGGTCTTAGAGGACATGAAATCATAAAATTTTAAAGTTCAATATTTTCTTAATACTTTATAGATATCACAGGGTTTTTCTAAACTAGGGCCCCAAATAGGCTTTACTATTTTACTATCCCTTTAAACTTTGCAGTAGCTGGTTCCTTTGATGGAAATATTTGGTCACTTCTGTGAAGGGCTGTCATGTAGAGAATAGATTGGACATCAACACAAACTATGTGACCCAGAGTTTTCTTTAAGGGTGAAAGAAAGACCTGGTTTTTCCCTCTTCACAGAGAGCACTGCAAGTTAGAGGGGAAGAGGAGGTAGGCAGCGCTAGGGAAATTACGTTGCAGCCTGAGTTGTCCCCCTGGACAGCCTCCCTGACATTCCTGGATGGGTCACCTGCCTTCAGGGAACACACTTGATGGCCTAAAGCTGGTTGCGCTGCAAGCAGCCCAGGCCATCTGTCAGGCTGGCATTGGGCCCATTGGCAAGGTGATCTTCCAGACTCACCAGGGCCAGTCTGGCAATTCCAAGAAGTCATTTACATATTGCTGCTGGAGCTGGCTCCTAGGAGGAGGCCCTGCCCTTCTGTCACCTCTCCAGGTGCACCATGCTACATGCATACAGAGGCTCTGCACGTCCTTCTCTGTATGCTGGAGACAGCTGACTCTAATGAGGGCAAGAGCGAAGCAGTGTGCTTGTGAAACACCTGAATGCTAAGGGCACAGTGTTGCATGCTCCCTGCCAGTTCATGACCCAGAAAAACAAGAAGTGTAGAAGGCCAGATACCCTGGGCCAACTTGAGGCCCTGGAAGGAGAGGCAGCCCTAGGGATTGTGGGGGCAGGGAAATGTGCCATTCATATATACCTCTGAGATCCACTAACTGCCCTTTTGCTTCTCTTTTTAAAAATAAACGTTCGGAGATGCCTCTTTATTGTGGGCAGAAGCCAGCAGCCTGCTAAACACCCACAACATGACTGGTGATCCAATCTTTTCCCAACAGACGAACACAAAGCAGACTTCATTTCCACGGTTGTTTCAGGATCACTTTTTCTTGGGCTGAGGCAAGTGATGAAAAGAAATGGGGAGGAGGGAGAAATGCAGCAACCCCAAACAAAAATTGTTCTATTAGATTAAGCACAAAAAAGAAAAATGGGTGAAACAAATGCAACTAAAATTCCTTTAGAAATTTAATTGATAACAAATATAAATCATATCTAATACTAACTGGGCCTTTTGGCCAGGTGATATGCTAACGTCTTTACATGTATCCTACATGTAATGACATGTAATCCTACAGTAACATATGGGGAAACTAAAGCTCAGAGAAGGTAACAATTTGCTGAGGTCCCACAGCTACAAAAACAGAGGCGAAGGGGATTGTAACCAGATAAACCTGACTCCAGTATACTGCAGAACCACTTAACCCCCTCCCAGAAATGAATGATCAGGGACCTATTAACTTGAAGAAGGAAAGACATGGAGTTACCTTGTTAAAGAGACATATAGGTCAGGCGTGGTGGCTCACACTGGTAATCCCAGCATTTTGGGAGGCCAAGGCAGGCGGATCACTTGAGGTCAGGAGTTTGAGACCAGCCTGTTCAACATGGTGAAAACTCGTCTCTACTAAAAATGCAAAAACTTAGCTGAGTATGGTGGTGCATGCCTGTAATGCCAACTACTTGGGAGACTGAGGCAAGAGAATCACTTGAACCTGGGAGGCGGAGGTTGCAGTGAGCCCAGATCTTGCCACTGCACTCCATCTTGGGTGACAGAGCAAGAATCTGTCTCCAAAAAAAAAAAAAAGAAAAAGAGAGAGAGAAATACAAATGTAGACTGCTAGGAATTTGCAGACTACGACTGGAAAGCAAGTACGTCTTCTCAAATAATCATGCAACTTCCTATCCTGAATTCTCTGTAAATAATGTTCATATCATTACCTACCTCTTAAAGATTCCTTTATGAAATGATTCTGGTGACGCTAAAAAGAAGTTGTATTTGTAGATACAGATATTCTGCTTCCCAAATTTTGAAAACTACTATAATCTCAGTTTCTGTTTGATGTAGGTTTCAATGGTCCCTCTATATTTAATACAATATGAATGTGGGAATTTATGCACCCTAATTCTCAGGTGGTAGGCATAGTCTCCTTAAGTTTACAGTATGGACATCTCTGCCATCGCAGCTTGGAGAAGTGCCTTTTTTTTTTTTTTTTTTTTTTTAAGGAATGCCACTGTGACTCAGGTGCCTTGATGAAAGACAGCTGACCAGAATCCTGGTCGCTACAATCTATATCTGCAAGGACTGAAGGGCTCAATGTTTCTTCCACAAGTATAAGAGGTATATTCTGCCCTCTGCAAAGTAGCACAATAAAGAGTGGAAGCAGGCCAGGCATGGCTCACTCCTATAATCTCAGCAGTTTGAGAGGCCAAGGCAGGCAGGTCATGAGGTCAGGAGTTCAAGACCAGCCTGGGCAAGATGGTGAAACCCCATCTCCACTAAAAATACAAAAATTAGCCGGACGTGGTGGTGTGTGCCTGTAATTCCAGCTACACAGGAGGCTGAGGTAGGAGAATCACTTGAACCTGGGAGGCAGAGGTTGCAGTAAGCCGAGATCGTGCCACTGTACTCCAGCCTGGGTGACAGAGCAAGACTCCATCTCAAAAAGAAAAAAAAAAAAAAAAAAGAGTGGAAGCAGTTATCTGTTATTTTGCAGAACTCACCCCCACCCCTTATCCTTGATAGAAAAATAACCAAGAGAAACCATGAATCCAGGAAAGTCATAGGTTAAGGCTGCAATCCCACAATGAAAGGATATTTGTGTGTTCTCTGTGCTTTCTAATAATAACCTGCTTTTTTGTAAATGGCTTAAAGTATGAGGAATCCCAAATTCTTCACTTGAAAAGCAACATAATGAGGCAAAGCCAACACCAGGAAAAATAGTGTCAAGGGAGTGAGGAGAAAGATATTTTACAGGCTGGGCGCGGTGGCTCAAGCCTGTAATCCCAGCACTTTGGGAGGCCGAGACGGGCGGATCACGAGGTCAGGAGATCAGACTATCCTGGCTAACACGGTGAAACCCCGTCTCTACTAAAAAGTACAAAAAATAGTCGGGCGAGGTGGAGGCTGAGGCAGGAGAATGGCGTAAACCCAGGAGGCGGAGCTTGCAGTGAGCTGAGATCTGGCCACTGCACTCCAGCCTGGGCGACAGAGCAAGACTCCATCTCAAAAAAAAAAAAAAAAAGATATTTTACAGTTTATCCTTTTTCAAATGTTAAAGAAGATGGGATGAAAATGTAGGTTTGTGAAGTCATCTAGCTCTGTGCATGCACACAGTAGGTGTTTAGTTAACATATACCAATGCATATTCATTGAAAGAGAATCACAAAGAAAAGAGAATGAGATCCAAGGGTTAAATACAGGTTGAGAAATGTGAAAGAAAAATTGAGAAACAGTGTCTCCAGGATACCTTTGAGTTGATGAGATTTTCAAATTGCATCAGGACAAAAATGAAAACCTCACTAATCTCCTCCTTCCAATCAGTGCTAAGAGTTCCTATCAGGAAAATGACTCTGTTCTCTGAGAATTAATCCAGCTCGGATACATAGTGAAGGGTCAGCAGTTAGGATGATGGAGAAGCTGCTAGCTCAGAAAACAGAAATCATTTATTGTTATGAATTCCACTGATAAATCACTCTCATCTCACTAGATCTGTAGATACTGGTCCAGTCTCACATTCCTAAAAGGACAGCATCCAATACAATCAAGAGAGGAATGGGAGGCATTTAATATTGCTCATCAGGACAAGTTTATGCAGCACCAGATTCCACCTTATTGCATGATTAAAGCGCTTCTGCTACTTCACAGGACAACATTTTCTTAGTGCCCTCACCACATAGGGAGTAATTATCCTACATCTGCAGATGGTGCATTTTTACTTTCCCAAAATTCACTTTCAAAATTCCCTCTATATTCCCATTACAACCATCATTCAGCAACTTTGATGTTTCTAATTGCTCTATAAACTGTGCAACTTTTATGCCTTTTGCTCTTTGGTTTCAAGTATTAATTTCTCAAATTCAACAATATTTCCATACTCATGAGACACTTATCCTCCACTTAAGAAAAAAAGACATTTTTCTGCGTAGTTTAGGCCAAACTTGAACATGCATTTGAATCATCTGGAGGGCTTGTTAAAGCACAGGTGGCTGGGCCCCACCCTCAGAGTTTCTAATTCTGTAGGACTTGCGGGAGGAGCAGAGATTTTGCTTTTCTAACAGCTTCTCCAGTGATGCTGATGCTGCTAGGAACCCCACTTTGAGAGTCACTGGTTTGGGAGCTGTCAGGTAGGGACATGGCTGTAGAGGGATTTCCCAGGTGGAGTTTGAAATATAGATGCCCTGTTTGCTAAAGCACTTCGAGAGCTTCCATCAGGCCCACAATTTAAAATATACTTCCCCAGTAGGGGTGGTTTTCCTCAGGCCAATGCCCATCTCTTTTCTTGCAGCCACTTTCCCATGAGGAAATTCCTGCATATCAGTCTTCACATGGGCCTCCCATCAGGTGATATCTTGACTTGATATCTGATTGCTCCCACATTCTGTCTCACTCATTTTCTCTTGTCAAGGTACAGTGGTGCTATTAGTAGCCTTAGTTCAAGGAGATCAACTCTTGCTTTAGGCCCAGGACCAGAAAATAGAGCCAGCTCTACCCAATGCCCCCTCTTCTCCCTCTTCTGCCACTAGCTTCTCGTCCTTTTCAAGTTGGGGTGAAGGGATCCTAAACCTGAAACAGAGGGCCCCTCTTACCACCAAGAACCTCCCAAATCACATCCTTTCTCAAACTCATCCCCAAGCACAACCTGCTCATCTTTGTCTCCACCATGCCCATGGTTTGGGATGAATCTTCTAACTTCATCTTCTTTCATCCAAGCTTGAGAATTCCCACTCGGGATGGAATTCCAAATTATTCCTTTCACAGAAACATTCAAATCTCCCAGCAAACTTACTGTTTTTGATGGATTTGGAGCAGGCCTTTGAAGCTGTGTTGCCTTCTTCTCTCCAGCAGTCATGATTTGCTCCTTCTGGGAGGCCTAGCACCAACCCAGAAGAAGAGGAAAGAGGCTTTTCTTTTTAAGGAAAATGGGGGAATTTCAAATTGGTAGGCATGCTACCAATAATTCTATATGAAAACTAAAAATACGGTTTTACTACAATGCTTCTCAATCTTTCATGTGCACATGAATTACCTGGAAGGTCTGGGATAAAGCTCAAGAGTCTGCATTTCTAACAAGTTCCAGGATGATGTTGATGTTCTGTGTATCTTATTTTAATTAGCAAGAGTCCAGTACCTCTTCTGGAATGCAAAATCAACACTATCTCAGAGCCTCAGTTTAAACTTCAACTTTAATTACAGGAGTTTCTTCCATTAATACTCATCACAGTTTGCTATTTTTAAAATTCATTTGTTTACTCTTTTTTTGTTTTTTTTTTTTTTGTTTTGTTTTTGGTCTCTTGTACTGGAACATAAGCTCCATGAGGGCAGGAATCTTGTTCATCTCAGTCACCATTTTGTCCCCAACACTTAGCACAGATGGTAACGATGTAGAAGCCAGGGAACAGAAGAACAAGTGGTAACTCAACAAATGAGCTGCAAGTTAAGGCAACAGCAAGGAACACTGAGAAGAAACCCAATTTGCACTACAGAATTCCCCAAAGTCTCCAGAATTGGCAGACCAAGTAATTCTGGAAATGGGGACAGAAACAAGGTGGTTGGTTGACAATCTTTAAGATGCATTTTGACCAGACCCCTCCCTACTCCATTAAGGAGAGGATAGAAATTTCTTTGCGGAAGATCGGTGTTTATTTTCATTCCTGTTCTCTTGGCTCTTTGAATTTGTGTCTTTAAAAAAAGTAGCAATCCTTCTCCCTGTATGCAGCTGCCTTCTTTTTCATTCTTTAGGCCTCAGCTTAAATCATACCTGCTTGGAGGGGGTTTCCATACTTTTCTATCTAGAATAGGTTCCCCCTGATTTTTTTTTTTCTCACCAGGTAAGTTCTTTCTGTGTGTAAGTTGTTCACTGAACACAGGGAAGTCATGGGGTGATACTATAAAAAGAAATTATTGCCGGGCGCAGTGGCTCATGCCTGTAATACCAGCACTTTGGGAGGCCGAGGCAGGTGGATCACGGGGTCAGGAGATGGAGACCATTCTGGCTAACATGGTGAAACCCCATCTCTACTAAAAATACAAAAAAATTAGCCTTGCGTGGTGGCGGGCGACTGTAGTCTCAGCTACTTGGGAGGCTGAGGCAAGAGAATGGCGTGAACCCAGGAGGCAGAGCTTGCAGTGAGCCGAGATCGCATCACTGCACTCCAGCCTGGGCTACAGAGTGAGACTCCATCTCAAAAGAAAAAGAAAAAAAAATTATTTTCTACTCCTACTATCCCTTTATATATGACCCGTGTATGTGTGTGTGTGTGTGTGCGCATGCATGCACACCTTCCTCTATATATGAGTAAACGTTGGAGCAGTCTGCATGACTTTTTTAGTTACTCAAAGGAACTACAAAATCCTACAATAATTTCAGCCTAAGCCAGTCTCTATTTGATATAGCCTAGTCTAAGAAAATAGTTTCAACATGATTGACCTTCTTGCTTCGCTTTGGCTGAAACCTACTGAGCACTGACTACTTTCAGCAGAAGAGAGAGGAGTGGTCTCACTCTCTCATTTCTCCTCCTCTCCTAGCTTGCTCACTGAGGTTTCTGAATCTGCCAGGGCAAAGGCAGGGGTTGGAAGGAGAGACACTGTGAATAGAAAGCTCTCACTTGGCTGGTGCTGTGGTAAGATGGCCTCGTTCTCTCTGGGCCTGGCAGTTGTTTAGAGTGTTCTCTTTCCCTGGCAGGCTCTTCATTCATTGCAGCGTTAGGAACCTGGCTCAAAGTTATCCTCTCAACCACAGGGCTGCTACCACCCTTAATGCATGTCAGATTCACCAGTGTTTGGTTCCTGGGTTTAACTGACTTGCTGAGAAAGATTTCCCTGACCCTGATGTTATAAAATATTTCTCTTTTTTTTTTTTTTTTTTGAGACAGAATCTCCCTTTGTCACCCAGGCTGGAGTACAATGGTGCAATCTCAGCTCACTGCAACCTCCACCTCCTGGATTCAAGCAATTCTCTTGCCTTAGCCTCCTGAGTAGCTGGGATTACTACAGATATATGCCACCACAGCCTGGCTAATTTTTATATTTTTAGTAGAGACAGGGTTTCACCATGTTGGTCAGGCTGGTCTCAAACTCCCGACCTCAGGTGACCCACCCCCCCCACCTCGGTCTCCCAAAGTGCTGGAATTACAGGCGTGAGCCACCGTGCCTGGCCGTTCTCTATGTTTTCTAATATGCTTTGTCTTTTAAATTTATATATTTAACAACATTTAAAATTTATTTTTGTGTATGAAATGAAGTAGAGATCTATTCTTCTTTCTTTTTTTTTTTTTTTTTTTTGAGGCGGAGTCTCGTTCTGTCGCCCAGGCTGGAGTGCAGTGGCCGGATCTCAGCTCACTGCAAGCTCTGCCTCCCGGGTCTATGCCATTTTCCTGCCTCAGCCTCCCAAGTAGCTGGGATTACAGGCGCCTGCCACCTCGCCTGGCTAGTTTTTGTATTTTTAGTAGAGACGGGGTTTCACCGTGTTAGCCAGGATGGTCTCGATCTCCTGACCTCGTGATCTGCCTGTCTAGGCCTCCCAAAGTGCTAGGATTACAGGCTTGAGCCACCGTGCCTGGCCTTCTATTCTACTTTCTTTTTTTTGTTTGTTTTTGAGACGGAGTCTCCCTCTGTCGCCAGGCTGGAGTGCAGTGCCTCAATCTTGGCTCACTGCAAGCTCCACCTCCCGGGTTCACGCCATTGTCCCGCCTCAGCCTCCCGAGGAGCTGGGACTATAGGCGCCCACCACCATGCCCGGCTAACTTTTTTTTTTTTTTTAATTTTTAGTAGAGACGGGGTTTTGCCATGTTAGCCAGGATGGTCTTGATCTCCTGACCTCATGATCTCCCTGCCTAAGTCTCCCAAAATGCTGGGATTACAGGCGTGAGCCACCACGCCCGGCCCTATTCTACTTTCTTACAAATGGATAGCCATTTTTCCTAGCCCCATATATTCATTCTCCACATAATTATAATTCAACATTTAGCATCTATTCATTTCGAGTATATGCTGTGTATTAGTTTGCCAGGCCTGACATAACAAAGTGCTGCAGACTGAGTGGCTTAAACAATATAAATTTTTTGCCTCATAGTTCTGGAGGCTAGCAGTCTGAGATCAAGGTGTTGGCAGGATTGGTTTCTTCCGAGGCCTCTCTCTTTGGCTTCTAGATGACCATCTTCACCTTGTGTATTCACATGGTCTTCCTATCTCCAAATAAAAACCCTATCTGCAAATAACATCACATTCTGAGGTACAGCAGTTTATGACCTCAACGCATTAATTTAGGGAAGCAAACAATTCAGTCCGTAACAATTTGAATCTATTTTCAGATGCTCTATTTGTCTATTCCTGTGTTATCACAGGGACAAACTTACAGATTACTTAGAAGACAATCTACAATTTAGAAATTAACTTTTCTTAATAGTTCAGGGGTAATATCGTTTGTAAAACTTTCCCCAATCTCTTCAACTCTCCTGCTAGAAACATATACCTCTCCCTGTGTTTTATTTGAACCTCCATTATGATACTGTTCACTTTATAAAGAGGTATGCCAACTTCTGTATTCAAACTAGACTGCAAGCTCCCAGGGCTCAAATAACTAAATTATTACTAAATATTATTAAATATTCATATTTGATATTAATAATCATTTATTGATGCTTACTCTGTATTGAACACTGTGTTTTGAGTTTTTCTTGGATCTGCATCCTGTGAAGTAGAAATAAGGCTTAAAGAAGTAAAGTTACTTGCCTGAGAGCACATAGCAAGTGAGTGACCCACTTAAGATTCCAACCATCCCTATTTGACTCCAAATCCTAAATTCTTAGCCATTACGGATCACTGCCTTGACAGCTGTTTTGTACCCACTTCCATCTCCCCACAGAGTGCCTGCTGCACTGTAGGTATTTAATATATGTGCTTAGAAAGTGAACTAAGCTGAAAGGCACACCAACCAACAAGTTTTTTTGATGTCATTCTTTCTATTTAAAAACTCTTGTGACTAATGAGCTATTTTAGGTCTGGATTACTATGGCTGAAGTAACAGATATGTAATCAGGTCCTCCTCATCCCCACAACACATAGAGCCTATGCTTCCCAATACTGGGAGTTACCATTTCCTTCCTGCATATTCCTGGTCTTTAATATAACCTCAAACCAAATTCCAATACATTGTGTACTTGATGCTACCATTACTCAGCATGTTAAACCAATGTCATAGGCCAGGTGTGGTGGCTAGTGCCTATAACCGCAGCACTTTGGGAGGCCGAAGTGGGCAGATCACTTGATGTCAGGAGTTCGTGGCCAGCCTGGCCAACATGGTGAAACCCATATCTACTAAAAATACAAAAGTTAGCCAAGGATGGTGGCACGCTTCTGTAATCCCAGGTACTTGGGAGGCTGAGACAGGACAATCGCTTGAATCTGGGAGGTGGATGTTGCGGTGAGCTGAGATCACACCACTACACTCCAGCCTGGGTGACAGAGCAGGACTCTGTCTCAAAAAAAATAATAATAATAATAATCAATGCCATAAAAAGCTTTCATTTAAATATCAAAATAAAATACTTTTATGAAAGAGATTAATTAGCAAATAGGTAGTCAATAAATGCTAATTATCCATGATCACTAAAGAATTCTGCAGTGGCTGACCTATGAACACTATAACAATGTGCTGATTGGATGAGTCAAGTTGTTTAGGATGGAAATATGGAGGGAAGTCTCCTGATGGTGGTAGTAATATCCCATTGTTAGGCGCATTAATTGTGACTAGAACAATACCTGTTTATATCTAAATTGCTCTATCTTTCCTAAATGTGAGGAATCCACATCTTTATAAAATTTTGAATAATATTATCTACTAAAAATTTATTTATATTATGCTTCAGTTCCCTGGATGAAAGAGCCCTGTATTAATTGTGTAAAACATTTCATCAAAATGAATAAAGTCTCTATTACTAGCTTCAGCATTAAAATGTATCCTTATTCTAATTCACAGTTGCTTTATTTTAAATTTTTTTAACTTATTTCATTAAACTATTCCAAACAATCTCTTCCCTTCCTCAATATTAGTTTTCAAACACTTACATATTACTCTATCTCCCCAGAAGCCTTTGTTTATGGTTCTAACATTTTTATTGCTACAGAATTCATTTTAGCTCTTTATGATTTCTCCTGCTCCAAGGTCCTGTCTAGATCTGACATCTTATGATTCCGAGATGCTCCACAATGAAAACAATGTTTTAAACTCTGAGCTTGTCAAGCTCCAAAAGAATATAAGGTTGAAGAGGGGGATAGGGCAACAGAAGTGCTGTTATTGCCACCGTTCTGCAGAATTGGAAAAGTAGCTCAAAATGACAGCATGGGTTGAGTCTCCTTCATTCATGTGGCTACAAATGCATAAACGAGTCTGTTTCCAAGAGTGTGTCAAGGTTTTCTCCTTCCCAGTAATTTTCCCCCAAGTGTTTTTCATGACTTCCTACCAGGCATATTGTATATAAAAACTGACTGCCCCGCCCCCCACTTAACAGCAGGTGTCCAACTTTCAACTTCCATCTGCATTATTTCTTACAGTTCTGTCCTTATTAGGAGTTACTTCCTTTGTTTTGCAAAGAGGCAGCCTTGTAACAGGTGTCTTTATTTGGCAGCTAATATTGCCAGAGCCACTTGAGTTTCTTCCAGTCTGTGGCTGGGCTTCTTGCAATTGATTGAGGCAGATGTAATGTAGAGACTACCATTTGAAATGTAAAATGGATCAGATTGGCTAGAACATCTGAATGAAGATTTCATTTTGCTAATTTTAAACACGCAAGTGCTAAATAACACATTTTAAAACAATTTTACAGGACATCAACTTTTCAGTGTGGTCCTAGCTTAGCTTCTCTCTTCTCAAATGCACAGTTCGCCTTGTTCGTAGAAAAGAAGGGGTCACTTATGACAGAAGTAATGCGCTACCTTTCCTTCTGAAAGCACAGCCAGCTCCATGTGACCATCAAGCTATACTTAAGACAACCATTCCTTGGAAGCATAATTTCTTATCAGAGCCAGAAAAGGACAGTGTCCCCACTAAGAGAAGTATGCCAATTACTAAGTTATTGTTTCTCAACTCCAAACTCAAAATTCTGTTCTCTACTTAGCAATGCTGGGATTCTACATACTTTTCTGCTTTGCCAGCTGTTCCCCATTAGCCTTTGCCAATGGAAAGAAAGTGAAAGTTTGAAGGAATAAGAGGGGGCTTACTCCTTTTTATTTTAGTTTTGCTTCCTGTTCTTGACAATCACTCAAGCAACACTTTTTTCACCCAGGCAACTGGACTTTGGCAGCAGTAGTTCACTTTTTTAGGAGAAGCTGAGTCCAGCTTGCAGTTTTTCTACCACTCCCAGCCAGTCTTCTCTCCTCAAATATCTGGGCTCTAGCCCCCAGGACCCTCCTCTTCTCCTCTGAGTTCAGACACAGGAATACCAGCTGGTCGGTGCCTCCTTCCTCAGAGGTCTAGGTCTTAGACTTCCCCACTTTGCACTAGGAATACTTAGTAGGCCCAGATTTCTTGCATTTACATGCATGGAATTGAAATTCAGGTCGTTTTATTTGTATATATTACAGGTAAAGATGTCATAAGAAGGCTGGAGGACTTGGGAACATTCCATTTATGTGTTAATGACTCCCAAACCTGTATCTGAATACCAGCTATCTTTCCCAATATAAGAACCTGTATGTACCTCAAATTCAGCATGTACAAAATTAAATCATTATCTTCTCTCTTAGATCAATGAATTTTGATATTATTGATCAGTTCCTAGCAAGTGCTACTTTTTACCATCTCATACAGTTTTCAAGTGCTGTCAGTTTTAATTCTTAAATGTTTCCTACATTCCATTGTTACTTTACAACCCCAGTTCAGGTTCACTAAACTTTTATGGTACTCCTTAAAACCCTCCTAACTTGTCTCTCTGCTTTCCAGCTGTTTCTAATCTAACCTAATATTTCTAGAGTGTGTGTGGTTCTAAAAAAGATATACAAAGATAATACACATTTATAATGTCCGGAACACAGTTCCAGATCTGTCCAGTAACTCTGAAATACCCTCCTTCCACTCCAAATCATTGAAGATTTTGCTCTTCATTATTGGTTTTGAGCAGTTTGATTATGTGCCTTGGTGTCTTCTATGTTATGTGTCTTGTGCTTGTTTTCATTGAACAATACATTCGTTTCTTATTTATTAAAAACAATGAATCTGTGGGTTTATTGTTTTAATCAAGTATAAAATATTTTGGCCATTATTTACTCAAACATTTCTTCTGGTCCCTCTTTAGGAGTCCTCAATAACATGTGTCTTAGGCCACTTAAAGTTGACCCACAGCTCATTAGGTTTTTTGTTTTTCTTTTTTTGTTTTTTTGAGATAGAGCCACTCTCTGTCACCCAGGCTGGAATGCAGTGGCGTGATCTTGGCTCACTGCAACCTCTGCCTGCAAGGTTCAAGCAATTCTCCTGCCTCAGCCTCCTGAGTAGCTGGGATTACAAATATGTACCACCACACCTGGCTAGTTTTTGTATTTTTAACAGAGACGGGGGTTTTGCCATGTTGGCCAGGCTGGTCTCTATCTCCTGACCTCAAGTGATCCAACTGCCTGAGCCTCCCAAAGTGCTGGGATTACAGGTGTGAGCCACCAAGTCCAGCAATTTTTGTATTCTTTTTCCCCATGTTTCACTTTGTATACTTTCTATTGTTCACGTCTTCAATTCATGTGTTATGTCTAATCTGCTATTAATTTCATCCAGTGTACTTTTCATCTCAGTCATTTTAGTTTTTATTTTCAGAGGTTCTACTCAAATCTTTTCTTGTACTTTCATGTCTCTATTTAACATTTTGAGCATATGAAATACAGTTATAATAGCTATCGTAATGTCCTCATCTTCTGATTCTAACATCTGTGTTGGTTCTGGGTTAGTCTCAATTGACTAATTATTTTCCTCATTATGGGTCATATTTTTCTGCTTCTTTGTATGTCTGGTAATTTTTGTTTGAATGTCAGACATTATAAATTTTATCTTTTGAGTGTGGAATATTTTTGTGTTGTTATACATATTCTTAAGCTTCATTCTGAAATGTTTGTTAAGTTATTTAGATATAGTTTGATCTTTTTGGGTCTTACTTTTATGATTTGTTAGGTGTACACATCTATGATTTATGATTTCTTAGCTGTATTCAACCAGAGTTAATTATTTCCTATTAATAAGATAAAACTTTCCTGAGTTTTCTACCCAATGCACCAGGAATTTTGAGTTTTTCCCCAAATGGCTTAAGAACAGGTACTATACCTGACCTCATGTTAACTAGGCACTGTTGTTCTCTACTTCTTTTGGATGTTTCTTTCCCAGCCTTAGGTAGTTTGCAGATCATATAGACATAGATCACTACCCAGCTAAATGCTCAAGGGGGACCTTGAGTATATTTCTAAGGTCTCTCTGGGGTCTATGCTCTGTCACAGAGCAGTTCTCAGGATCAAGAGTTTTATATATGTAAAGGCCTCTAACTTGTTGCCCAACATATAGTTGGGACTCAATAAATACTTTAAAAATCCAATTTGGATCTCCAGATACAATAAACTGGAGTGCAGTGGCGTGGTCTTGGCTCACTGCAAGCTCTGCCTCTTGGGTTCACACCATTCTCCTGCCTCAGCCTTCCAAGTAGCTGGGACTACAGGTGCCCGCCACCACACCCGGCTAATTTTTCATATTTTTAGTAGAGATGGGGTTTCACCATGTTAGCCAGGATGGTCTCGATCTCCTGACCTCGTGATCCACCCACCTCAGCATCCATCCACCTCGGCCTCCCAAAGTGCTGGGATTACAGGAGTGAGCCACCATACCCAGCCTTCTCATTCTTTTGACTACCCAGCGTCTATAATGTCTTCTAATCAGGCAGAGCTTGTCTGCCGTCATAGAAACTGCAAAGAAGAAAGTAAGAGAAGAAGCAGAGACTACACTGAGCTTATTCTAGGGACAGGAAGCAGCAGGGCAGTGAGAGCAGCTCCCTCCACTCTTTAGAGGCAGCATTCTCAGTGGCCATAGTAATAATGGTCCATCAGTGCAGAAGTGCGATTTTCATTAAATCTGTTCTGTGGTGAGATTTAGGGCTCTTTTCTAGCTGTGTCGCCTGGCAATCTGGTTGTTCTTCCAAAGATTCTGCATGCCATCCAGTATCCTTTAACATTTTGCATTGTTAAAATATAGCATAGATACAGAAAAACACGCACATAATTTTTTTTTTTACAAAATGAATTTTTACAAACTGAGTACATTTTTATAACCAGTGCTCAGATCAAGAAACAGAATATTACCAACAACCTTAAAGCTTCCTCATTCCCTCTCTAGTCACTACCATCTGCCATCCAAGGATAACCAAAACCCTGACTCGTAGCATCGTAGATTAACTCTACTTGTCTCATTTTTCTTCTTTATACAAATAGAATCATACCACATTTGTTGTGTAGGTCCAACATTTTGATTGTGGAATTTATCCATGTTGTTTGGTTTAGTTGTATCTCACTCACTCTTACTAGCATGGCAAAGTATCCATTCTATAAATACACTATAATATTTATGCATTTGTGTTGGGGGTTCTCAAGACCACCCCCAGGCTCAAAGATTTGTTGGGAAGACTCACAGAACTCAGAAAAGCTGTTATACTCATGCTTAAGTTTTATTTCAGTAAAAGGATACAGATTAAACTTGGCAAAGGGAAAAGGTGCACAGGGTTGAGTCCAGGAGAAACCAGGAACAAGTTTCTAGCTGTCGTCTCCCAGTTGAGTCACACAGATAGCGCTTAATTTTTTCAGCAATGGTATGTGACAGCACATGCAAAGTGTTGCCAACTAGGGAAGCTACTTGACCCTTGGCATCCAGGATACTTATTGGAGACAAAACTACTCAGTCTCCAGAACCCATAGGTCAAATGGATACAGTGAGGCCTAAAGCCTCAGGCATACAAAAATAGGCTTTTTGTTAGTGCTAATTAGCTGACATAGCCCAAAGCATTAGGCATAAAAAGATACTCTTTTCAGGCAGGATAGTCCAAAGGCTCAGAGACCTTTACCCAGGAATCAGGCTAAGGGCCATTGCTGAAGACCTTGGGAATGTACAGGGTTTGAGTAGCCCAGGCATACAGGGTTAACCCTGTTTACGTATCATTATATTGTTGATGAGCATCTAGGCAGTTTACATTTTTATTAATATGAATAGTGCTGCTGTGAACATTGTTGTACACATTTTTGTTAAAGATTTGTATGCATTTCTATTAGATGGTTACCTAGAAGTGAAAATGGTAGATTATAGGATATAGCATTTGTTCAGCTTTTATATACACTGCCAAAGAGTTTTCCAAAGTGACTGTTCCAGTTTACACTGTAAGCATCAGTGTAACATACGGTTCCAACGTCTTTTTCAAAAGCAGTTTTATTGAGATATAATGGATATACAATACATTCTATATTAAATTATCCAATTTGATAAATTGTGACATACATTATATTTACACCTGTAAAACCACCACCACAAGCAAAATAATAAAAGTATCGTTCAACTCCAAAAGTTTCCTTATATTTCCAATATGCTCTCAATTGATTCATTTTTCTATTACAAATCAGCCAGAGTCAGTTTCTGTTGCTTACAACTGAGACTTCCTAGATGATATAATCCTGTCTTGCATTTGTGCCCAGCTTGGTCCTCCGCACTTCTTTACATTTCAATTCTTGCTGAGCATCTTTGATGTATGTCAAGGACATAGATTCTGATTTTTGCCTGTGTGAGTCAGTTTGGTCAGATTCCAGATCATCTGATTATGGCTTTGTCCTCAAGACTCCTGGTGATTCCACACATCATTTTATCTCCAGTTTTCTGCGTATACTTCTTCCTGAACTGCCTTATAGCCACTGGCCCCAGTCCTTCCTGGTTGGCTCAGAACCAAACATCTCTAGATTCATCCCTGAACGAGAGTTTCCTAGATGTTAAGAGAAAGGGCTTCTTCCTCAGCCCTTCATTAAGTTGCATAGACTAGTGATATATGTTGAATTGTGTGCCTCCCTCCACCCCACAAAAATATATAGATGTCCTAACCTCCAGTACCTCAGAATGTGATTTTATATAGAGATAGTGTCTTTACTTCCACATAAGGCCATATAAGTAATCAAGTTAAAATGAGATTGGGGTGGACTCTAATCCAGTATGACTAGTGTCCTTATAAAAAAGGGAAATTTGAATACAGATAACAGATATTTGAACGCATTTGGACACCATGGCATAAAAACAAATAGAAGGAAGACGATGTGAAGAGAGACAAGGAAGAAAGCCATCTACAAGCCAGGGAGAGAGACCTGGAACAGATCCTTCCTTCCCATCCTTCGGAAGGAACCAACTCTGCTGACACCTTGATTTCAGACTTGTAGCTTCAGAAGAGTGAGACAATAAATTTCTGTTGTTTAAGCCACATCATTTGTGGCACTTTGTTAAGGCAGCTCTAGCAAATTAATACAACCAGGTAGGTGCATTAGCTTTTCTCCATCATTTTCAGATCATGTGGAGTACAACAGAGGATCAGAACGCAGTGCCTGCCCTTTTGGAAACACTTCATTATAGAAATGGAGATTGGGGAGAAAATAATGTGGGAAGAGTAAACTAACTCCAGATTTTTTACTTTGGTCATTCATGAGACCCTGAATAGGAATGGCTAAACCCTGAAGTTCTATACTCCTTGTTCTTTTCTTTCCGTTTTCTCAAATTGATAAGCGTGATTCATTTTTCACAGCCATCTGTGGGAACACATGGACTCCTTCAGTTAGTGGCTATTAAGAACTGTTCTACAGTCTGATGAGGGTGATTTGGGAATGTTTTTCTCCTAGGTCCTTTTCATGGAAACTTTTCCAAAGCAAAAGGTTAATAAAATTTTGATAGAGGCAGATACAGAATATCTTGAAAACCCCCTGAAATATTCTAATCACCTTTAATCAGGTCCTCTGACAGGCTGAGTCCTTGTAAGGGCTGATTTTGCTTTACTTGTAAAATCTTATAAAGTCTATTTGCCTTGTTGGTCAAAAGTTGATTAAAGAAGAAATACCAAGGAGAAAGAATGACAAACAGAAAATATATTGAAAATATTAAATGGGCATATGATTTATTGCCCCTGCAGTTCAATCTAACAATAGAGAATATAATACATTTGCCCCCTGAGGAACTTCTTTTCCACTTCAAGTCCTTCCTTTGGCTATTTTCACCCTCCAATCTCTATCCTCTTTTCTAGTTTTTAGGTCTAGAATTGCAGATCTTTCAGCAAAGCTGCATAATGACCCATTTGGCTGTGCCTTGGGAGTCAGATTCTGATTGCTTCTTGGAAGTGAGCATAGTGATATCCCCCTGGGCCTTGCTCTGGTGCTGTTAGTGAATATCTTGGTTTCCTGGAGATCAGAGATTCCCTCCTGCAGCTCTGGCTCCACTTCCTCCCACTTCCATGGACAAGTATCACTCTGCTGTCTACAGCGGTTGCTTTTTTCTTCTTTTTTAAAAATTGAGATTAAATCCATATAACAAAATTTACTATTTTAACCTTTTTAAAGTGCACATTTTGGTGGTTTTTAGTATATTCACAATGTTGTGCAGCTATCAGCAGTAACTCCAGAATGTTTCCAGCACCGCCCAAAAAAACCCTGTACCCATTAACTGTCACGTCCTGATTCCTCCACCTCCCTTTTCCCTGGTACCCACTAATCTATTTGCTGTCTCTATGGATTTGCCTATTCTGAATAGTTCATACAAATTGAATTATATAATTATTGGACTTTGTGTCTAGCTTCTTTCACTTAGCAGGTTTTCAGGGTTCATCCATGTTGTAGCATGTTTCAGTATTCCATTCCTTTATTTGGCTATCTTTCCACTGTATAGATATACATTTTATTTTTATTTATTTATTTATTCATTTCTCAGTTGATTAACATTTGGGTTGTTTCCATTTTTGGGCTATTAGGAATAATGCAGCTATGAATATTCAGGTATAAGTTTTACTGTGGACATATGTTTTCGTATTTATGTATATGTATTAATATATCCACAGGGTATATACCTGTGATTGGAATTGCTGGGTCATATAGTAACTCTATGTTTAAGTTTTTTTAAGAACTGCCAACCATTTTTTGGTCTTTTCTTTTCAGGGAGCATAAGATGATAAGATTGATTTCGTATGCACTGATGTTTAGGAGAAGCTGAACTGTCAGAGAGAAATGCCCACCATGAGTTGAAGATGCAAGAGTGGAGCCCAGGTGGGCATATCAAGATTGCATATGTCAACTTGGGCATCATTCAAATGCAGTGACTGCTAAACCTATGACAGAGATGAAGTCTCTGAGGGTGATAACAGATAGAAGAAAATATGAGGAGCCTATGATAGGCCCAGCACTGCCTAGGATTGTACTTTACTTGTGTTAGTTTTATCATTACAACATAATGAAGTGAGTGCTACTATTAGCCCCATTTTATAGATGGGGCAACTGAGGCTCACTGAGGTTAAGCATATGACCTAGTTTGCATAGTTTGTATACAGCAGAGCCAGGATTTAAATGCTGGCAAAGAACATAGATATAGCCAGAAGAAATTTAGAGAATGAGAAGCAAATTTAAAAGAAAGACAGAGACCCATTAATTGCAATAGGATGGGATAAGTGAGTTATTGTGTTCCAGAATAAAAGGAAGAAAATTTTTTGTTTGCTTTTTGTTTTAGAAGGAATATGTCAATTGTGCAGACTGTTACAAAGGCATCAAGTAAACACAAGATATATATATATATATATATATAATAATATCTAATTACCCCATTTCTGACCCGTTACAATTCTCAGGATGTTTCCTATTTAGCTTTTAACTGATCTGTCCTGGCTGCTGCTCTATATGCATTTTCCTCTGCAGAACAACTGGACATCACTGAGTTGCTATTATAGATAATAAATGCATTTCAGAATGAGTAAGGAAACCGATTATTTACAGAGAAAACTGTTTGACAAAAACTAATTTTTTTTAATTTTTTTTTGAGGCAGAGTCTCACTCTGTCGCCCAGGTTGGAGTGCAGTGGCACAATCCTGGCTCACTGCAACCCCCGCCTCGTGGGTTCAAAGGATTCTCCTGCCTCAACCTCCCAAGTATTTGGGATTACAAGCATGCACCACTATGCCTGGCTAATTTTTGTATTTTTAGTAGAGACGGAGTTTCACCATGTTGGTCATGCTGGGTCTTGAATTCCTGACATCAGGTAATCTGCCTGCCTCAGCCCCCCAAAATGCTGGGATTATAGGCATGAGTCACTGCACCCGACCAAAAACTAAAATTTTTAAGTAAAATGAGATTCTCTCATGGTAAGTCATGAAGTAAAATTTTGAATGCATAACACTAAATAACTCTTAGTACCAGAAGGAAAAAGAATTATACTGTAGCATTGAAATAAAACTATATTGTATGGATAATGAAGCAGTACCCTCACCTTTCTTCAGTATTTTGTATCTTTGACTTTCTTTTCCCCCTTTTCAGATGGTGGCAGGTGGACTTAAGATTAAAGTGCCGTTATTTCAGAGCACTGAAGCACATCCACGTAATGATGACATTATGTGAGAAATCTCAGGCAGTTTCAGCTGGTCAAGTCTTTTTCATTAGTAGTCACAGGTATTGCTGGGGCTGGAGTCTTCCCCCACTTCAGATTCTTGGTTTATTTGACACTTCAGGATATTTTCAAAGATAAAATAAGGTTGGATTCCCTGAAAAACCAATTATAAAAGCTTTCCATACAAAGCTTTTGTATGGAAAATTGCCATGAAAAACTAAGGAACAAATGTTTTTAAGAGAAAAATAAGGTAAAAATAAAGTGAAATGGATGTCATAGTAAGTCTCTGTTATTCACAAGTCAATGGGTGACAACCAAGCTACTAACTAGAATACATGCACCCATTAGCTTGTCTGCAGCTCGATTTTACAGGCTGCTCTTTGTTAGAAAACAAACGGTTTGGGGGCTGCTTTTTATTAAAAGAAAAGTCTTACCGAGAACTCCTGTACCCTCACTATCCGGCTAAATAGTTTTTTCTAACTCCTATATTACTAGTTGCCTGGTACCTGGCACTGGGATGATTAAGGCAGAGGAATATTGTCTCTTGGGTGTATGAGTCAGATAGTAGAGGTAAGACTCTGGATTGGTTAGTTTGCATATCAAAGGCATGCATGCTCCTGGCTGAGTCTTTTGCTGCCTCTGAGAATTGGCTAACCCTGAAAGGGGCTGTCTCTCCCTAGCTAGATAGGTTTTTTAAGATATCAAAACATCGTAACAGAAAAATTTTAAAAATTATAACCTAAAATGTGGGTTTTTTCCCATAATTTGTTAATTGTCATGAAAAGGCTAAAGCAATGAAGCACTGTTCTATTCTGAATATGAAAGAGGTATTTATATTAAATTGAATTATAAGGTACTGTAAGAAAAGAAACCAAATTTATTGAAGCCTTCCCAGTTTGGGCGATTTTCTAACATTAATTACATTTATGTTAATTACTTCTTGTTGATTATTCCAATTCATTTTACTTATTTATTTATAGATAGACTCTAGCTCTCACCTAAAAGGGATTTATAAAGGAAAAAAGACCTAAAATCAAATTTGGATGAGTAATGTTAAAAAGCTGTTAATGTCCCATCACCCTGCAGAAAGCAGAGTATATTAGTATATTAACGTGGGCAGCAAAGGTTATCTGGTTAATACGGTAAAATTTCAGAGAGATTTATGTTCACTCTTCATCTCTTTTGCAATAATTTTTTTCTTCAGGGTTGCCTATCTTCCTTGTTACTAGTCCTTTGTAGTCTGTGTACTATTTCATCTCTTCTCTAAGGTTTTATTAGAGTTTTGATACGGACTTTTTTTTTCCTCTAAGTGAAGGAAAACATCAGACATAGCTTTATTGCTGACTCCTGCCCCCTTCCGAGCCCATAGTCACAGGTCTCCGGGCTGTAAGTAGAGCTCTGTGAAACCTTGCCAGTCCTTCACACCAGTGAGCAGGGCTGAGACTGTGGGATCTTCTCTCATGGCTGCCATCCACAGTTTAAGTTCTGGAGTGTGGTCTACACACTCATTTAACTTCATTCCTTCCAGCCGTTCAAACCAGGGCCAGCTGACGTGATCAATCATACAGACGGAATTGTCACCAAAGAAGGCTGTCTTCTTATTAACCAGAACCTCCTCTAGCTTGCTAAATTCTTTACACAATGCTTCTTTCAGGCCAGCACAGTCTTCCTTATTTCGGCTTCTAAGGAAACTTCCTACCAAAGATGGCGCCTTACAAAACAACTTAAAGACCATCTTCCGGCAAGCTTTCTCATACGGGTCATCCGGCAACAGCTTCTTCCCTGAGAAATGCTTCATCCAGGTACTCACAGGTGTTGGCGGACTAGTACATCAGCTGACCCTGAGTGTTTTCCAGAACTGGCATCAAACTAAAGGGATTTTTCTTAACCACTCAGGCTTATTTTTCAGGTTGATATTGATGACTTCATGCCTGATTCCTTTGGCCTTCAGGACCAGATGCGTCCTCTCAGCAAACGGGCAGAACCTCATGCTTGTAGACTCAGATCTGGCCCGCTGGGACCAGCCCCAGGGGCGTGCTTCCCTTCCCCAGGCTCCTGGCTGACTCCTCGGACATCGCGGCGCAGCGCAGGCCAAGCTCCCAGTGCCGCGGGCTCTCGACATCGACATTTTGAACATTTGACATCTCTTTAAACTTTAAAATATTTAATGAAGTAAAAAAAAAAATCTCCAAAGTTATACAAACACATATTATTTTTGAGTAATCATTGAGTATTGACACATTTAGATTTGTATGACATTCTAATAGCTACATCATTAAGTTTAAAAAGGAAAATACATTTCTACTTTAGTGTGACTCATAAACAAATTCAAAACTCAGGTTTCTGTTTTGTTTTGTTCTTCTTCTTTGGTTTTTGGAGACCGAGTCTCAGTCCGTTGCCCAGGCTGGAGTGCAGTGTGGCAATCTCGGCTCGCTGCAACCTCTGCCTTCCAGATTCAAGCAATTCTCTTGCCTCAGCCTCCTAAGTAGCTGGGATTATAGGCATGCACCACCACGCCCGGCTAACTTTTGTATTTTTAGTAGAGACAGGGCTTTGCTAGGTTGGCCGGGCTGGTCTCAAACTCCCGGCCTCAAGCAATCCACCTGCTTCAGCCTCCCAAAGTGCTGGGATTACAGGCTTGAGCCACCAGGCCTGGCCTGAAAACTCAGTTTTTAAAGATTAAGTAAAGAAATGCTCAGGAGCTCATTCATTTCACATCTGTCACCTGCCAGTGTCTACAGTTATTAATGATCTCATGTTGTTTTCATTGTATTTGCATGCCTGCACATAAACCATCCAGAATCATTATATGAACTACTTTGAGCTAAACCTTGGGAGAAATCATGCCTTGCATTTCAGATAAAGAAGTGACCAGTCCAGGGAGGGAATCAACCATGCTTACAACATTGATGTTAATAGGTAATCTTTAAAAAAAAAAAAATGTATTTACTGCCTGCCACCATAGATGAGCCAGTATGATTTGGGCTTCCGGGACCACACCCCTTATGACAGAAACCTGTTGGCATTTCCAAGACTCAAGATAGGCTATGTGCTCTCTGTTCCATGAGAAGAAGGGGCTAACAAGGCCTCAGTTATGACATTCAGGAAAGAAAACAGATATTATCAGGGGGAAAAATCCACTTATAACCAGCCCAGCATGTGTTAGCTGTTAGAACCACTGTGAGAACTCTCTGCAGCCCTTATTTGTGGTCTAGAATCTTCTTTGCAGTTGATGACTATGACACAATTCAGTTCTAAGTCCACAAAAAAATATGTTTTATCCAGAATTTCCTATATCAACTAGATTATGTCTGCTATCCAAATTCATGTAGTTTACTTTCTGCAGGATACTGGGATATCAACAGCTTTTAGGGTTGCTCACTCAAACTTCATTCTAGGTTTTTTTCCCCATCCTAATATTTTGGGGGTAAGAGTTGGAGTTTATCTGTTGTTTTGTTGAATTTTATCTCCACAACCAGCCAATTCCTTACCCCTTCCCCACTTCTCTTAACCCTCCTTTGGTCCCAAGGATTTTCTCTCCTGTGGTACAAATGGACATCTCAGCTCCTCCATATTGGATTGGTTGCCTAGCTGGCTCCCTGCATCAAAGAGAACTTTGGTCACAGGGCATAGAGTAACTATTACTCCATCATCCTGCCTGTGCATATTTAGGTGATAGCACAAGTGCCACCCCTCCCTTTTTCCAACAAAGAGAGAAACAAGATTAGAGTTCAGCACTTGGGCTATTATTTCATAAAGAGTTCAGTGCTTCTGCACAATTGCCTGATCTTTATCATCACAATTCAATTTTGCAGGATGCACTGAAGAGAAGAAATCATGTTCAAGTTATCTTCCTCCTTGTACAAGAACATCCAGCAACAGCCCCTCCTCCCAATTCCCAAAGGAAGACAGCAGCCACTGCAACTACTGAATGCCATTAGAAATACCAAGATGAGTCTCCTCCGTTTCAAGACTTGACAGCTTTGTGTTTTTTCAGGCACAGAGAGTTGACCTGACTTTTCTTCTTCTGAAAGCTTTCTGCAGGGCCCTGCAGAATAACTTTTGCTTTGATTACTCAGTGATTTACAGCCCTTCTCATTTGCTTCTCATATCTCCTTTTTCCAGAGTATAGGGAGCTCTCCTTTTACCCTGTTGCCTCAAAGCAATTTTTCTTATCATCTCCTGGAATTTCAAGGCCTATCTCCTTTATGCTCTTTTGATTCTCCTAAATAATGATTGTCTATTTTCTTTCTTCTTTCTTCCTGCTTCCTCTCTTCCTCCCTCCCTTCCTTTTTACCTTCTTTTCTTTCTTCCCCTCCCTTCCTCCTCCCTGCCTTCCTTCCTTCATTTCTTTCTGTCATTCTTTCTTTTTTTCTTTCTTTCTGGCATCTGTGTTTTCATCATAGGGGCAGATTTAATATAAGCACAGAGCACTGTAATTCTAATAGAGAAAGAAAATAATACGTTCTTGATCTCATGTTTACCTAGTTTGTATCTGCAAATGTTCTTGTGAATTATAGAGTTTTGTGATAATAGTTGTCTCAGTATTCCTGATATGTCTGCAAAATAGCATGCCAATACTCAGATATAAGAGAGATGTGTTAGCAGGGCTCCTCTCAGAAGCAAAGCTGAGACAAAGATTGAGTGCACATAGTCTATTTGGAATGTTGAGAGAGAAGGTCAGAAGAGACAGAAAGAAATAATATAAGGAAGCTAATCTATAATGGGTATACTATTAAGGCAACTACCATAGTGTCCACCTGAAGTTTAATCCTTTGGAGAAGTTTTTAAAAATTGTGCAAAACACACGCTTAATTATGATTCCAGTCAAGGGGCAAGGGAGCTGGAGTATTTATACATTGTACTTAGTAAGTTTTGGTTAAAGGATACCCCTGATGGGTTATGAGTTACCCGGGCACTTTGGGTCTGCCCTGCATGAAGGCAAAGTGGGTTCCAGCAGTCTGAGGGCAGCCCTCTAACAAAGTTGTAAAAGCTGAGTGTTGGAAGGCAGACTGGCATGCACAGAAGCGAGGCAATAGGGAGGGGGCGCTGGTGTATCCACTGTAGGGAACCAAGGGAGAGAGGTTGGAGGGCTTAGTTTAAAATCCCACTACCTATGCAACAAGCAATCAATTTGAAACTCATAGTGGTGGTGGTCTATGTTGTGCCCTCAGAGTTCTCTATAAAGAGGTGGCCCAGGTAAGCAGATAATGAGAGGAGTAGCCGTTTGTCTTTATTCTAGCTGCCTGGCCCCTAAAACCTTTCCTACTGGGGAGTTCTACACCATTAAGTGACTTGGTAAAATGCTCGCATTCCAGAAGCCAAAAAGGCTGGCTGAAATTTTCTTTCCTTGCTTCCTTGTAGCCAGGATATGGGCAGGTGATCTGGCCTTAGTCATTCAAAGACTCTTACCCGGGACTTCTAATCTTCAGCAGGTAAGGCAAAGATGAAGGAACCGTGTGTGGGGTTTTTCCTGATGGTGCTGTTGAGAGTGCAGGAGCAGAGGAGTCAGTGGTAGCAGCCTAACAGCAGTGGTGCAAGTATGACCTTGCTCCCTAATTTGTGCCCATTTTCACATGTCCTTCCAGCAAATTTGTCTTCTGTTTCACTTAGCAAGTCTTGGCTTCTGTTGTCTGCCACTGAGAACAATTGACCTTTGAGAATAACAAAATTTGGAATGCAGGCCATGCCCTGCTCTGTGCAAAGGACTTTTCTAGGATCTAGAGACAAGGATGAGAGAAATAAAGGCAATAGATAACAGATGTTTCGCCTTCAACAAAATCATAATCCAGTTGAACAGATAGATACAAAGTAAATTCATGCAAAAAAGCCTGAAATATACATACTTACATTATCTCATTTACATATGTTATCTCTATTACTTAATTATCTTTTATATATTTGGGACCATTTATCCTCAGTAACCCTGCCCAGGAAGTACTATTGCCCAGGATTTGCAGAGGAAGAACCTGGGGCATGGAGGAATTAAGTAATATTCTCAGAATGCTAGAGAGTTAAGTAATATTCCCTGAATGCTGCAGTCAAGACATGACAAAATTGAGACTCAAACTCTGTTGTGTCTACTCTGCCACATGCCCTTCCCATTAGCATTCTGTTTGGGAGTACCTTGCTGTACATGGACAAGGGGCTAGAGAAGGGGTTGGCAGACTATGACCTATGTACTAAATCCAAACAGCCAATTCTTTTTGTAAATAACATTTAATTAGAGCACAAACATACTCATTTTCTTATGTATTGTCTATGGCTGCTTTTGAGTTATGATAGCAGAATTAAGTAGTTGCAAAACAGACCATATGGCCTGCAAGCCTAAAATATTTACTATCTGGCCCTTTTCAGAGAAAGTTTGCCAACCTCTGAGCTAGAACATAGATTTAAACAACTTAGTTTTGCTGAGTTAAGCTTCTCAGGGTCTTATAACTGGTGTCATCTGATCTGCACTATTCTAGGGACATTAATGACTATATGATAAGTACAAAGCAATAGCCATATGATGATAATATACTAATAATGATAATAATAACTGTCATTAATAAGGACTCCCTATGTTCAGGCTCTGTGTTGAATGCTTTACTAATATGCTATAACTAGCCTGATTTCAGGTTCAGAGAGGTTAAGTAAAATTGTGCAAGAGCAGAGAACTGTTAAGTGGCAAAGCTGGATTTACCCCACATCAATCTGTCTCCAGAGGCTGGGTTTTAACTAGCATACTTTACTGTCTTTCACATCCATCATGAAGAGTGAAGCCTAGAAAAAAAGAAATGGCTAATTTTCTTAGGCTCTGTGGAGGCAGGCAGATCATCAAGGCCACCTGAAGAAGCTGGCGTGAATGAGACAGTGAATGTCAGGTGATTCAGAGCAGGAATGTTTGGTTGTGATGGGCACTTCTGAAGTTGTCAGGGTTCCACTTGTAACAAGGTTCCACTTACAATTACCAGAGCTGCTTTAACAGGGTTCCACTTGTAATTACCAGAGTTGCTTTAAGTTTGCTCAGTGAAACATGTTGACAAACCATTCAAGATAGCATTGCTGTAGAAACCTAACAAAGATGAAACAGAAGCCAATTTAGTTCCTCAACCACTAACATTTGGCTTTCAAGAACTTCTGAATATTTTGAATGACCCATCTTCCAAACCTTTACAGCTTCGATGATAAGCTGGAGAATTTTCCTGCTCTACCCATGCTAGGGCAGCAAGAGAGTGGATTGTGTGTGAATCCTCTTAAAGAGGGTTGAAAATAGGCCTCCTCGTCTTGGAATGTCAATTGCACAGTGCCCTACCTTGTTGGGAGATTCAAGATAGTTCATGATAGTGATGTCAAGAGGCAACATCATTCCCTTGGCTTCAGCCCTTACTTGCTCCCTGTGTTAATGGAGCCCTTACTTACCTCAGGTGTTGGACACCCAAGGATGTTAGCAGCCTCAGAGCTTCCCACTGCACCCTAAAATATGCAGAACTTGGCACTGGTTGCCCTCAAATTTTGCAATCCCAGTTCTGAACACAGAACTGCAATGTGAATCTTAGAGTCTAAATTGTGGCCATTAGCCTGGACACTTTCAAGGGCAGGGAGAACCTCCTACTTCTCTTGGTATTATCTGTGCCTAGCATAGTTAGCATATTGCTGGGCACAGAGAAGGTCATAGAAAAAGATTTAGTGCATCACTGTATCAACCTCAAGGAAAGCCAAGACAGGACAGCTGGCTGTATTTCTTCTTTATTCATGCATGGCATTTCCTGGGTTCCTGTGGGCTAGGGCCCAGGATCAGACTTCAACTCCTGAATCCATTAGCCTGGTGCTCTGGGTCTCATGTGCCCGGAAAAGAATAGTAATATTAATAATACAATAAAACAACTACCATTTTAGCAAGAACTAAAATTTATTTGATGATTAAACCTACCTATAAGTAGATGTTATTATCCCCATTATATAGATGAGAATTAGACTCAGAGAAAAAGAAAAAACTTGTTCCTAGATTATCATATTAATTTTCTATTGCTACATAACAAATTATATACCAGAAATTTAGTGCCTTAAAACAACACACATCTATTACCTCAAAATTCTCATGGGAGAAGTCTGGGCACAGCTAGCCTAGTTCTTCTACCCAGGATCTCATGGACTTCAATCAAAGTGTTAGATTGGATATATCCTTACCTGAGTACTTGACTGGGGTAGAATCTGTTTCCAAGCTCATCCAGGTTGTTGGAAAAATTCATTTCCTTGCAGCTGTATGACTGGGGCCCCAGCTTCTTACTGGCTTTCAGCTGGAGATCCCCCTTCAGGTCCTTGAGATGACCCACAGTTTCTCCCACGTGGCCCTTTTCATAGGTAGTTCATATGGCTGGTTGTTTTTTCAAAGCTAGGAAAGTCTCTCTAGTCAACTAAGATGGAGTTTTATATATCATAACATGAATCATGGGAGTGACATCAAATCGCCTTTGCCATATAATGCAATGTAATTACATTCCATCAGTAGTGACATTCCATCACATTAGCCATATTCTGTTGGTTAGGAGCAAGTCACAGTTTCCACTTGCACTCAAAGGCAGAGGATTACATAAGGATGTGGGATTATGCAAAGGTGTGACTCATTGGAGGTGGCCTTAGGAAGTGCCCACTACAATTACATCACTGCTACGTGGCAGAGCAGGGATCAGAGCCATGCCACACTGCCTCCCTGACACTTCTAGGTTCCCTCCTTTCTCCATCTGCTCCTTTTGCTACATGAAATTGTCCTGTCACATGAATCTCAAGTCGTAACATTAGAGACACCTTTGACTCTGCCCTCAAAGTCATGCTCATACTTTTTTATGATTGAGTCCTTTCCTTTTTTCAATATAAACTCTCTTGAAGAGGATTTAAAACAGCCCTTCTTGTCTTGGAATGTAATTTACATAGTACCCAGTCTTGTTGAGAGATTCCAGGTGGTTTATGATGATAAAACAACCAACAGAGCCCTTAGAGTGAACCTGGGCGGATATGTTATGAAAACTCATTACTATCTTACATGGGCTGAATTCTATTTCCCCTAAGGACAGCTTGTATATACATGCAAATAAAGATTTAAAAAATATCCATAGAAGAAGAAAAAGACTAAAGGCTATTTTTCAGTTAAGTCAGTTCAGAAACACTCATGTCTGGATATAATTTAAGTTCCCAATGAAATGCAGTGGAGACAGATCAGAGGCACAGCCTCTGTGAAGAAAATTGTCAATGCATGAGACATCTCTGTCATAGTGTCCCATCATCTTTTTATTTCTGGGAAGACAGACCCTGTCACCAGTCGCTCATGACAACCTTATCATAGAGGTTGCCATATATTTGTGGATATGTCTGATTTCTTGGCCTTTTTTCATTTTGTCTAAGTAGTGATACAGTGTAGATCTGATTTGGTGAGCAGACTCCACAGAGAGCTTTGTCTACTGTTTATTGGTTTGTGATGAAAAATCGCTCTGCAGAAACGTAAAGTGTGTTCTGCTCCTGAGTCTGAGACAGATTCCAAGTTCATTCAAACTCATAAAAAAAATTGAAAAAAGGAATAGAAACTCAAGCTGGTCTTCATAGGGAATAGGGATTGCTTTAGCAGGTATACTAAAGTTTTTCATCACAAGTAAGTTAGGCAGCCCAAATACAATTTTTATAATATGCCAGCACATTGTACAGTGCTCCCATCAATCATAGCAGGATAATGTCACAGTAAAGAAAGGTCATGGAGGAAAGCAGAGAATTTAACTGAGCTGAATTTATTAAAATACTGTAGAAGCAGATAAAGTCAGTCCATGCAAAACTCAAGTCTATACAACACTATTGTGTGTATAAAAGAAGACAAGGTACTTGCTTTTTGCCACCCAAACTTTAAAAACTACATACAATTTACAAAACTGTGTTGCTTTTTAAATTGCTTTTGAATTGGGGGAAATATTTATTTAAGCAGGTTAAACCAAGGAAATAAATGACAAAATAATGTTCAGTATTTTATGTAATGAGATACTTGATTGAGTTCCACAAAAGAATGGTGATTAGAGACTAGTCAGTGGGAAGCTGCTATTACACTAACCTTTTGCCATTCCTTTATGACACAGACCCACAGTGGAAAATGTAGCTGTTATTTTTGAAAGTGGATCCTGATTCTTACGGGACTTGATTGCTGGGGGCATGGGGGAGGGCAGTGAGGAGCAGAAGGGAGGGAGAGAAGACCCAGATGTTTAGAAAGTTAGACCTAGTATGACTGGGCACTGGCTGGGGAACAGGTGAAGGCAAATATCACCCTCTACCCCACTCCCCTACCCCTGATCTAATATTAGAGAAGAGTTGTGGAAGAAAAAATAAAAGGTGAGATTGGTAATTATCTGATTCCTTAGGATACCTCTGCTATAATAGAAAACTAAATTGAGGCAACAAAATCATTGAAATAGCTCCTATAATAAGAAGTTGGAGGAAGGAGAATCTCAGTATGAGGTGGCACTCTAAAATTCTCCTGGCATTCTCCTCCAGCTGCAAGGTGGTGGCTATTGCTCCAAGCATCTTATCCTTACAGGATGCAGGGTGGGGGATGGGGAAGGGATGCACAGAAACAGTAAAAGGGATGAGTCTCACATGATCACAAGAAGCTGAAACACAGAGCAGAACTGGAAATTGTCAATGAAAAGATTGTCAAACTCTGTTAAATATTTGAAGGGATTTATTCTGAGCCAAGTATGAGTGACCGATGGCCTGTGATACAGCCCTCAGGAGAGCCTGAGAACATGTGCCCGAAGTGGTCAGGCTACACCTCACAACTTGGCTTTATACCTTTTCGGGAGACAGAAGATATCAATCAATGCATGTAAGATGTATTACATTGGTTTGATCTGGAAAGCAGAACAACTGAAAGCCAGGGCAGGGGGCTTCCAGGTCATAGGCAGATTCAGAGATTTTCTGATTGGCAATTGGTTGAAAGCATTGTTATCTAAAGACCTGGAATCAATTGAAAGGAATGTCTGAATTACAATAAGGGGTGGTGGAGGCCAAGGTTTTACCATGCAGTTGAAGCGTCCAGGTAGCAGGTTTCTGAGAGAATAGATTGTAAATGTTTCTTATCAGATTTAAAGAGGCTGTTCTATTAGCCTTAAGGTCTGTGTTGATGTGGATGCTGGTCAGCTGTGCCTGAATTCCAAAAGGGAGAAGGGCAAATGGCTTTCAGTTGTTCTGCTTTCCAGATCAAACCAATGTAATACATCTTACATGCATTGATTGATATCTTCTGTCTCCCTAAAAGGTATAAAGCCAAGTTGTGAGTTGTAGCCTGACCACCTCGGGCACATGTTCTCAGGCTCTCCTGAGTGCTGTATCACAGGCCATCGGTCACTCATACTTGGCTCAGAATAAATCCCTTCAAATATTTAACAGAGTTTGACAATCTTTTCATTGACAATTTCCAGTTCTGCTCTGTGTTTCAGGTTCTTGTGATCATGTGAGACTCATCCCTTTTACTGTTTCTGTGCATCCCTTCCCCCATCCCCCACTCTGCATCCCATCATAGCCTAAACTAGTTTTTTGGGTTAACTTTGGAATGCCCTTGGCTGAGAGGGTCCATTCTGATGGTTGGAGTGTTAGATATGAGTTCTAAATTTCTTTTCAAAGAATTAATATGTCAATATGTTCAATTCTTTGCCTTCTACTTTTAAACTTAACTTCCTCGTAAAGCAACCTTTTTTGATTACTGTTTGGACGAATGGAGGCAAGATGGTCCTTCGCTGGAGGCCGACAGACTTCTCCCCCACACCTTAGGTGACCAAAAATAAATTTGCAGTTTTGCTCCTACACTTGCCTACCCGCTGGTTCTTTTGCACTCGCTGGGCTGTCTTAGAAAAACAAATCAATTACCTACTCCACCCTGACTCATTCTGATCACCTACACCACCCTGATTCCGATCACCTGCTCCACCCTAACTCATTCTGATTACCTGCTACCTGCTCTGCCCTGACTCCTGCCAAAGCACTCACCCTGTCGTTCTCTTTAAATTAGCCAATTGGAATTAGTTTAGCCTGTGCAGTCTAACCCTAGCCAATAGGGGAACAACACAGCAGCAGGGGCCACGTGCATCAGGGATAAGAACCCCTTCCCCTCCCTTGTCCAAGTGTGCACTCACCATTGTTCCATCTGTAAGGGCACACCTTTCTATAGAAGTAACTTGCCTTGCTGAGAATTAAAAAGAAAACTTTATATTCAAGTGCTATTCCTTTTGCGGCACTGAAACTTTACATATAACAGGAGGATCTTTGAATTTTATTTTTTGTTTACAAAATAAAATATACTTTTAAAAATGGAAGGAGTATGGGTTGGATTTAAAGAGGATGAGAGGAAGGGAGGAGAGAAGTGGGGGAGGCAAGTATGAATTCTGGCAAAGTGCTCTGATCTACCCTTGATAGATGCCATTATTTGGAGGAAGCAAAAGAAAAACCAATCACATGCAATTTCCTTCCAATTCAAAAATTTGGATTTATAGAAAACTTGGATATAGGCCAGCCTAGGGCCAGAATAAGCTTTCAGGATTGTAGTTAAGGCTGTCATCGGAGCTATGAGTAAAAGCTACACAATGGATCAATTCAAACATTTTAAAAAGTAGAAAGAATTCCAATCCCATTATATAATTTTAGTAGAACCCCAAATTTCAATTCACAAAGGCTCACAGGATAATTCCCCTCTGTAGTATTTGTCAGAATCTCTCTTCTCATGAATTTATTTTCTTCTTCCTTTTTAGAACAATGCCATACTTTTCAGCCTTGTGTTTTTTTCTTCTCATTTTAGGCCTCAACTTTTTTTTCTGTCTAGCTCAGCATTGATGCTCGCTCACTTTTCAGGGAAACAAATTATTTCAATATGAGTATGAACTTGTTAAACCAAGACCCCAGGAATACTGTTTGTTATTAGGAAGAGAATTCCAGGATACAGCTGTGGCTTGAAAACTTTTAAACATCCTTGTATGTTTACGTGGCAGAACTGACAGGCACAGGTGAGATTTCCTTCACAGATGAGCTTCCGGAGGAGTGGTATAGGATGATGAGTGAGATGCAGACTCTGGACTCAGACTGCTTGGATTTAACATTTGATAAAATTATGACCTATTCTGTGTGGGATGTTGCAAGCTATGAAATTATATGTAATCATTTTATCATCAGTAAAATGTCGATGATGTTATTAGCTACCTCATAGAGTTGTTGTGAGGATTAGAGTTAAATATCACCAAATCCCAACTACTTAACCATCTCCATTAATACCTATCAATGGTGTCTAAGCCATCATTATCTCTTTATGGGTCACAATCTCCTCACTACTCTCTTTGTCTTTACCTTTGCCCAGCCACACAGTGGCCAGATGTATTCTTTTGTAATGTAAATCAGATGTAATGTCATCCTTGTGCTCACCACCCTGCAAAAACTCTCCATCTCATTCACTGGAAAGACAAAGTCTTCACAATGGCCTTATAGGGTCTTATAGACCCTATATGACCAGGCCTTTCATGATCTCTCTGACCTTGTCTCCTGTCAGCTTTCCCTTCCCTCACCTATTCCAGTCACACTGGCCTCGTTGCTGTCTCTGAACACACCAACTGTTCTTTTGCCTTAGGGGATTCACTCTGGCTGTTCCCTCTGCTTAGAATGTTCTTTCTTCAGATATCTATGTGATCCCCTCCCTCCCCTTTTGGATAGCTTTATTGAGACAGAATTTACATGTCATAAAGTTCACCTGTTTTCAATACACACTTCAGGCCTGGCACAGTGGCTCACACCTGTAATCCCAGCAGTTTGGGAGGCTGAGGTGGACGGACCACTTGAGGCCAGGAGTTCAAGACCAGCCTGGCCAATGTGGTGAAACCACATCTCTACTAAAAATACAAAAATTAGCTGGGCATCGTGGTGCGCACTGGTAATCCCAGCTACTTGGGAGGCTGAGGCAGGAGAATCGCTTGAACCCAGGAGGCAGAGGTTGCAGTGAGTCGAGATCATGCCACTGCCCTCCAGCCTGGGTGACAGAGTGAGACTATGTCTCAAAATAAAATAAAATAAAGTATAAATACATACACACTTCAATGGTTTGTAGCATATTTACAGAATTGTGCAATTATCACCACAATCAATTTTAGAACATTTTCATCACCTCAAAAAGAATCCTTTTACATTTTACCTAACATTCTTCACTTCTCTTGTCCTTCCCAGAACTTAGCGTATTTTCAAGGTTCATTCATGTTGTAGCATGTATCAGTACTCCATTTGTTTTTATGACCTCATAATATTCCTTGTATGGATCTCTACCACATTTTGTTTATCCATTCATCACTTGATGGATGTTGGAGTTTCCACTTTTTGGCTGTTATAAATAATGCTGCTGTGAACATTCATGTGTAGGTCTTATGTTAACATATTTTCAGTTGTCTTGTGTATATATCTAGTAGTGGAATTGCAGGGTCATATGGTAATCTATCTTTAATCTTTTGAGGAACTGCCAAATTGTTTTCCAGAGTGGTTGTACTATTTTACATCTCCACCAGCAATATAAGAGGGTTCCAATTTCTCCACATTCTCTGTCATAGTTATTTAATTGTAGCCACTTTGGTGAATGTACAGTAGGTTTTGATTTGCATTTCCCTAATAATTAATGATGTTGAGCATCTTTTTATCTGCTTAATGGCCATTTATATAACTCCTTTGGAGAAATGTCTATTCAAATTCTTTGCCCATTTTAAATTCTGTGATTTGTCTTCTTGTAATTGAGTTGTAAGAGTACTTTATATGTTCTGGAAACAAGGCCCTTATATATGTGATTTGGAGATAGTTTCTTCCAATCCATGCATCCTTTCACTTTCTTGATGTCCTTTAAAATGCAAAAGTTTTAAATTTTGATCAAGTCCAGTTTATTAATGTTTTATTGCATGAGCTTTTGGTGTTATATCTAACAAATCATTACCCAATCCAAGTTTGTGAAGATTTACACCTACATTTTCTTCTAAGTATTTTATAATTTTTGGTTCTTACATTTGAACTTATGATTCATTTTGAGTTAACTTTTTTGTATCATGTGAGATAGAGGTTCAAATTTATATTTTTGCATGTGAATATACAGTAGTCCCAGCACTATTTGTTGAAAAGGCTATTTTACCCACATTAAATTATTTTTGCCCCTTTGTCAAAAATTAGTCAACTGTAAGTGCAAGAGTTTATTTCTGGGCTCAATTCTATTCCATTTACTTATATATCTATGCTTATGCCACACTGTCTTGATTACTTTAGCTTTATAGTAATTGTGAATTCTCCAAGTCTGTTCTTTTCTAAGTTTATTTTTGCTATTCTGGGTCCTTTGCATTGCCATATACATTTTAGCACCAATTTATCAATTTTTGTAAAAAGAAAGCTATGATTTTTATGGTGATTGTGCTAAACCTATAGATCAATTTGGGAAGTATTGCCATCTTAACAGCATTAAGTTTTCCAATCTACGAACATGGAAATGTCTTTCTATTTATTTAGGCTGCCTTTAATTGCTTTCAATATTTTTGTGACTTTCAGTGTTCAAGTCTTCTACTGCTAAACTTATTAGTAAATACTGTATTTTATTCCTTTTGGTGCTATTGTCAATGGATATGGTTTCTTAATTTCATTTCTGGACTGTTTATTGCTAGCATATGGAAATACTATTTACTTTTGTATATTAATCTTATATCCTTAAACTTTGCCAAACTAATTTATTAGTTCTAGCAGTTTTTTAAGTGGATTTCTTAGAATTTTCTGTATATAAGATTAGGGCACTTACAAATAAAAAGTGTTTTATTCTTTCTTTCCAATATGGATTTCTTTTACTTCTCTGTTTGGCTTAATTGTCCTGGTTAGAATCCCCACTACCATGTTGAATGGAAGTGGTGAGAATGGACATCCTTATCTTATTCCTGATCTTTAGGGGAAAACATTATTCTTTCATCTTTAAGTTTAATATTAGCTGTGGGTTTTTAGTAGATGCCCTTTATCAGATTGAGGAAGTTCTTTTATATTCCTAGTTGCTTGAGTATTTTTTATCACAAATGAATGTTGCCTCACTCTCTTCTTGTCTTAGCTGAAATGCTGCATTCTCAGAAAAGTCTACTTTGGCCTCTCTATTTAAAGTATAATATGCTTCCACCCACCCATGCCCCTTACCTTACTCTACTTTGTTTTTTTCCATCATAGCTGTAATCATCTTCTAATATACCAATGATTGTACTATTTATTTATTTTTTACTGTGTCCTTTTGCTAAAATATATGCTCTACAAAGCCAGACATCATTTTCTGGTTTTGTTTGTTTGTTTTAACTGACATATCCCAAATGTCTTGAGTGATGCACATAGGAGGAGTTCAATAAATATTTGTTGAGTAAATATACTAATATAAAATGCTTGAGAACAGCATTTTTCAAATAGTACTATGGCTGTGAGGGTGATCTGGCTGCAACATCTGTCACCCCATTGATCTAGGAGGGCGTCCCCTTCTTCCCTCTCTGCTCCATGTGCATCCCTCCTGAAGCTGTACATGTACATGAAGAAGATTACCTTTCCTGAGAGTGGAGGACCATTATTTGATCAAGGGAATATGAGTAGCTGCACTCCCCTGCTAGAATCTGTAACCAAGCTCTCAAATAGTAATGTCTACGTAATTTTTTTTTTCCTGCAGTGAGAAAGCAATTCAAACCTAGTGCTAAAATCCTCTTACTGTCCAGATCCACAGATCCTTGCCAAAAATGCTTTTAAGCTTCCTGAATGCTTTTTTCTTACACCGCTAGGTATAAAAAATTTCTCTTACCATTGGGAGCTTTGGTTTCATTATTTATAAAATAAAGAAGGCCGGGTGCAGTGGCTTATGCCTATAATCCTAGCACTTTGGTAGGCTGAGGCAGGCAGATCACTTGAGCCCAAAAGTTTGAGATCACACTGGGCAACATAGCCAGACACCATCTCAAAAAAATAAAATAAAATAAAATAATCTCCCTATTTACTTCATAGATGGCATGAAAATGAAATGAAATAATATGTGATGTGTGATTCAAACTTGATAGAAGTTGCTGTCTCATATAATAATCCAACACATTTAGGCATCTCCGTTCTGTGAAGCAGCCCAGTCATCATGTTTCTTCCATCTTGTTGTTTCTCCTACAGTATTGTCTCTTTTATCACTTAGGTATTGATGCATAACAAGCTACCCCAAAACTTAATGACCTAACACAATTTTTTTTTGTTTTGTTTTGTTTTCTTTTTTTTTTTTTGCTTATGGTGGTTTTTAGGTGGTTCAGCTATTTAGTCTGAACTCAGCTATATGGTCTCTTCTGCTGGTGTCATCTGGGATCACTCATGCAGCTGAACTTATCTGGTGGCTTGACTGGGGCTGGATGATCTAAGTGGCCTACTTACTTGCCGGCTATCAACTAGGCATCTCTCTCCATGTGATCTGTCATCATTAAGGAGACTAGGCCAGGTGTTTTTACATGGCAGTCACAGAGCAGTCACAGGGTTTCACGAGAGAAAAAGTAGAAGTCATACGGTACCCTGAGACCTCTGGAGAGCTCTCCATAGGTCAGCTGAGGCCTGTTATGACCACATTGCTGGCCAGCTTCTCCCTCTTCCCAATTCTGCCTTTCTCACACCCTTCTCCATGTATCTCTTAAGAGTACCTCCAATAAGTATTATGCACACAACTCCCTGTTTCCAGAGAACAAATCCAAGACATATTTGAAATTACATATGCACAAGGATAGTTTATAATAACTGAGGATTGGAAACAACATAAATGCCCACAGAAGCAGACAGGTTAGATAGACTATGTGTCCTGTAAAGAGAATTATAGACTGACATGAAAATATCTCTGAAAATAATACTTCTGGTAAAAGATATTGAGTAAAAAGCACTTACTTTGTACCAGGCACTGTTCAAAGATCTTTATGTATAGGTGCTCTTATTGTGCCCAGGTAAAGATGAGTAGAGAAAAGAATAAGGAAGAGCCTCCCAGGTAAATGAAATGGCATATTTGAAGGTGCAGAGGCAAGAGCAGTCTTGGAATATTTTTAAAACTGAAAAAATAATTATAGTATTACAGAAGCATAGAATGTGAGTGAGAAAAAGACCAGAGTTGAGGCTGAAGAGTTAAGATGGAACCAGACGGATGAGGTAACATGACTGCATTTCAGGGACGAATTAGGGGGTTGTAATTCTGATCCCAGTAAGAGACAACAATGGCTTGAACTAGGATAGTGATGACAGGGAACGAATTCATGGAAACCCATAAGATAAAGTTAATTCAGTCTGGTAACTTAGATGTGGGAAAAGGTGAGGCAGGTTTGGTTTTAAGTGTGTGCTAGTGGTGGGGGTGCTATTTGGTGTTAGGTTTAGACATACTAAGTTGAGGATCCCTCATAGACATCCAAGTGGAGATGTCAGGAAGACAGTTGAGTATATAAGTTTTTAATTCAGTCCAAAATGGAGATTGATTTGGCAGTTTATACATGTTACTTCAAGGCATGAGACTAGATGAGCTCACTCAGGATATGAGTGTTGGTAGAGAAGAGAGGATTATTTGGTCAGTCATATAGTTATATACACACAGTTATATATAAATTAATACATATATATGAATAAAAGAAAATCTGTGAAACATCTACCTTTAAGGGAAGACGAAACAGAAGGAGCACAGCATAGGTGACTGACTAGGAGTGTGGAGAAAAAGGATAGACAATCAGGTGAGAGAATGTGCCCTAGAAATCCAGAGCTGAGAACGTTTAAGAGACCACTTGCTGTGGATACTTTCAAGGCAACTGAAAGCTGGCCCCTTGAGATGACCATTCAGGAAGTCACTTGTGACCTCAACAGAAGCAGTTTGGGGTAGTGAAGACACATTCTGGTGTGATAGATTGAATAGTCAAAAGTGGAGAGAAAAGGTACAGAATGAGGAAGAAAGAGAGGGAAGTAAGGAGGGAGGGAGGGAACAGAGGAAGGAAGGGAGGAAGAAATGAATGAAGGCAAGTAAATGGGGTATGTGTGGAAAGGTGTCATTAGGAAGCAGCACATAGTATTCAATACCAAATTCCCCATCTAAAATAATGTCTGTGAATATCATAGCTGTATGGTTTTGAGCAAGTTACTTAACCTCTACTTTATTCAGTAATTGTGAGCATTAAATAGTTTAATATATTATGAAATGTGTATAATAGTGTCTGGTGCATACTAAGCACTGAAAAATGGAAATTCTTAAAATAAAATAGAAGCTATCATCATTATTTTTAGCATCATGGAACTATCATGAAGCACCAGACTCTCAAAAGGCAGGAAAGTGAGTTTGAACTTGAGATAGATTTAAAAAATCTCATTAGTACCGAAAACACATAGAGAAATTAAATAAAGATTAGAGAAGAGCCGCAAGGGTAAGAATTTGTGTCCTTATTACTTGTTGTTATTTGTCATCCTAATTACCATCAATATTGTTTAACAGGTAGCCTGATCTCTGAGGGAAGCAGGGTGACTGAATTTCTAACTAGAAGTGAAATAAATGTTCACTCCTGGGAGGTGTTATTTCTTTCGGCTCCAAGGAACCAGCTGGTGATATAAAAACAGTTAATTGGATTTTTCCACTTCCCTCAGAAAAAGCTTCTAAAAGAACTTATTCTCTTTTTATATGGGAACATTTTATTCACAAAAATCTTCTTTTAGTATCCATCTATTCAAGACTTTAAGAAGAGTTTGGTACTCCATCTATTGGATCCCCACGGGCCATTTTGACCAACATGAATCCCAATGATTATTGAATGATTTTTCTTGTTGGAAGGGAGGCAAATACTTTTAAGAAGGCCAATACAAATTTTTTTTCTGAAAAGGAAATAAATGTTAAAGCAATTAATGGTTCTGTGAACTATAGCCCTTGCTCAGAAAAAAAAATCAGTTGTAATACCTCTATTTACATTTGCAATGTCCAACACAAGAGCGCCATGTGTCTATCGAGCACTTGAAATATGTCTAGTGGAGCTGAGAAACTACATTTTAAATTTTATTTAATTTTCATTCACTGAAATTAAAAACTGATACTTGATTGAGTTATTTGAAAATTTTAAGTAAGTTTTGAACAACTTGGGCATGTGAGTCTACTTTTCTTTTTTTTCCTAGCAGGCATTTATTTATTTAAAATTGTATATATTTAGTGTACAAAGTGATCTTTTGATATACATATACATAGTGAAATTGTTACTGTACTCAATTTTTTTTTTTTTTTTTTTTTTTTTTTTTTGAGACGGAGTCTCGCTCTGTCGCCTGGGCTGGAGTGCAGTGGCCGGATCTAGCTCACTGCAAGCTCCGCCTCCCGGGTTTACGCCATTCTCCTGCCTCAGCCTCCCGAGTAGCTGGGACTACAGGCACCAGCCACCTTGCCCGGCTAGCTTTTTGTATTTTTTAGTAGAGACGGGGTTTCACCGTGTTAGCCAGGATGGTCTCGAACTCCTGACCTCGTGATCCGCCCGTCTCGGCCTCCCAAAGTGCTGGGATTACAGGCTTGAGCCACCGCGCCCGGCCACTGTACTCAAATTAACTTAGCTATCACTTCAAATAATTATCTTTCAAATTTGCTAGAATCTATTCTTCTAGCAAATTTTCAGTATACTCTACAACACTGTTAACTATAACCCCCATGCTATACATTAGATCTCTAGACTTACTTATCCTATGTAACCACAAGTTTGTGCCCCTTAACCTACATCTGCCCATTTTCTTCCCCTGTCTGCCCTTGGTAAACACCATTCTACTCTCTGTTTCTATATGTTTGACTTTTTAAAGATTTCACATATAAGTGAGATTATGCAGTATTTTTCTTTCTGTGTCTGGCTTATTTTACTTAACATAATATCTTCCAGGCTCATCCATGTTGTTGCAAATGGCAGGATCTCCTTCATTAGCAAAGGCTAATAATATTTCATTTTATATAAATGCCACAATTTGTTTTGCTTATTAGTCTCACTTTATCATTTTTTAGCGAAAATGCTTAAAATGACAATATTTAAAATTAATAAGTCAAAGCATATTTTATTTATGTGGCATCCATTTTAAATTATAGTTTAATAAGTATGACATGAAATCTAAGACAGCCACTATAAGGTAGAATTATTCTTAACTGAACATATAGTTAATACAATTAACTAAATAGCTATCATTTTAACTTAATATTGCTGGACATTTTTTAAAAAGTCCATTTTTTTATATGATTTACATCCTTTTTTTTTTTTGAGATGGAGTCTCTCTGCGATGCCCAGGCTGAAGTGCAATCGCATGATCTTGGCTCACTGCAACCTCCGCTTCCCAGGTTCAAGTGATTCTCCTGCTTCAGCCTCCCAAGTAGCTGGGACTACAGGCTCGCACCGCCATGCCCAGTCAATTTTTATATTTTTAGTAAAGATGGAGGTTTCACCATATTGGCTAGGTTGTTCTCAAACTCCTGACATCAAATGATCAGCCCACCTCAGCCTCCCAAAGTGTTGGGATTACAAGCATCAGCCACCATGCCTGGCCAATTTACATTCTTTACATATTTGCCTCCTATTCTTTTTTATTTGCTTTGGAGATTTAATACCACCAGGTGACTCATTTGGATTTTGTTCTTTGTCTTAGAAAATTAAAATAAAAGCAACCATGTGGTCACCTTCACTACTGCATGATTGACTGAAGGTGATTTAAATTTAGTTCTTGGGATATTCATAGTTTGCTAAGAAACAGAATTGACAATCACATGAACCTTTTGCTTTGTTTTCATTGAATCATTTATCTATTTTCTTGCAGTAAATATTTAATCTTTGAGTATTAAATACATCAGGAACCATTATACATGTCTTTGTTAATATTTGAACTAATCGTGTAACATTGATTTCAATGGTAATTATATTTTCTTTCAGAGACTGTATCTGATACATGTTTCATGAGAGAATAACCTTTGTGGGGTAAGAGTAAAACTTTAAAAGATACTAAAGTATGTTAATAGGTTTTTTTTGCCTTGTTTTCATTTTCAACTCTGTTAATAATTATGAATATTGCAACTGTTGTGGGAATACAGTATGCATATGGAGTCATAATGTGTTCAAATAGTTGAGTAGCCCTACAATAAAAACAAGAACAAAACAGAACGAAGTCTAGAAATTATAACTGATAATTTTCAGAACTACAAAGGTAAGTCTTAACATTCTCTTATCAAATGACTTTAAGTAAATTTCCTAACTTCACTTAGTCTGTCTCTTTACATGAAAATGTGAATAATGATACTTATAGGCTATTGTGATAATACAGTGAATATTGTATGTAAAATTGCCTGGCCCAGTTCCTATCACAGAAGGTGTATTTAATAACTATTTTTCTTTTCTTTTCTTTTCTTTAAACAAACTGTAGAAATACTCATTTTAATGGCTTCTCTACAGTTTGTAGCCATAAGGCAGGAACTATTTCTACTACTTTGCCTATCTTTTATTTTCTTTTTCTTTATTAAAAATATTTTTTACTTCAACAGTTTTTGAGGTACAAGTAATTTTTGGTTACATGGATGCATTGCATAGTGGTGAAGTCTAAGATTTTAGTACACCCATCATCCGAGTAATATATATTACACCCAATGTGAAGTTGTTTTTTGTTTTTGTTTTTTTTGAGACGGAGTCTCACTCTGTTGCCCAGGCTGGAGTGCAGTGGCATGGTCTTGGCTCACTGCAAGCTCCTCCTCCCGGGTTCACGCCATTCTCCTGCCTCAGCCTCCCGAGTAGGTGTACTACAGGCGCCCGCCACCACGCCCGGCTAATTTTTTGTATTTTTAGTAGAGAGGGGGTTTCACTGTGTTAGCCAGGATGGTCTCGATCTCCTGACCTCGTGATCCACCTGCCTCGGCCTCCCAAAGTGCTAGGATTACAGGCGTGAGCCACCACCAATGTGAAGTTTTTATCCCTCACCCCACCTTCCACCATCCTTCTTCTGAGTCTCTAAAGTCCATTACACTACTCTGTATGCCTTTGTGTACCCATAGCTTAGCTCCTACTTATAAATGAGAACATGTGGTATTTAGTTTTCCATTCCTGAGTTACTTCACTTACAATAGTGGCCTCCAGTTCTATCCGAGTTGCTGCAAAATACATTATTTTATTCTTTTTTATGGCTGAGTAGTATTCCATGGTGTATATATAGCACATTTTCTTTATCCACTCATTGGTCAATGGGCACTTGGGTTGATTTCATATCTTGACATTTGTGAATTGTGCTGCAATAAACATACACATGCAGGTGTCTTTTAGGTACAATGAGTTCATTTCATTTGGGTAGATCCCCAGTAGTGGGATTGCTGGATTGAATGGTAGATTTACTTTTAGTTCTTTAAAAAATTTTCATAATGTTTTCCACAGATATTGTACTAATTTACATTCCCACCAGCAGTGTGTAAGCATTCCACTTTTTCCACAGCCACACTAAGAGCTATTGTTTTTTGAGTTTTTAATAATGGCCATTATTGCAGGGGTAAGGTGGTAGCTCATTGAGGTTTCAATTTGCATTTCCCTGATGATTAGTAATGTTGAGCATGTTTTCACATTTGTTGATCATTTGTGTATCTTCTTTTGAGAAATGTCTGTTCATGTAATTTGCCCATTTTTGATGGAACTTTTTTTTTCTTGCTGATTTGTTTGAGTTCCTTGTATATTCTGGATATTCGTCCTTTGTCGGATGCATAGTTTGCAAATACTTTCTTCCATTCTGTGGATTATTTCTTTACTCTGATGATTATTTCTTTTGCAGTACTGAAGCTTTTTAGTTTAACTGGGTCCCATTTATTTATTTTTGTTTTTGTTGCATTTGCTTTCAGGGTCTTAGTCATGAATTTTTTTGCCTAGGCCAATGTCCAGAAAAGTTTTTCCTATGTTGTCTTCTAGAATTTTTATGGTTTCAGAGCTTAGATTTAAATCTTGAGTCATCTTGAGTTGATTTTTGTATAAGGTGGACAGATAGAGATCCAGTTTCATTCTTCTATATGTGGCTAGCCAGTTTTCGCAGCACCATTTATTAAATAGGGTTTCCCTTCCCCAATTTAGGTTTTTTAATGCTTTGTCAAAGATCAGTTGGTTGTAGGTATTTGGCTTTATTTCTGGGTTCTCTATTCTGTTCAATTGGTCTATGTGTCTATTTTTATACTGATACCATGCTGCTTTGGTAACTATACTCTTGTAGAATAATTTAAAGTCTGGTAATGTGATGCCTCCAGATTTATTCTTTTTGCTTAGGATTGATTTGGCTATTCAGTCTCTTTTTTGGTTCCATATATATTTTAGGATTGTTTTTTTCTAATTCTGTGAGAAATGATGTTGGTATTTTGAGAAGAATTGTATTAAATCTATAGACTGCTTTGGGCGGCATTGTCATTTTCATGATATTGATTCTTCCAATCTATGAGCATGAGATGTGTTTCCATTTGCTTGTGTCATGTATGATTTATTTCAGCAGTATTTTGTAGTTATTTTTGCAGACATCGTTCACCTCCTTGGTTAAGTATGTTCTTAGGTATTTTAATTTATTTTGGCAGCTGTTGTAAAAGGAATTGAGATTGAGTTCTTGATTTGGCTCTCAGCTTGGTTGTTGTTGGTGTATAACGGTGCTACTGATTTGTGTACACTGAGTTTTTAGCCTAAGACTTTACTGAATTTATTAATCTAGGAGTCTTTTGGAGGGAGGTCTTCAGGTTGAAATGAAACAATGCTAAACAGCAGTGTGAAAGCATTAAAAAGTATAAAACTCATTGGCAAAAAAAGAATACTTTATTTCTATAACAGTGGTGGGTAAATCTATTATAATCCTACTATGGAAATTAAAAGACAAAAATATTAAAAACAACTATAACTAAAAAATGTTAATGCATATATACTGTAAGAAGTTGCAAATTATGACTTCAATAGCATATAACACAGGGGGAGGAGAGGTAAAGCAGAGTGTTCTTGCAGGCAAGTGAAGTTAATAGTTATTAGCTTAAAATAGACTATCAAACCATAAGATATTTTATATAAGGCCCTTGGTAACCACAAATAAAATAGTTATAGAAGTTCATAAAAGAAAACGAGAAAGAAACCCAAACCTAGCAATATAAAAAAATGTCAAGAGAAAGAGGAACAAAAAACCACGAGCTGGGTGCAGTGGCTCACGCCTGTAATCCCAACACTTTGGTAGGCTCAGGCGGGCAGATCGCCTGAGGTCAGGAGTTCAAGACCAGCCCGGCCAACATGGTGAAGCCCCGTCTCTATAAAAATACAAAAAAAAATTAGTCAGGCATGATGGCTGGTGCCTGTAATCCCAGTTACTCAGGAGGCTGAGGTGGGAGAATCACTTGAACCTGGGAGGTGGAGGTGGTAGTGAACCAAGATTGCGCCATTGCACTCCAGCCTGGGGTGCAATGGCGTGATCTTGAGACTCTGTCTCAAAAACAAACAAACAATAAAACCAACAAACAAGCAAACAAAAAACCCACACAAGACAAACAGAAAACAGTTATCAATATGACAGTAGTAAATACTTTCTTATCAATAATTACTTTAAATGTAAATGGACTAAACCCAAAAAAGAGACACAGAATGGCCAAATAGATTAACAAAAAACTGTATCCAACTATATGCTACTTACAAAAGACTCTGTTTCAATTTGTGGACAAACTGAAAAAGAAGGGGTAGAAAAAGATATTCCATGCAAGTAGTAACCAAGAGAAAGCAGAAATGGCTATTTTATGTCAAACAAAGTAGACTTTAAGTCAAAAACTGTCTCTAGAGACAAAGAAGTTCATTACATAATGATAAAGGGTCAGTTCAACAGGAAGATGTAATAACTGTAAATATTTGTGCACCCAGCATCAGGGCACATAAGCATATATAGCAAATATTGACAGATTTGAAAGGAGAAATTGACAGCAATGCAATAATAGAAGGAGACTTCAATATACATAGAGCATTCATACAGAAAACTAAAAAGAAACATTAGACTTGAGCAACAGTATAGACCAAATGGACTTAGGCACATTTAAAAAATTATAGCAAAATATCTGGGAATTTGTCCTAAGAAAATATCAAAATACAGAGAAAGTTTTATACAGGATAAAATTCATGGCAGCTTCATTTGTAATCAGGAAATATTGAAAATATTTTGTGTATACAATAGAGAAGTGGTTGGGTAAATTATAGAACATTATTTTAGTTGAATTATCATGAAATTATTAAAAATATTCATGATGTTCACATAGCAATATGTAAAATGTTTATCACCCAATGCTAAATGAAAAATGCAGAATACAAAATTTTGTGTTAAAATTTCAACAAATGTTAAGTTTTATATACATAAAGATGCAAACTATGAGAAAAGAATAGTTGAGTTGTTAGGTTAATGGAAATGTGTGTATGTTTCTTTACAAAAGGGGGACATTATTTTGTATAATTATTATATAATAAACATTATAATTTATTATAATATTTATATAATAAGTAAATACATAGTGGATCATAAAAATAGGTTACAGTGAGCAGAAACACTTAAAAACTTTTTTTAGTAACTAAAAATGTTTCCAGAAAATAAAAGTATTGGATTGAATTAACTGAGTGTCTCCATTTACATAATATAGGATGAAGTTTCTTTTCCTTCTAAAAGTGTACCAAGGCCAAATGTTCTTCTTGGAGTCACATAACCCAGACAGAATCCTATTTAGTATATGTTCTGTTGGTGGTTTTAGAGAAAAGGAAATCTAAGGAGCATTTGGAAAAGAAGGGTTTTGATTGTTAGGAGTAAGACCAAGTTAAGACTGTCAGAAGCATTTGCAAATGTGTGAAGAGCTGCATTCCTCACAAAGAGAGGGGAAAAGGGATGTCACCAAGAAGATAATTTTGTGCTAATGTAGGTGACAGCACTATGATGTGTCTCTCTCTTTTCCTGACCAGATTTTTCATTTTTTTTGTTCCAGTTCATTCTGACAATTATGTTCAGCCTAATTACTTTTTTTGGCATGGCTTTAATTGAGGCCCTTTATCCCCTATTCCTCACTTAAACTCAACATTACATAATTTTTGCATTTTTCCTTTTTAACCCCTTCCAATAACTGCTTTCATCAGTGAATTTCTCCTGACTTTAAAGCAAAGGATATTCTTTTTCTTATATTTTGAAAGCTAAGTAACCTTGCCTAAAATTAATCAGCAAGACTCGAAGCAGGATTATAAAATTGTTATTAGCATTAATGCAAATCGTTAATCATTTCTATATTATAATGCATTCAACCCACAGCGCTTCATAAACCTGACTTTAGAGGAGAATTAAGTGATTTGGGGGGCACAATTTGAATACTGAAGAAGGATAGGTTGTTTTAATATTTTAACCTTGGAATAATTTTTAAGTGATAGGCTTGCAGGTGTTGGCACTTATTCTTTCCTTATATTTACATAATGTGCAGGAATATTTTTTATTCACCAATTATACTTAGCATTGCTCAGGCTAGAAGATTAGTGTTTTAGAGGCAGCTTGGCTTAGCGTAGAGAGTAAGTTTTGGAATCAGAGAATACTGGGTTCTAATCCAATCTCTGCTATGGCATGCTTTAGGGCAAGTTACTTAACCTCTTTGATCTTGTTTTCTCATCTTAAAAATGTGAGTACTATCTCATTACATTGTAAGGAACATTAAATTAGCTAAAGTATGAAAACCACATAGACTCTGTCAGCACAGAGTTCTCAGTTAATGGTAGCTATAGCAAATATAGGACTCCACTGAGATTGTTACTCTGCTTTAACAACACATTCTGAGGCACTGAAGAGCACCGAAGGAAGATAAATAAGTATCCTGAAGTAGAAAAATAGGCCGTGCTTAAGCAAGTTTTAAGAAATAAAAGGAATTCAAATTATTTGAAATGGATATATGACAATTGAAGGCATGATCTAATAGACCTCTTTAAATACATGAGGAGGTGTTACGAAGATAAAAAGGAATTCATACCGTTTCAGTTGTATTCTGGATAAAGGAAAAATTAATTAAATCTCAATGATGGGTTTATGCTCAACGAAATGGTTACTATTTTAACTGTGAAACCTTAGACCCAATTCTAGGATAAATTGCAGAATTTCCTGGATGTACATGGGTAGTTGCCTACACAATGTCCATTTCCTCTTCCCCCCGCCCATTTTTTTTTTTTTTTTTTTTTTTTTTTTGAGACAGGTTCTCACTTTGTCACTCAGGCTGGAATGCAGTGGAGTGATCTCGGCTCACTGCAGCCTCAACCTCCTGGGCTCAAGAGTTCCTGCTGCCTCAGCCCCCAAGTAGCTGGGATTACAGGTGCGTGCCACCATGCCCAGCTCCTTTTTTGCATTTTTTGGTAGAGACAGGGTTTCGTCATGTCACCCAGGCCGGTCTCCTACTGAGATCAAGCGATCCACCTGCCTTAGCCACCCAATATTCTGGGATTACATGCGTGAGCCACTGTGCTCAGCCTTCCCTTCTTAATAGTACCCAGAATCTTCTATGCTTATCTATCCCTCCTTCAAATAGCCCAAAACTATGTGGGAGGGAATCTCACTCTTTCCCTCATTCCAGGGGTGGATCCCAATTTCCTTACATTAATAAACATATCCACCACGCAGGTGGTCTTGGGATTTAAGATGCCCAATCAAACTAAATTTCAAGACTCTTATTTAATTTGCGGGCAAATACATTCTCTTTCTTCAGAGTGGTTGGTGTGATATTCAGAGGTGAAGCCTGGAACTGTGGCAATCATTTCAGGATAATGAGGGAAGTTAGCCTAAAGGAGGAAGAGTAGAGAAACAAGAAGAAATTAGGACCTTGATGACATTGCAGAGCTGACCAGGCAAACCAACTGCATCCCACTTGACCTTTGGATTTCCTGAGATATAAGCCCAAGTTTTTTCTAATGTTCAAGTTTATTTTCTCTTCTTGCAAGAGGGAGTCCTAATGGACTTATGGAGTCCTCCATTCTGAAGTTCTGCCACATTTTCAAATATGTTTGTGTTCTCCACAAAATGGGCTACAAACATTCTCAGGGTAGTGGTTATGAGTTCTGTTTATTTTAGATCTCCTACGACACCTGATGGTATGCCCTGTGTGCAGTAAACCCTCCAGAAATGTTTGTTTACTGAGGATCACGGCTGGCTGGCCCATTGTCAAATCATATTGTATCTGTGATTCTCAGTAGGTGCACAGATTGGTTTTTTGGTTATCTTCAAATCCTTTTCCCATGCTAGGCTGCCACTGTTGTTATTTTTCAGACTGGGAAAATGGTTTCAGCAAATGAGTTTGCTACCTTTCATTTAGCTCTATGCCACTCCTGCATTAGCCAGAACATAGACTGTCTGGAAAAAAATAAGAGGTTTTAGGGGAATTCTACTAAAATCATCACAGCAGTCATAGCTCATTTTTAGAAGGTGCTAAATATCTCTGGAAATAAAACTTGCAACTCCCAGAACTCTTAGAAAATTAATATTTTAATTCAACTTTATGCATGGCTTACTAGTGTAATATTACATATAATGGAAAAACTGAACCATTAACTAATCTTCAGATAGTTTGTGATGTTAGCATTTAAACTACATCTATAGTAGGAAAAAATATGTATGATATAAATGTGATTAGTACAGTTTATCACATGCCATGGACTTCCAAAATCAGTGTTAGGTGAGGGTCAAATCCTACCGTGTGTGATTCTACAATATCCTGCTATTCCTAGATACTTGAGGATCCCTCTCATTGTTACATTTCTTCTACCCTGTCTTCTTATGAAGCTAAAGCCAAGGCTTCCTTTTTCTTTTCCCAGATAAAAGCTTTTGACCAAAAGCTTTTGTAATTAATGTATGCCTATATGTAATAATAATGTAGCAAACTCTTTGCCTCTCTGAATCTACTTTGGCATGACAAAAGCTATCTCCATCATTTCCTGTTTAAAAAGACACACATTTTAAATCACAATTCCATCCTTGGCCCAATTCAGAGGTATAGCTACTTTCAGGTGAAAGATTATGAAACTCAGGACAGGTTACAGAAAATGTCCTGGTTTGTATGACTCATGGTATTAATAGAATTGAAGTTCTTTGTGTTGGCACAAAACAAAAAACAAGGGCTGACAAAGTGCAGCCTTATTGCCAAGTTCCGGACCTTTTAAAGGCCACTGAGAAAAACAAAACTATAAAATTCTGACAGTGATTTTTCCTCACAGTGTCTGCAATCCCTCTCCAAAGCTACCTGATAGCCTTCAGTATGATACTATATTGATTATTAAGGATTTTTGCCTTTCTTCCCATTTGTAATAGCCTGCCTGGTTTCCTAGCCGTATAGTCCCTTCCCCTATACCAGTTGCAGGCTCTACTCTAAACAACAGGTGACACTTATGTAATGTATACCATATGAACCTCTCTCCTAGCTACTACAAGTATTAATGCTATTTTCCTAACAATCCTATGAAGAAGATACTATTCTTATCCCCAATTTAGAGATGGAGAAATTGATGCCCAGAAAAGTTAAGTAATTTGTCCAAGGACATACAGCTAGCAAGTGGTGGGACCAGGATTTGAATCCAGGCAGATGAACTCTAGGAGTCTATACTATTAACCACTGTGCTTCATAGTCTCACAGCTGACTTCAGGTTCTGAGATCAAACTGACCAGCAAATAAGAAAAACTTAAAGCCAGATCAGCATCCTGTTGGCCTGCAGCTCAGACTTGATCTGCTTTGCCTTGGACCTCAGTTTTCACGATTGGGTATGTATTTAAACATCACCTCTTGCTCTCTCAAACCATAGTTCCTGCACAAGATAGCTTTTTTTTTTTTTTTTGGAATTTATGTATGGGACAGAATTCCTACAACCTGATGCTGGAGCTCCTGATCCTAGCTTGCTAAGCACTCTTTGCTTCCTTATAGGCTTGCAGACTCTGCGGCTTGCTATAGCCTGTTGCCTATCACCAAATCTCTCCATGCCTGACTTGGCCCAGTCTTTGGCCAGTTTGTTAGCTATCTGCCTCTCTTAAGGCTGGCAGACAGCTCTCTGGACTTCCTTCATATCTGTCAGGACTGCCTGAACATCTGGCTTGCCCAATGAGTGTGTATTGTTTATGGATTTTGTTACCCTCCAAACTGACCCAACCAGCCTCAGTTCTGAGTCTTCCTTTTTTTTTTTTTTTTTTTGTCATTTCCCACTTATCTTCTTAGTGGGCTCTTCATCTGACTCCACCAAACTTTCCTCCCTCTACCTTTCCACCTTTCTTATGGACCACATCATTTTCTGCCTTGTCTCTATTTTGCTTATTTTTTTTTTAACTCTTCATAGTATCGCCTTCTTTGGTTTCTCCCGGAAACATCTTGTTTTCCCTTTTTTACATTCCATATTAATTGTTTCTATCTCAGTTCTCACACACTCTTCTCCTTCTACAAACTATCTGGTTTGGAATCAGCAGTTTTCTGATCTTGAAAGAGTAGATCTTTCACCTACACGCTATATGCCAGAAAAACATCCACGCTTTAGATTCATGTTTCTGATTTGCAACTTTCACAGCCTTAGTTTCCTCATCTGTGAAATAGGGATAATAATATTACTTCAAAGAAACATTGTAGGGATTGCACAGGGTCATGTATTAGAAAGTGCTTGAATAGTATATTACATTAAACAAATGTTAGGCATTATTAATATAAAGAATACTACAGGACCTTTAAAATATAGAAGAATAAGTGATTTCTACTCTGCATCATAAACCAGCCTAAGAATTGCAGCACTCTGTTTCTGTTCTTCAATCTTTATAGCAGATGTTGATATATAGAGCAGAAAGAACCAAATGCATTAGGAAGCTTAAGAGCTTGTAATAGCCATAGGCATTAGATATACAGGTCTCTGGAGACTCTCAACATCTTTGTCAAATTTTTCAGTACCCTTGTCAAGTTCCTTGCTTTCTTTACTGGACTGGAAATAAAAGTTTTTCTTAGATTAAATCAGATATTGTAAACTGGCAGTTTACTGGCTAAATTTGACTCTTTGATACACCTCATGTGACAGAATAGTAATCTTTTTAAAAAGATGCATGTGAATGCATTTAGGTAGTATTGTGGATCAGGTTCTCCCAGAAGATTCTCTAAACCAAGAATTTGGATGTAAGTGATGTATTTAAAAAGTGCTCCCAGCTGGACATGGTGGCTCATGCCCAGGACTGTGGTAGGCCAATGCAGGAGGATCTCTTGAGCCTGGCAGGTTGAGGCTACAGTGAGCTGGGATCACGCCACTGCACTCCAGTCTGCGCTTCAGCTCCAGTGAGCTGTGATCATGCCATTGCACTCACACCATGGCACTCTAGAGCAAGACCTTGCCTTAAAAACAAAAATAAATAAAGCACTCCCAAGAGAAACTGATAAGGGAGTTGGGAAACATGATAAGGAAGGGGAGAAGCCCAGTAAGGGTGTGATTCCAGGTGAAGTTACAGACTAAAACAAATGATACCTCAGTGTATTGTTCCTAGTGTTAAAGGAGGTAGGCTTTTATATACCCTCCTCCCCTGCAGAAAGAGGAGACGGCATAACCACCAAGTTCTTCCCTCGTTCTTATCAGTGATTAACTTTAGGGCCCAAGAGCAAGCCTCTGAAGGCCACACAGGTGAAGTATTAGCAGCAAAGCATGTAAGAAGTGGGGGAAGGGCACACAGCTGGTGAAAGAGATCTAGCGGTTCCAGTTGGAGCACCAACAAGGTCCACTACAAATGGGGTACATGCTCTCTAGTGTGCCACAGTCCTACCACTTCCAGTTCTCACTCCTGGCCAGCTGCAGCTCCAGCGTTTCTATAATGGAGGGACTTGGCATGACACTGGCTGGAAGTGGAATGCTATCGTGAGGCTGTGCTTACTCAGCACTTTATACAAGATGAGAAAACATCAATTGTCCATACCTGAGACTGGAGAATGTATTGGGGATTAGGGGAATTTGTGTTAAATTCCTCCCTCTCCAAGTCCAGTTTTGTTTTCACCCCAACATTTAGCCATTTCATTATTTAGTCTGGCTCCTATATGCATTTTCATGTAGTGACTACATAACTCGCATAATAGAAGATTAACACGATGATAGAATGTTAGACTGAAGAGACTGAGATTATTTGAACCTCTCCCTTAACTTTACAGATTATGAAGGAGGTTCCCAGATATTGTGACTCTCATAAGGTCACAGAGCTAGTGGTGGGAGAGACTGTGTAGCACCAATGTCTCCTGACTCCCATGGGTTTGCTTAGGGCTCAGCTTCATTCAGTGCTTCTACACATGGGTTATGATGAGCCTGACTCCACAGAGAGACTGAGTTAGATAAATTTATTAAATTGTAGATCCCAATATAAATGTTTAAGTGTGGTTATGACCTCAAATGAAATATCGTGTCCAGCCGAAACTGATGAGCTTTGAGAGGCAGCAGCTACAGGTTATTACACAGAAAATGGTGGGCATTAAACTTAATTCTCTGTATGATGCCTTTCTAATATCTGCTAAATGTGTTTTATATCCTTAACGTTTCCCACAAACTCATTGATAAAGGCTTCACTTGATTTTAGTTTATTGGAGCTGATGACTGAGGTAGCTAAGGAAATTGGCTTATACTTCACACTTTAAAAGCATCAGTGATCCCATACAGTAACTTTCTGAACTGTCCCAAGCATCAGTTTGCTGAGGATACATCACTTTAGAAACATGGAAATGTCAATAAAATGAGTTAATGCTTAAACTAATATTTAGTACCATGCTTGGTGATATGGTTTGGATTTGTGTCCCCATCCACATCTCAAGTCAAATTGTAATCCCCAGTGTTGGAGGAGGTGCCTGGTGAGATATGATTAAATCAGGGGAGCAGATTTCTCCCTTGCTGTTTTCGTGATAGTAAGCAAGTTCTCACGAGATCTGGTTGTTTAAAAGTGTGTGGCACTTTCCCCCGTTTCCTCCTGCTCTGGCCATGTAAGATGTGCCTCCTTTCCCTTTACCTCTGCCATGATTTAAGTTTCCTGAGGCCTCCCTAGCCATGCTTCCTGTACAGCCTGCAGAACCATGAGCCAATTAAACTCCTTTTCTTTATAAATTACCCCATCTCAGGTAGTTCTTTATGGTAATGTGAGAACGGACTAATACACTTGGCATAAAGAAAGCAGTTGATAAAGTTTTTAAACAACAAAATTACATAAAGGGCTAAGGGCTTCTGACTTAGGTTGGAGGAATATCTTGAGGTGCTTTTCATTGTAATATTTTCCAACATCTACGTGGGAAGCAAGAGACTTGGCCTGGCTGCTTGTTGAAACAATTCTCAAGAGGAGACCCAGGGAGGTCAGGCTGACTGTTGGGCATTGTTAGAACTTTAACAAAGGAGACTGGTGATTAACTCAAGGACAAATTTGTGGGTTGAAATATGAGGATTCAGGTTGACTGACAGGCTGAAGCCGGATACTGGGTAGGAGCAGAGAGAACCTGGAAAGACATTGCAGAGGATCAGAGAAAGAAAGGCAGAGTAAAAATTGGAGATAGAGGCTCAGATGTTTCATAGCACGATGTCCCTGACCTGGCCTGGCCTGGCCTGGCCTGGCCTGGAGAGGGTTAACAGCAGCAGGCTCTGGCCTGAATGATTGAGGATCACGCACTTTGAAAGTCTGGGGGTCAAGTACTGCTTGCAAACCCCAAGGTTGTTCTGGGCAGCTAACAATTAGCCTGGTGTGAAAAGCCCTCTCATTTATCTTTCTTTGTGGTTGACATCTGATGGAGTCATTCAATTTACATCAAGCTCTTTGATAAATGATGTTGGATATGATTTATTTGGCTCTTAGACAGTGTAAGTGCAATCCAGATATATGGTCTCCCTCCCTTCACCTATCAGAAGATAGTATCTTCTTAGCTACCAGGACAAACAGAAGATTCTATACTACCAGAGCTGTGCCCCAGCATCCTGGGTCTTCATGTTTCCATCTCTCCACTAGCCGTCCCCCTCCTCCTGCTGGTGTTTCTGTGGTTTGGTACACAGAATAGGCTGAGCCAATATGAGAATGGGGTGGTTCAAGCCTCACTTTTTTTTCCTCACTGACCACTCAATTGCCCTAAGACCATCATACCAGGCCAAGCAGGTACACACAAATTTTATTTATGGGAGGGGTAAGCAATTTTAGCATAAGTTTATAAGGAAGGCCAAGAGTTGATCTCTCCTTCTCCCAGATGCCAGGTGGTGGGAAGGAATGGCATCTTTTTTGCAACTCTGTATCAGATTTAGACAGACCACTTCCTTTTAATAGGCTTATTATACCAAGCACAGACGTGCCTCCCAAGCATTGTCTTAATTGGCTGGGGAAAAAAAATCCATTCTGAGGAAGAAAAAAATTATTCAATTAGCATAAAGTGTTATCCCAGACCCTTGGAGTCAATGAGCCCCCATTGATTATGTGGAAGTACACTTGATTTCTGTTCTGCTCTCTTCCCATACCTACCAAAATAAAAAGAAGCTGTATTAGTCTTTAATGACCTATTTCTTTTTTTATAGCACAAAGGACTCTGGATTAGATTAAATTCTTTCAGCTCAACAGTGGGGAGCTATTTCAACTTTTCTTTACATCTGCAATAGCTTAAGTGCAAAAAATGTTTCATAAATGTTACTTATGATGATAATAAGTAAAGGAGACTGATTTAGGTCTTTTTGGGTTTTGATTCCTCTCATTTCTCCACTGCCAGTCTCTTTCTAGAGAGCATTGGCTCCGGATTAAATTGCAAAATAGATCAAGATTTCCAAAGTCATCTTTGCTCTCTGTTCTTGCTGTTTTCCCCCATCAGTGGCAGAGGGGCCTCATTTCTCAGCTCTTGATAGTCCTATTCCTTTCCAATAAAAACCACTCTTGCTTGTCTATACTGGAGTAGAATTAATAAAAGCTTAAAGAGTTACCCTTTCCAAGCCTATGGTTAGAACAGAGATTACCAGCTATTAATAACATTCCTACTGAAGCAGACAGACAGATGACTTACATGGGGAAAGTGGGTGGATGAGCCAGAGTGGAGAGCTCGTCATTGTCTAGTGATGAGCTGCTACTCAGCTCTAGCTGACTGTGACAATGAGGAATGCTGGCCCAGTATTGCCAAGTATTTTCCAGGTTTTCAAAAAAGCTGGAAAACTTGATTTTAGGGGAAATCTTCCAATTTTCCAGTGAGCTAAATAGATAACTTAGAATACAAGTGAGCAATCCCACTCCTAGCTATCTACCCAAGAGAAAGGGGATATGTCCATAAAAACATGTGTAAGAATGCCCATAGCAGTTTTATTCGTAAAAGCTAAAAAATGAGAAACAAGCCAACTGTCCCTTATTTAATGTTGGCTCCCTAAATTATCACCCAAACTACCTGTTGATAAAGACAAAGCTGAATCAAGAGCTATTCTGACAGTCTGCAGTGTGACAGAGTCTCTGTACTGTCTCAGAGTGGGAAGGACCAAGTCAGGATATTTACTGATAGCTTGAAGTGCTTTAAGGTGGGTCTTTCAGTGTAAGAGAGTAGGTCTTGGTTAGGAGCAGATAAGGATATGATAATTTAGGATTGATGGACACAGCAAGGCAAGGTAAAGGGTTTAAAGCAACTAAAGGTGTAAATTATTGTTTGTTGATTTCTATTGAAGGGTTTCAAGAATTTCCTGGAATGAATAATAAAGTGGTTTGTGACTTTTATCTTCCTAGACAAGAGTTTCTTAAAATAGTAAAATGATCCTGACGATGCCAGGGGAATAGTAGAGTTATGCTAATGTAGGTAGTATAAACGTAGATGGTTTGGGTTCTCATCTTCAATAAGAGAATGAATACATTGTGACATATTTATAAAATCGAATATTACATACTACTCAACAACAAAAAATTAACAAACTATTCCTTTACACGGTAACATGGATGAAACTTATAGGGATGATGATGAGTGAAAGGAGCCAGATGCAGAAGAGAAATCATTGTGATATGTTCAAGAACATACATAAAATTTCAAGAATAGGCAAAACTAATCTATAGAGATAGAAGTCAGAATAGTAGTTACCTCTGAGGAGGTAGGGCAGGTGGTAGGTATAGTATTACTTGGGAAGGGGCATTAGGGAAATTTACAGTGTTGAAAATATTCTGTAACTGAGTGGTGATTACATGGATATACATATGGTGATTAAGCAATCGTTGAACTGTATACCTAAGATAAGAATACTTTATGCACTTTAATATATGTCTTACCTCAATTAAAAACGTATATACACACAAAATATCACCATTCTTCAAGAACACACTCAAATAACAAGATATCCATTATACTCATTAAAACAGAGGTCCATATTGGGGGTGAAGAGAAAAATAGAAGTGAGCTATGGGAATAAAAACATTATGAAAACAAACATATAAGAAATGGAACCCCATCTCTACTAAAAATACAAAAAATAGCTGGGCATGGTGGCACGTGCCTGTAATCCCAGCTACTCAGCAGGCTGAGGCAGGAGAATCACTTGAACCCGGGAGGCGGAGGTTGCAGTGAGCCGAGACCGCACCACTGCACTCCAGCCTGGGTGACAGAGCGAGATCCCGTTTCAAAAAAAAAAAAAAAAGAAAGGGACTTTTCAGAATCAAAGGTGGTAATGCATCCTCGATTATAAATAGTTAATGATTCATTCAACTCTCTCCTTTTGAGATCTAAAATAATGTCTATTTAAAAGATTTTTTAAAAGGTAATACCAACTGTAAAATGTACATGTGTCAAATATTTTGATGAACTCATTAATCAGTATGAACCAGTCATGATTTTACAGCGGGAACCAGTAAGATGCTATGACCAGTTCAAAAGACATTTAAAGAGCAGAAACTTACACAAGGGAGTAAAAAATTACGAAATAAATTTCTAAACAGGTGCAGAAAGGATTTAAACAGATCTATCTATGTATCTATCTCTATCATCTATCATTCATCTCTATGTAATAATCAATTGTATTTCACTAAACACAATGAATTTGTATGTCTCTGGACAAGAATCACTTATACTTATTTGTTTTCTGTAACTAGCGGAATTATTTTTAAAAGCAGCTCAGACAGTGAAAAGAAGTGATAACCTGGATGGGTGAGCTAGAGTGAAAAGAAAACCTTTACAATTTTGTTTATTATTCTTTTTCTGAATACACACACACACACAAATTTAAAACTAGGCAGTCTGAGAAAAAACATAGACACAGGCCTATTTTAGCTCAGGAACCTCAAAATTTCAAACACTCTTTTGGAATATTAAAAGTTGAGGGTACCAAAGAGCCTCAGAGGTCATCTATTTTAAAAAGGCCTCAAACTACAGGAACGGCACTTTCTTATAGATTCTTGGCTACCAGTCAGCAAGAGGGATACATTTTAAGAGACAGCCTGGTCTTTGAAATGTTCAGCAATCACCCCACCTTAGCCACCCTTCTTTTTGCTGGTATGCCTAACCCTGATTCTGAAATCTGGTCTCATTGTATAATATAGAAGAATCTCATATGATAGGTCATTGTCTGGACTTCTGATAAAATATCACGATGTCTTTTTCATAGTCATCTAACTTGCTAGGTTTCTGTTTCAGGCAGTGGGATAAGATATGTCCTAATTCTTGATCACGAGCCAGGAGGAAAGGCAGAGAACTCTCAATTTCACAAAAGGAACAAAGCTTCATTTATAGCACACCACTGCGCATGATAGAATTTCATGGGTCAGTCGATAAGGATAATTAAACTGTGTAGGTCAAGGACTGGACACAACCATTCAACCTCCAGAAAATCCATTAAACAAAAGCATAAAGAACATTATTTAAAAGCTGCAATATTTAATTATTGGTGCATTTTAAAAATTGCTTTATTGCTGCAAAACAATGTCGAGAAAATAATAAAAGCCCAAATTCTCAACAATATTATTTCATCAAAAAAATCAACTTCAAAACATACTAACAACAATCCTTTTTTTTTTTTTTTTTTTAATTCACTGTGTAAATTCCCTACCTTTGTGCTTTGTTTCTGCTGTTTCCTCTTCCTGGGCTGGCTTCTTGTCTGTTTTGTTTGTTTGTTTGTTTATACTGAGTCTTGCTCTGCTGCCAGGCTGGAGTGCAGTGGTGCCATCTCAGCTCACTGCAACCTCCACCTCCCAGGTTCAAGCGATTCTGCTGCCTCAGCCTACCAACTAGCTGGGACTACAGGCACGTGCCACCACACCCAGCTGATTTTTGTATTTTTTGTAGAGACGGGGTTTCACCATGTTGGCCAGGATGGTCTCGATCTCTTGACCTCGTGATTCACCCGCCTCGGCCTCCCAAAGTGGTGGGATTACAGGCGTGAGCCACAGCACCCTGCCCCTGGCTTCTTGTCTCTTTAAAACATCTCTTTAAGATTCTTTTCTAGGAAACCCTCTCTGGGGACCACAGTATGCTAAATTTTCCCCCATTCTGAATCTTTTCAGTACTTTTTATTTTATTTTTATTTTTAGAGATGGGATCTTGCTATATTGCCCAGGCTGGAGTGCCGTGGCTATTTTGAGGCATAATTATGGCACATGACAGCTTTGAACTCCTGGACACAAATGATCCTCTTGCTTCAGCCTCCCAAGTAGCTGGGGCTACAGGTGTGCCCCACCAGGCCCACTTTTGGCACCTTTAAGGCATAGTTTCTTCTAGCACTTTAAAAAATATCGACTCTATTAAACTATAATTCACATATAATGCTACCCATAGTAAATGTAAGTTTGATGGGTTTTGTCAAATGTATACACCCTTATAACCATCACCATAATCAAGGTACAGAATATTTCTACTCCCCACAAAATTTTATCATGCCTTTGTAGGCAATTCCATTATATCACCACTTCTGCCCCCAGACAACTCCTGATCTGCTTTCTGTCATTGTAGATTAGTTTTAGCTGTTCTAGAGTTTCATATAAATGGAATCATATGATATGTACTGTTTGGTGTCCAATTTATTTGGCTCAGCATAATGTTCTTACAATTTACCTATGCTGTTGTATCAGTATTTTATTACTTTTGCTTGCTGAGTTGTATTCTGTTGTACAAATAGATCTCAACTACTTGATCCATTCGCCTACTGTTGGAGACTTAAGCTGTTTCCATGTTTTGCTACTATAAAAAGCTAATATGAACATTGTTGTACAATCTTTGTATGGACATATATTTTTCTTTTTAAAAATTAATTAATTTTTATTGCATATATTTAAGGTATCTAACATATTCTGATATACATACAAATAGTGAAATTACTACGGTCAAACAAATTAACATATCCATACCTTACATAGTTTATGTGTGTGTGAAAAGAGCACTTAAAATGTACTCTTAGCAAATTTTCAGTGTACAACACAATATTACCAACTATAGTCCTCATGCTGTACATTAGATACCTAGACTTATTCATTCCACATAACTGCAGGTTTGTATCCTTTGGCCTACACTTCTCAATTCCCTCCGTCTCCCTATCCTTGGTAACAACCCTTCTACTTTCTACATATACAATTTCTTTTTGATTGTGCAGACATATATTTTCATTTCTCTCTTACACACATGTATGCATACATATATACCAGCTATATATGTATATGTACCTACATATATATAACATACACATATATATGATTGTATGGTAAATATATGTTTAACTTTATAAGAAAACTGTTGACCTGTTTTTCAAAATGTTGTACCATTTTACATTCTCACCAACCGTATATGCAAGTTTCAGTTATTACACATTTCCATCAACACTTGTATTGTCAGACTCTCTTCTTTTTGTTATTCTGGTGGATGTGCAGTGATATCCATTGCAGCTTTAATTAGCATTTACCCCAATGCTAATAATGATGAGCATGTTTTCATAGGCTTATATAAAGTAGGAAGAAGCTAGAGGATGGGTGGAGTCAGATTATGAAGGAACATCTAGACAAGCTAAGTAGACCAGCATTTGCCAGATTCCTCTCCTCAGGCCTTTAAAACAATTTCTGGAACCACTTTCACAGAAATATATAATATTGCAACTAATTTTTTGATTTATTTTTGATCATTTAATCATTTTTATGTGTAGGACAATTGAATGGACTGAAGTAAAATATATAACTATTAAAAAGTTTATTTTAGGCATACTATTTAATGTCAGTAATATATGAAGATAAGTCTGGCCTATTCTCCTATTAAGAATGCATGCGTGCTGTTCAATTTACACTCTATAATAAGTATGATTTGTCAGCTAACAAATTAAAATATGACACATACTGTGTTTGGCTTTGGAACCTAGTATATACTGAAATGTGGAAGTGAAATTTAATTTTATTCTATGGGATCAAAAAGCATTCACATTGTTTTCAGGGCCTGATATTTGAAATTCCTGTTTTACTTTAAGATATCAACAGGTTTGTGTTTATCTTTTTTATGTTTTGCTTCTTAATGGCATGATGGGAGACAAGGTTTCAGAATTCTCTTGGAAAATAACACATGGCAGGAATGCATCATTTTCATTCCTGAAAATTAAGAGCCAAATGGAATGTAATTGTCACTATGCTGTCCTTCTTTTTAACACTGTTTTTGTAATTATTTGATGTCCTCTCAAAGCTTTTGATAAGAATCATGCAACTTACAGATCTATTGAGGGTCTATTTGAGGCAAATTAATAGTGATATTATTATTATTGTAAGATAATAATATTATTATTATTATAATTAATCGCTCTGTCGCCCAGGCTGGAGTGCAGTGGCACAATCTCGGCTCACTGCAACCTCCACCTCCTGGGTTCAAGCGATTCTCCTGCCTCAGCCTCCTGAGTAGTTGGGATTACAGGCACATACCACCACGCCTGGCTAATTTTTGTACTTTTAGTAGAGATGGGGTTTCACCATGTTGGTTAAGCTGGTCTTGAACTCCTGACCTCGTGATCCACCTGCCTCAGCCTCCCAAAGTGCTGGGATTACAGGCGTGAGCCACCACACCCGGCCAATAGTGATATTATTTTTTATTTTCATCAGCTTATTATATTTCAAAGCTTATATTCAATAGGCTTTCTGTCTTTAATTAGTGGTCCATAGAGCTTTACAAATTAGTATAAGGCAAACATCCTTACAACCACCATTCATGTCAGAAGACAGAGACTCTCCAAATACTCCATAAATCTTATACATTTTCAGTCCCGATCTCAACTCATCCTTCCCCCAACAGTAAGCACTGTCTTGACTTTATGATATTCACTTTCTTATTTTTCTGTACAGTTTCACAACCCAAGTGTGCATCACTAAATTGCCATTTAGTTTTGTTTGTTTTTTTAAATAATGTTTGCCTTTTGAGTCTTTTAATTTATAGATTTCTTCTTCCTCCCTCTCTTGCCTTGCAATTATTTGTTGTAGAAGCATGATTATTTCTCCCGTATTTTCCAACAGTCTGGGTTTACTGATTATATCCCCTTTTCACAGGTTCCTCTGCCCGCTGTATTCCTATGAATTGATATTTGGATCTTGAAAACTTGTCAGATTCAGGTTTGGTTGTTTCAGCAAGACTATTTCACAGGCGATGACATATATACTTCATCAGGAGGCACATAATATCTGATTGTCTCTCTTTTTGTGCCCTGAGCAGCTATGGTTGCATATTGCCCAGATGATTTAATTCTTTACAAATTGCAAAATGGCAGTATTCCTATTCTCACATTCCCTCTTTATTTATTTGCTGAAAATTTTAATGAGAAATCTTGCCTTATCTACCATTTGATTATGTAGTGATAGAGTTCATATAGGAAAGGAAGGATAAATAGTTCTTTCCTTTTGTTTACTAATTTCCAAAATAAGTAATTGGTTTGCTAGCATCACCAAGGTGATCAATTAGCGTGCACACGTGTGTGTGTGTGTGTGTGTGAGAGAGAGAGAGAGAATTAACTCATTGATTTATACATATTTGATGTGTTTAGAAATCTGACAGATAATACCCTTATTCATGCTAAAATTATCTCATTTTGGGGCCAACTTTGAGTTGGCTCCCAAGTCTACAAAAGATATATTTTAGAATTCTTTTTAACAAGAATCTGGCTGTGAGAAAAGACCACAAAGGAAATAAAAATTTTGCACCAAAAGGATTTGCTTTGGCTCATCTAGCAATTTTGTTTTTATAGTCTGTACATGCCCTATTTTACTAGAAACCGAACTATGCTTCATTATTTTTAGTCTCATGACTGTGTGAGTGGCAGGATTTGCCAAAGACAAGCAGCATTAGAATGTGAATCACAGAAACTCTACCTAACTTCTAGAGAAATAAACGTTGTCCGACAGGTGTAAACTATCATTCTTATTGGTAAATAACCACAGCTGGCCTTGAAGGGAACCACCTTCCACTCTAAATGATGCATAGCCAGGCTTTGACAGTAATTCACAGTCTCTGGAGTGCAGCGCTGTCTGGGTTCATTTATGTCCTCAAGCCTCTTTGTCCTTAATTGCAGCCTCCCTTACTAGGCTCTATTTTTAACCCCTTTGAAACTATGGTAAGTGTTTGGTTTCTTACTAAAATATTTTAGACATACTTAAATAGAGAAGTATTATGAACATCTGTAGAATGACTATCTAGCATTCCCAAATTTTATTATTTTGTAGTATTTCCTTCAGACCATTTTTAAAAAGAAAAAATATAATGAATCCATAGTCCCCTTAATTCTCTAAGCTAGTTCTATTTAGCTCCCTCATTGCAGAGGCAACCACTATTTCGATGTTGATTCAAATGATTGAATGAATGTTGATTCATTCTGTGCATATTTTAATGTTTATGTTGCATGTCTATATCTGTGAAAAATATTTAGAATTGTGGTGTCTTTTCAAAGTTTTATAAATATTATTATACTACATGGCATCTCATCCACTAACTTGCTTTTCTCACTGGATGTTTCATTTTGGGAATCTATTTTTGTTGCTGTTGTTTTGAGACATGGTCTTTCTCTGTCATCCAGGCTGAATTGCAGTGGCACAATCATGGCTCACTGCTGCCTTGACTTCCTGGGCTTAAGCAATACTCCCACCTCAGCCCCTTGAGTACCTGGGGCTACTGGCAATGCCACCATGCCCAGCTAATTTTTAAATTTTTTTTGTAGAGAGGGGGTCTCATTGCCCAGACTGGTCTTGAACTCCCGGGCTCAAGAGATCATCCTGCCTTGGCCTCCCAAAGTGCCGGGATTACAGGTGTGAGCCACCATGCCTGGCCTGGAATCTATCTATGTTAACACATCTAGCTTATTAATTTTCATTGTTGCATCCATTCTCTTGTTAATGGGCATTTACGTTTCTATTTTTTCCTACTATAACACAGTGCTTCAAATAATATTCTTAAATATGTATGTGGGAGAGTTTCTCCAGAGATAGATGTAGAAGCGGAGTTTCTGGGGTACAGAGTCTCCTATATCTTCAACTATGACAGATACTACCAAATTACTCTCCGATGTGGTTGCATATTTTTAAACATTTTGTTGTGTGTATTTAAGGTGTAGAGCATGATGTATGAGGTACACACAGATAATAAAATGGTTACTATAGTGAAACAACTTAACATATCCATCATCTCACATAGTTATGCATTTTTTTCTGTGTATGGCAAGAGCAGCTAAACTGTACTAATTTAGCAAAAATCCTAAAAATAATACAATATTATTGACTATAGTCCTCATATTGTATATTAGATCTCTAGACTTGGGCATCCTACGTATCTACTACTTTGTATCCTTTAACTTACATCTCCCCATTTCCTCTCTCCTCCTAATCCCCCATCTTTTGTAAACCCCTGTTTTATTCTCCATCTCTGTGTATTTAACTTTCGAAAAAAAGATTCCACGTATAAGTGAGATCATGCAATATTTTGCTTTTTGTGTCCGTCCTGTTTCACTTGGCATAATGTCCTCCAGGTTCATCCATGTTGCAAATGGCAGAATCTCCTTCTTTTTTAAGGCTAAATGATATTTCGTTATATATATAATGTTATATTTAACAGTTTATTTTTTATTTGAACTTGTTAAATTTAATTTTGAAGATTTTCATTTTCAAATTAATTTGATCATTACACATCATGTGTCAAATTAGAGTCATTAGCATATCCATCACCACAAAAATTTATCATTTCTTTGTGATGGGAACATTCAAAATTCTTCTATTTACTTGAAAATATAAAATAAATTCTTGTTAACTATAGCCACCCTACAGTGTTATAGAACACTAGAACCTATTCTTCTATCTAGCTGTAGTTTTGCATCTGTTAACCAATGTCTCCCTATTCCCACTTCCAACTCTTTCTCAGCTTCTAGTAACCACTTTTCTACTTTTTACTATTATGAGTTTCACTTTTCAGCTTCCATATATGAGTGCCAACATGTGGTGTTTAATCTTAGTGGGCCGAACTTACTGTATTTAACACAATGTCCTCCAGGCTCATCCATGTTGTTGTGAGTGACAGGATTGCAGTCTTTTTAATGACTAAATAGTATTCCATTATGTAGACACACTACATTTTCTTTATTCATCTATTGATGGACATTTAGGTTGATTCTATATCTTGGCTATTGTGGATAGTACTGCAGTAAACATAGGGATGCAGATGTCTCTTCAATATACCGATTTCCTTTTCTTTGGATATATATCCAGTAATTAGATTGCTGGATCACATGGTAGTTCTATTTTTAGATTTTTGTGGAATACTGCTTTTCACAATGGCTGTACTAAGTTACATTCCCACCAACAGTGTACAAGGGTTTCCTTTTATCTGCATCCTTCCTAGCATTTGTTATTTTTGTCTTTTTGGTAATAGCCACTCTAACTGGGGTGAGAATGTGGTTTTCATTTGCATTTCCCCGATGAACAGTGATGTTGAAGCATTTTTTCATATATGGGTTGGCCATTTGTATTTCTTCTTCTGAAAAATGTCTATTCAGATCATTTGCCCATTTTAAAATCAGACTAATATTATTTTTAATGTTGAGTTTTCCATTCCTTGTATATTCTGGATATTAATCCCCTTGTCGGCTGAATAGTTTGCCAGTGTTTTATTCCCTTCTGCAGGTTGTATTTCACTCTGCTGATTGTTTCCTTTGCTCTGCAGAGACTTTTTAGTTTTATATAATCCTATTTGTCTATTTTTGCTTTTCTGGTCTGCTTTTGAAGTCTCATCTATAAAATCTTTATGCAAACCAATGCTATGAAGTATTTCCCCTATGTTTTCTTCTTATAGTTTTGAGTCTTACATTCAATTATTTAATTTATTTTTAGTTAATTTTTGTATATGGTGAGAAATAGGGGTCTAGTTTCATTCTTTAGCATATGAATATCCAGTTTCTCCAGCAACATTTGTTGAAGAGGTTGTTTTTCCCCTAATGCATGTTCTTGGTGCCTTTATCAAAAATTAGTTGACTGTATGTATGTGGATTTATTTCTCAGTTCTTTAGTTTGTTGGATTGGTCTGTGTGTCTGTTTTTATACCACTACTGTGCCGTTTTGGTTACTATAGTTTTATAGCATATTTTGAAGTCAGGTAGTGCAGTGCCTCCAGCTTTGTTCTTTTCACTCAGTATTGGTTTTATTGCTGTGGCTCTTTGGGGTCTTTTGCAGTTCCATACAAATTTTAGGATTTTTTTGCTGTTTCTGTGAAGAATGTCTTTGGTGTTTTGATAGGGATTGCATTGAATCTGTAGATTGCTTTGGGTAATATGGTCATTAAGTTGTTCCTGTATCTTGGCTATTGTAAACAATGCTGCAATGAACATGGGTGTACAGATATTTTTATGAGGTGATGATTTCATTTCCTTTACGTATATACCCAGAAGAAGGATTATTGGTTCATATAGTAGCCTCTCTTTTTTTGAGACAGTGTCTTGCTCTGTTGCCCAGGCTGAAGTGTAGTGGCGTGGATTTCAGCTCATTGCAACCTCTGCCTCCCAGGTTCTCCTGCTTCAGTCTCCTGAGTAGCTGGGATTACAGGCACACGCCACCATGCCCAGCTAGTTTTTGTATTTTTGGGTAGAGCTGGGGTTTCACTGTGTTGGCCAGGCCTTGAACTCCTGGCCTCAAGTGATCCACCTGCCTCGGCCTCCCAAAGTGTGAGGATTATAGGCATGAACCATGGTACCCAGGCAGTAGCTCTATTTTTAATTTCTTTAAGAACCTCCACAATATTTTCCATAATGGCTGTATTGATGTGGTTATATTAATTTATATGTCCACCAGAAGGGGTTCAAAATTCCTTTTTCCTCATTTCTGGTGTATCATACCTTCTAATTTTTGCCAACCTGATAGATATGAAATGGTAACTCATTGATGTTTTAATTTTTATTTGCTTGATTACTAAAGAAGTTGAATACCTTTTTATATACTTATTGGCCATTCTTTTTTTTTTCTTCTGTGAGTTGTTGGGCAATGTTCTTCAAATTGCTGAAGGATGATCAATGTAATGAGAAAAGTTGGAGATGGAAGGTCACTTCCACACTGGCACAGATTTCCAGGAGTCCTCACTAGTCTCCTCCCCAGTTTACATCTTTATCTTAAATCTCTTCCCCCTTCCTCCTGTGCATTTATTGTGTGAGGTATCTGAGAGAATAATATGGGGCAGATGAACTACAATAAGGAGGAAAGATAATAAGGAAATAAGCTCAAAATTAAGAATAAAAAGAAATATAATAGAGACTGCAATCTATTGGGCTTTAGCATTATAAAATCCCTATTTTGTTCATTGGATTGAGAATAATGCTAGTTTAATATTTTACTAAGGAACTAGAAAGGGAATCATAGAATTTAGATTTTAGACTTTGTCTTTATATTCTGTAACTTTGCTTTTTAGAGTCTCCACCTCTTTCATGGCCTCTGAAGGTATACCTTTGGTGTTTGAGGAAGATGAATAGATTATTGTCTGGGGTGGGTTGTACATAGTTAAGAATGGGGAAAGGGGGTTCTAGGTGTAATTGCTGGTTCTGTCACTTACTAGCTTTGACAACTTGAAAATTTTTGTAACCATTCCAGATTTCATTTCCTCAAGATAACAAATAGCACCTACTTTATAGGGCTGAAGTAATGATTAATGGAGTAATATATGTAAGTACTAAGAGCAACGCTTAGAGTATAGTAACTACTCAATGTCAGTTACAATTATCATCTTGAAAAATAACACATAAATGAAAATATACTATATAAATGCAGATTCTTATCTTGAGTGGAGAATTCTGAAAGTTCATATGATATTCCTAGAAGCAGATATTTTTTTTTTCATAGTTGATAGGAAAACTGGTAACTTTAGGGTAGTTTATGCGGAAATGATTTCATCCTGGTGTTGCAGAAAAGATGACTATGTTACGAAAGCATTAATCTATTCATTCATCCATCCATTCATCAAGCATTTATTAGAGGCCTGCTATGTGCCATGAATGCCCTTTGCAAGAAAATGGAGGAAATAAAAAGTTAAATGATACTTAGTATCTGTTATTAAGGAGGTAAGTAGGAGAAATAGCCACATGAGTAAATTTATTAATTTAACAAATTTTAGAACAGTGAGAGCACAGAGGAGGGAGTTGCCAATTCTACAAGAATATATTAGGAAAGCTTCTATAGAGATATAAGTTATGAGGAAAGGAGACCTTTCGGTGCCTTTAAAATTCCACCAGGTAGTTGCTATTGGACTAAGCCAAGGGGGGTACTTCATGGTTATAGGTGGTATTGGAGAGGAGAGGCCTGGGAATAATGTCAAACCAAGAGGGTGTTTAAACCAAGTATTCTGTGGATTCATTGCCAGGAAAGAAATGCAAGGTGGTCACTGGAAGGTTCCAAAGTCATGACCAGGAATATGAAGCATGGTCAAGTTCAAGGCAGGACCAAGGCCCACTTGGAAAATAATCAGTGAAGTTGGAAGTTCAGCCCAGAGAAACAAAAGGAAGTTTGTTTTTCAGATCTAGCTGGAGATTAGGCTCATTCAGTCAATGAACCTCTTTGGCTATGCTTATTATCAGCCGTGGGGTAGTGTGAAGTTAATTCAAGGAACTCTGCCAAGCTGAGCAGATGCTGCCTAATTTGCCAGCTCCTAAGTCTGGTTTTCTGGTTATTTTTCCTCTTCATTCTAGTTCATGTGGGTACTCTTATCTTTAGCACAGTTTTTCTGTGTCCTAAAAGTTTTTAAATCCTCCTTAAAAAGAGATCTGTTTCCATTGAGTCATATTCAGGCATAAAATACATAACTTGTCTGTATTATGTGAAATATATCCTATGGAAATTGTGTTTACTAGGGTAGATATAAAATTACATCATCCTGCTTAAGGGCTTAATGAAGGATTCCAGGAGAAGGTGACCAAACTGTGATGATTCAATGTTGAGGGTGGCCCAAAAGAGAAAGGTACTCACTGTTGCAGCTACTGGATTAATGGGCCAGATTTAAATGCTGAAAATATGTCCAGTGCTGACATTTGTCACCAAATGCATGCCAGAACAGTGGCCCACTTGGCAAATAACCTACATCCTATGCCTTGCCTTTCTACTTGTGCTATTAATTTGCTTTCCGTGGATCAATGACTACAAAGTATGAATCAGTCTCTACAGGAATGGCCAGCTTGCTGGCAGGGCAGTAGCTCTTCTGTAACTTTGCCAAAGTTCACAACTGGGAAGAGATAATTAAATCCAAGCATGAAGCTCAGACATCTTTGAAAGCTTCCCATAAGGTTACCTTCTGCTTCAGGTTTTGAGGCTGAATTCAAAGGTCATCCTCTGAAAAGTCAGAAACCATCCAAACTGACCACATTTAAAATACTATTACTAATGAAATTCCCAGAGAGCTTTCTTATTAATTCAAGGAACACCTGTTTGTCTCTCTGCATATCCCCTTTGTAAATTACTTTTGCCCCTAGACAAAGATATCTTCTGTCACCCCGCCAAGTCCTTACCTACACACTGGATCTACATTAAGAGAAGAACACAGATGGATAGTAATTGCTGCCATAAGAAAGCTCAGCCTTCCTGAATATGGGGAAATTAGCTTCTTTGTGGGTTAGGTCTTTCCTGGAATCCATAGCCAGGCATAAGACAGAGGTTCCCTGAATCTAAAATACTAAACTGGGAAGGAAGAACCTTGCTCACACACTAAGGATAATCTTAAAGCCGATCTCGAATATTCACCCACAGTGGGGAAGCTTAGGAGGGACTAGAGAGGCCAGCCTAATCTGTATAAGTCCTATGACCTGACAGATGAAGGCAAGTTGTGTGTGGGTAGGTGCCAGGGGGCAATGGAGAGGCATGGTCTGGTATTCAATAGGGTTGAATGAGAATCCAATACAAAGAGGAGCATTTAAGTTAATGTCATGAGCAGGTGTGTGAGAGGACATTATGGGCAAATCTTGAGATATGCTATGGCCAGTTATCTGTCTTCCTTTGCCCTATGTGGGGCAATGCATAGGAGAGTCAGACCCATTCAAAGGGACAAGCGTGGGATGTGTTTTGACTCTCTTTGTTCAATTTACTTTACATGTTCTGGTAGATCCTGTTTCCAAAGTGTAAGGCAGCATCCCATGATTGTCCTTTCAGCCACTCCTTTCTTAGTGAACCAAACACTGAAGTGAGATTTGATGTGCCCAGGAACCCACTGCATCTTCTCAATCTTGGTTCACCAGGGCTAGGCACTGAAATATGGGACTGAGGATAGGAGCTTTGTGGGCAGCAGAGAATAGTAAAAATTTTGTGGATACACATGGAAGGGAAGGTGGATATTACAGTACAGGTGATGGGGCAGATGATCTCTGTCATCCAGTAGTCCTAGCAGAGGTGATCTTGTCCTTGGTATGAGTGAGATGTTAACAATGGGAGGGGAGTCAGATGGACGATAGCGCTTCGAATTCCTTGATGCTTTTGGCATGTAACTCTTCTTGAACTATAGGTACCTCATCTTAGTATAGAATGGATCCTAATTATTGTGAAAGGTAAGATTCTAGATGAGGGGCTACTGTGAATCATATCCAAATGCCATGATAACTAGATCAGCCTTTGACTGTAGGAGTGTTGTCTCAGCAACTATAGACATGGGTGAACTTTGAACCTAGATTTTCTGCTCTATCTGATAAATGGTCTATAGGAGGTGGGAAGGGGAAAGGCAAATAAATTTTTTTGAGATTTTTTGTGTAGAGCCCTATAAAATAGAAATAGGCTATCAAAATCAAAGAGTGTGTGGTTGGCTCTTCTATGAAGAGGGGTAAGTTCCTTGAGAGGAGGACAATGGTAGAGAGGGGACATACACATTTTCTTGAGGATATTCACAAGCAGGATAGTGTCCTTTTATGAGGAGGGGACAGTCTGAAATGAAGTGCACTGCCACAATATTTCATTTAGATTTAGAGTTGGGAACAGCTATATCGTCTTGGCTTATTTCTCTCAAAGTCTCTGACGACTGGGTTTAATCAGTTATCCAGGGTAGTTCCAGGATGACAGTATTTCAGATTGTGAAACAAAACAGGTCATCCTACTAGATTAGTGGCCTTTGCAACCCTTGACCCCTGGGCCTCATCTGCATAGCTCTGAGCTCTAGCAGGAGCTACTGCTTCATCTTTGTCACCTGAAACTGGGGAGGGATAGCCAGAGATCTTGTGCCAAAGTGTCCTAGGGCTTGGTGCCCTCACTTTGCCATCTATTTTAGGTTGAGTTTTCTGCCTGGTGGGGCAAGAGCTAGGCAGGGAGGAGCCAGGGATTCTACCTCAGGCTGGCAAGCACATATATCCTAGTCTGGGCCCACACAGCAGTTCTATTGCCATCAATCAAAGAACACTCACATCAGGGAATTTTGTGATGCCAGGATTCGTGAACAGATGAGATGGTCATCTATGTCCTGTGGTTCTTAAGCATGAAGAATCATCAAATCATCTGGGGAGTTTTGTGTGTGTGTTGTGTGTGTATGTGTGTGTTGTTTTGGTTTGGTTTGGTTTTGGAGATGGAGTCTCACTTTGTCACCTAGGCTGGAGTGCAGTGGCTTGATCTCGGCTCATTGGAACCTCTGCTTCCCTGATTCAAGTGATTCTCTTGCCTCAGTCTCCCGAGTAGCTGGGACTACAGGTGCCCACCACCACACCCAGCTAATTTTTGGATTTTTAGTAGAGACAAGGTTTCACCATCTTGGCCAGGCTGGTCTTGAATTCCTGACCTTAAGTGACCCACCCTACTCGACCTCCCAAAGTGCTGGTCAAGGTTGTAGGTGCCCTGGAGGTCCAGCTTTCTATGGGTCAGGACCATCCGAAAGGCAAAGATCGAAGTGTGTTAAGTTGAGGCTGCTGACCTATTTTATATACATCTAATTTCATATTCTTCTAGATACTTATGGAGCCCTTGTTTCCTATTTCCAGAGTACACCCCAGTGATAAGAACTTGCCTTGGGATCCATTAGAGCTTACTTTTTCCTTAATTTTCAATTTTTATGGGTACATAATAAGTTTATATATTTATGAGTTACATGAGACATTTTGATACAGGCATACAATGCATAATAATCATACCAGGATAAATGGGGTACTCATCACCTCAAACATTTATCCTCTGTGTTACAAACAGTTCAATCATACTCTTTTACATATTTTTAAATGTATAATTAAATTATTTTTTACTATAGTCACCCTGTTGTGCTAGCAAATACTAGGTCTTATTCATTCTTTCTATCTCTTTGTACCCATTAACCAACCTACTTCCCTTGCACCCACCAAGCCTACTATCCTTCCCAGCCTTCGGTAACCATCCTTCTACTCCATCTCCATAAGGTCAATTGTTTTAGATTTTAGCTCCCACAAATAAGTGAGGACACGTGAAGTTTGTCCTTCCGTGGCTAGCTTGTTTTACTTCACATAATGATCTCTAGTTCCATCCATGTTGTTGCAAATGACAGAATCTCATTCTGTTTTACGGCTAAATAGTACTGCATTGTGTATATGTACCAGTTTTCTTTTTTTTTTTCTTTTTTTTTTTTTTTTTTTTGAGACGGAGTCTCGCTCTGTCACCCAGGCTGGAGTACAGTGGCGCGATCTCGGCTCACTGCAAGCTCCGCCTCCCGGGTTCACGCCATTCTCCTGCCTCAGCCTCCCAAGTAGCTGGGACTACAGGCGCCCGCCACCTCGCCTGGCTAGTTTTTTTTTTTTTTGTATTTTTTAGTAGAGACAGGATTTCACCGTGTTAGCCAGGATGGTCTCGATCTCCTGACCTCGTGATCCCTCCGTCTCGGCCTCCCAAAGTGCTGGGATTACAGGCTTAAGCCACTGTGCCCGGCCGTGTACCAGTTTTCTTTATCCATTAATCTGTTGATGGACACTTAGTTTGCTTCCAAATTCCAGCTACTGTGAATGGTGCTGCAGTAAACATAGGAGTGCAAATATCTCTTTGATATACTGATTCTTTGGGGTATACACCTAGCAGTGGGATTGGTATGGATCATATGGTACTTCTATTTTTAGTTTTTTGAGGAACCTCCAAACTGTGCTCCATAATGGTTGTACCAATTTACACTCCCAACTACAGTGTACCAGGCTTCCCTTTTGTCTACATCCTTGCCAGCGTTTGTTATTGCCTGTCTTTTGGATATAAGCCATTTTGACTAGGGTGAGATGATATTTCATTGTAGTTTTGATTTGTATTTCTCTGATGATCAATGATTTTGTGCACTTTTTCATATACCTGTCTGCCAACTGTATGTCTTCTTTTGAGAAATATATATTTAGATCTTTCACAAATTTTATAATCAGATTATTATACCTTTTTTTCCTATAGAGTTGTTTGACTTTTTATGTATTCTGGTTATTAATCCCTTGTTAGAAGAATAGTTTGCAAATACTTTCTCTCATTCTGTGGGTTATCTCTTCATTTTATTGATTGTTTCCTTTGCTGTGCAGAAAGTTTTTAACTTGATGTGATCCCATTTGTTCATTTCTGCTTTGGTGGGCTATGCATATGGGCTATTACTCAAGAAATATTTGCCCAAACCAATGTATTAGAGAGTTTCCCCAGTGTTTTCTTGTATTGGTTTCATAGTTTGAGGTCTTAGATTTAAGTCATTAATCCATTTTGATTTGATTTTTGTATATGCTGAGAGATAGAGGTCTAGTTTCATTCTTCTACGTATGGATATCCAGTCTTCCCAGTACCATTTCTTGAAGAGAGTGTGCCTTCCCCAGTGTAAGTTCTTGGCACTTTTGTCAAAAATGAATTCACTATATGTGTGTGGACATATTTGTAAGTTCTGTTTTCTGTTCCATTGGTCTATGTGTCTGTTTTTTATCCCAGTACTATGAGGTTTTGTTACTATGTAATTTCTCAAGTTTTGTTCTTTTTGTTTAGGATAGCTTTGGCTATTCTGGATCTTTAGGGTTCCAGATAAATTTTAGAATTTTTTTTTCTATTTCTGTGAAAATGTCATTGGTATTTTGATAGGGATTACATTCAATCTGTAGATTGCTTTCAACAGTATGGATATTTTAACAACACTGATTCTTCTATTCTATGAACATGAAATATCTTCCCATTTTTTTGGTGTCCTCTTTAATTTCTTTCATCAGTGTTTTATAGTTTATATTATAGAGATGTTTCAATTCTTTGGTTGATTCCTAGGTTTTTACTTTTATTAAATATGATAAAATTGACTATTATAAATAGGATTACTTTTTAAATTTCTTTTTCAGGTTGTTCACTGTTGGCATATAGAAATGCTACTGATTTTTGTATGTTGATTTTGTATCCTATGACTTTACTGAATTTGTTTATCAGTTCTAATATTTGTTTTATAGAGCCTTTAGGTTTTTCCAAATATAAGACCATGTCATTTGCAAACAAGGATAATTTGACTTCTGTCTTTCCATTTTTCGACGCCCTATATTTCTTTCACTTGTTTAATTGCTCTATCTAGGAGTTCCAGTATACTAAGTAACAGTGGTGAAAGTGGAGATCCTTGTCATGTTCTTGATCTTAGAGGAATGGCTTTCAGTTTTTCCTCATTCAGTATGATACTAGCTATGGGTCTGTCATATATGGCTTTTATTATGTTGAGGTATTTTTCTTCCATACCCAGTTTTTTAGGGTTTTTATCATAAACAGATGTTGAATACGATCAAATGGTTTGTTAGCATCAGTAGAAATGATCATATGGATTTTGCCCTTCACTCTGTTAATATAACATATGGCATTGATTGATTTGCATATGGTAAACACTCTAGCATCCCTGTGATAAATACCACTTGGTCATGATGAATGATCTTTTGAATATGTTTTTGAATTCAGTTTGCTAGTATTTTGTTAAGAATTTTTGCATCAATATTCATCAGGGATGTTGGCCTGTAGCCTTCTTTTTTTGATGTGTCTTTGTCCAGTTTTGGTTACCAGTATAATACTGCCTCTTATAATGAATTTGAAAGTATTCCCTCCTCCCCTACTTTTTGGAATAGTTTGGGTAGGATTGATATTCATTTAAATGTTTGGTAGAGGTAAGCAGTGAAGTCATTGGGTCCTAGGCTTTTCTTTGCTGGGAGACGTTTTATTATGGCTTTGATCTCATTATTTGCTATTGATCTGTTCAGGTTTTGAATTTCTTCATGGTTCAATCTTGGTAGAGTCTATGTGTTTAGGAATTTATCCACTTCTTCTAGATTTTTCAATTTATTGGCATAGAGATGCTCATAGTAGCCACTAATGATCCTTTGAATTTCTGTGGTATCAGTTGTAATATTTCCTTTTCTTCTCTGATTTTATTTGTGTCTTCTCTCTCTCTCTCTCTTTTTTTTTTTGTTAGTCTGGCTAAGAGTTTGTCAATTTTGCTTATCTTTTCAAAAATCCAACTTTTTGTTTCATTGATCTTTTGTATTATTTATTTTGTTTCAATTTCCTTTATTTCTGGGCTGATTTTTATTTCTTTTCTTCTACTAATTTTGGGTTTGGTTTGCTCTTGCTTTCCTAGTTCTTTAAGATGCATCATTGGGTTACTTGAAGTTTTTCCACTTTTTTTTTTGGATGGAATCTCACTCTGTCGCCAGGCTGAAGTGCAGTGGCATGATCTTGGCTCACTGCAATCGCTGCCTCCTGGGTTCAAGTGATTCCCCTGCCTCAGCCTCCTGAGTAGCTGGGACTACAGGTGCATGCCACCATGCCTGGCTAACTTTTGTATTTTAGTAGAGACGGGGTTTCACCACGTTGGCCAGGCTAGTCCCGAACTCCTAACTTCATGATCTACCTGGCTCGGCCTCCCAAAGTTCTGGGATTATAGGTGTGAGCCACCATGCCTAACCAGTTTTTCTTCTTTTCAACGTAGGCACTTACAGGTATGAACTCCCTTCTTAGGACTGTTTTCACTATATCCCGTAGGTTTTGGTATGTTGTGTTTCCATTTCATTTGTTTCATGAAATTTTCCAATTTCCTTCTTAATTTCTTCATTGACCCACTGGTCATTCAGGAACATATTTTTAAATTTCTATGTGTTTGTACAGTTTCCAAAATGCTTCTTGTCATTGTTTTCTACTTTGTGTTCAGAGAAGATGCTTGATCCTATTTCATTTTTAAAAAATGTTTTAACACTTGTTTTGTGACCTAACAATTGGTCTATGCTTGAGAATGATCCATGTGCTGAGAAAAAGAACATGTATTCTGGAGCTGTTGGATAAAATGTTCTGTAAATATCTTTTAAGTAAATTTGGTACATAGTGCAGATTAAGTCTGATGTTTCTTTGTTGATTTTCTGTCTGAATAATCTGTCCAGTGCTGGAAATGGAGGTGCTACACTCTCCCAATATTATTGCATTGGAGTCCATCTCTCTCTTTAGCTCTAATAATAGTTGGTTTTTGTATCTGGGTGCCCCAGTGCTGGGTGCATATATATTTATAATTGCCATATCCTCCTGCTAAATTGACCCCTTCATCACTATATAACCTTCTTTGTCTCTTCTTACAGTTTTTGTCTTGAAATCTATTTTGTCTGATATAAGTATAGCTACTTCTGCTCTTTTTTGGTTTCCATTGGCATGGAATATCATTTTCCATCCCTTTATTTTCAGTCTTTCTGTATCTTTTTAGGTGAAGTGTATTTCTTATAGATAAGAGATCATTGAGTCTTTTTTTTTTTTTTTATCCATTCAGCCACTATTTCTTTTGATTGAAGAGTTTACATTCAATGTTATTATTGATAAATAGCTTACTCCTGCCATTCTGTTATTTGTTTTCTGGTTGTTTTGTGATCTTCTCTTCCTTCTTTCCTTTCTTCCTGTCTTATTTTTAGTGAAGGTGATTTTTTTAGTGGTATGGTTTAATTTCTTGCTTCTGTGTGTGTATATATCCATTGTATGTTTTATTTTATTTGTTGTGACCATGAGGCTTGAAAATACTAACATAACCCATTATTTTAAATAAAAGCCTTTAATAACTTAATCCCCACCTTTTAACTTTTTTTTGTTTCTATTCACATTGTATTGTACTGTCTATGTCTTGCATTGTTTTTGAAGTTATTATTTTTGATTGATTCATCTTTTAGCATTTCTATTTAAGATAAGAGTAGTTTACATACCACAATTATAGTGTTATACTAGTCTGTGTTTTTCTGTGTACTTACTATTACCAGTGAGTTTTGTACTTCAGATGATTTCGTATTGCTCATTAGTGTGCTTTACTCTCTGTACTCCCTTTAGCATTTCTTGTAGGATAGGTCTGTTGTTGATGAAAAATCCCTCAGCTTTGGTTTGTCTGGGAAAGCCTTTATTTCTCCTTCATGCTTGAAGGATATACTCTTGGATATACTATCCTAGGATAAAAGTTTTTCCTTCAACACTTTAAATATGTTATGCTACTCTCCTGCCTTGTAAGGTTTCCACTCAAAAGTCTGCTGCCAGCTGGGTGTGGTGGCTCACGCCTGTAACCCCAGCACTTTGGGAGGCCGAGGCAGGCGGATCACTAGGTCAGGAGATCGAGAGCATCCTGGCTAACACGGTGAAACCCTGTGTCTACTAAAAATACAAAAAAATTAGCTGGGCTTGGTGGCGGGCACCTGTAGTCCCAGTTACTCGGGAGGCTGAGGCAGGAGAATAGTGTGAACCCAGGAGGCAGAGTTTACAGTGAGCCTAGATCGCGCCACTGCACTCCAGCCAGGGTGACAAAGTGAGACTCTGATTAAAAAAAAAAAAAGTCTGCGCCAGATGTACTGGAGCTCCACTGTATGTTATTTATTTATTTTCTCTTGCTGCTTTTAGGATCTTTCCTTTATCCTTGACCTTTGGGAGTCTGAATATTAAATGTCTTGAGGTAGATTCTTTGAGTTAAATATCCTTGGTGTTCTCTAACCTTTTTGTATTGAATGTTGACATCTTTCTCCAGATTTGAGAAGTTCTGAGATATTATCCCTTTGAATAAACTTTCTACTCCTATCTATTTCTCTATCCACTCCTTAAGGCCAATAATTCTTGGATTTGCCCCTTTGAGACTATTTTCTAGATCTTAGAGGTGCGCTTCATTCTTTTTTTACTCTTTTTTCTTTTGTCTCCTCTGACTGTCTATTTTCAAGTAGTCTGTCTTCAAGCTAATTCTACTTGATCAATGCTGCTGTTAAAAGACTCTGAGGCCCTTTTCAGTATGTCAATTGTATATTTCAACTCCAGAATTTCTTCTTGATTCTTTTTAATTCAATGTTTGCTAAATTTATCTGATAGAATTCTGAATTCCTTCTCTGTGTTATCTTGAATTTCTTGGAATTCTCTGTTTGAAAGGTCACATATCTCTGTTTCTCCTGGATTTGCACCTGGTGCCTTATTTAGTTTGTTTGGTGAGGTCACTTTTTTTGCATGGTCTTGATGCTTATGGATGTTCATCAGTGTCTGGGCATTGAAGACTCCAGTATTTATTGTAGCCTTCACAGTCTGGGAATGTTTGTAGCCATCCTCCTCAGGAAGGCTTTCCAGGTATTTGAAAGGCCTGTTGCGATCTAATTTGTATCTGCATTAGGGGTCACCCCAAGCTCAGTAATATTGTGGTTCTTATAGATAGTAGAGGTATTGCTTTAGTGGTATTGGATGAAATCCAGAAGAATTATCTGGATCACCAGGTAGAGACTCTTGTTCTCTTCCTTTACTTTCTCCCTAACAGAGTCTCCCTCTCTGTGCTAAGCTACCTTAACTGCGAGTGGGGTGACACAAGCACCCCTGTGGCCTTCACCACTAGGACTGCACTGGGTCATATCTGAAGCCAGCACAGCACTGGGTCTTGCCAAAGCCCACTATAGCTACTACTTGGCTACTACTTACGTTTGCTCACAGCCCTAGGGCTCTACCATTAGCAGGTGGCAAAGTCAGCCAGGCTTGTGTCCTTCCCTTCATGATAGCAAATTCCCACAGGCTTAGGGTGCATACAAGATTCCATGCAGGAGCTAGGGACTAGAGTCAAAAACCTTAGAAATGTATCCAGTGTTCTATTACATTGCAGCTGAGTTGGAACTCAAACCATGAGACACAGTCCTTCCTACTCTTCCCTTCCGTTTCCATGGGCAAAGGAGCCTCACCCTATAGCCACTACCACCACAGGCCCACGGGGAGTACTAACAGGCTACTGCTGACGTTCACTTATGGACCAAGCACTATTCAGTCAGTTTGTGGTAAATGCTGCCAGGCCTAGGACTCACCCTTCAGGGAAGTGTACTCTCCCATGGTCCAGGGTGGGTCCAGAAATGCCATCCAAGAGCCAAGGCCTATAATTGGGAACCCAAAGAGCCTGCTTGGTACTCTACCTGACTGTGGCTGAGCTGGCACCTAATGTGCAAAACTAAGTCCCCTTTAGTTTTCCTTCTGTTTTTCTCAAGCAGAAGGAGTCTCTCACTATAGCCACTACAGTTGGGAATGTGCTGGGTCTCACCTGAATCCAGCTCATCTCAGAGTCTTACTCAAGGCCCCTGGCATACTACCTGGGTATCACTGTTGGTTATTCAGGGCTGAAGGGCTGCTTAGTCAGAAAGTGATGGATCTTGCCAGGACTGGGCCCTTCCCTTCAAGGCAGTGGGTTCCCTTCTTGCCCAGGGTGTGTCTCAACATGTTGTCTGGGAGCTAGGGCCTGGAATGGGGGGTCTTACGACTCTGACCAGTGCCCTATCCTACTGTGGCTGAGTTGGTGCAATATGCACGACAAAGTCCTCTTTACTCTCCCGTTTTCTCTTCAAACAGACGGAAGGAGTCACTTTTGAAACATAAGCTGTGCTGCCTGAGTTTATGGGAGGAGTAGCACAAGCACTCTCATAGCCACTTCGGCTGGCTTCTTAGTAGGTGGTGTACCCCTCATGTCCACTGGTTATGAAACCAGCTCAGCACTATTACTCTCCTAGGGGTTGCAGTCCTTGTGGCCTAGACTGTCTTGCAAGTTTATTAGGGCTCCAGCTCACTTTAGCCCACGGTGATGAGGCCTGCTGAAACTCAAGTTCTGACCACTGGGATGGGTAATTTCCCTCTGGCTAGGGCTCATCTAGATGCTCCTTCCTTCAGCACACACTGGCTGACTTCAGCTGGGTTTTGCTTTCCGCTGTGATAGGACACCACTGAGTTGAATGCAAAGTCTCACAATCGCTGCTCTTTCTCTCTTGCAAGTGCACAGATTCTTTCTCTGTACCATGTAGCCACTGCCAGGGGAATGGGGGAGGAGTGGCATCAGCGATTCAAGACTGTCTTTACTACCCTCTTTGATGCCTCTTTCAGTGACATGAAGTTCAAACCTGGTACTGTGAATGCTCGCCTGATTTTTGGTACTTAGGAAGGTGCTTTCTGGGTGTAGGTTGTTGTTAAATTTGGTGTTCCTGTTGTGGGGGACAATCAGTGTGGAGCCTTCTATTCAGCCATCTTCCATTAGAGCTCATTTGTGATGGGCAGGTGGGTTAGGGGGACAGCTCCTTAGCTTCCTGGTCTGATGATATTTCCTAGTGGTTATCAAAAGCCTGATGTTCCAAGAAGCTATCTTTGGTTTAGACATGGAGGTGGGTAACTGCCATCCTTAGTTTCATAAGAATGTGTTGTCATTTACATCTGAGGTTAGAATTCAACAAGGTACAGGAAATTCCTAACCAATTTCCTCTCTTAACTGGCAGGTGAGGTCAAATAAACAGTGAGATGAGAAAAGTGAACAATAAGTTTACATAGTCAGAGGAAGTAGTAGTTATAGTGGAGATGTTGGTGATGATGGTGATGTCGGTCATCTGGGTAACACTGATGCAGCCATTGACAAATGCCTATGATGACAGTTAGTGCCTGGGGCTGGCTTTTAGTTGATCTTTTTCACATGATAGGTGGGTGAGTCAGCTACTTTGAAAAGGCTAAGAACAGAGTGGACATGTATAAATCAAAATTTTATAACTTAAATATTTCCACTTTGATTCATACTATAATTTCAGAGACATTCAATCTTTATTTCTGAATGACCTTTCATTGTCAGTGATGGAGTATTTTAGCCTTAAGTTACAATGCCCTGTTGCCTCTGTAACATACAGTTATTTTGTAAAGAAATTCCTAAATGATTACTGGAACTTATATTTAAACAATCATTTTGTAAAGAGTAATTGTCATATTTGACATATTTCTATTTTTCATCAGATGAAATTTTCTTACACTGAGAGTTCCAAAAGAAATATACTATACTATCCCAAGGCTACATAACTTATGAGGAATAAATTTAAAAGGATTAAGAGGTAACTTATTTGTATATTCCATTTTTTTTCCTTTGGGTGTTGACAGTTTATTCATTTAGGAAATGAAAATAAATAGCAAAAAAGTGATAATGATATTCTAGAGATTAAAGTGAGTAAAATAACATTTTGTGGCTGCATGAAAATTTTTCTCACTGGAGTTTAAAATGCTGAGGAGAATAACAGAATTATTCTCTTATCGATGAGAATAATTTCATTCAAAGTCAATAAAAATATATATTCCATCACAAGCTCTCCACTGTAAATGTAAATAAGATATACTATGCAATAAATCTCTAAACAACCCACTCCAATAATTAAAATTGTTTTATTTTCCTTTTTAGTATATTTTGTGATCATCATCCTGCTATTTTTATTTTTTTTTTTTGCTGAGCAATATTATATGCCTGGTTCCCTGCTGGACTTTTATATATATGATCCCTTTTAATGCTCACAACAGCCCTATGTGGTATCTGTAATTGCCTCTGCTTTACAGATAGAGAAACTGAGACTCAAGAGATTTTAAACAACTCATCCAAGGACAGTGGTGCACACAGGAATTACCCCAGGTCCAAGATCATGTTCTCAAACATTGCACGATATTTGCCCACAAACATATGTAATTTTCACAGAGTATCTGAAGTAATTTTTAAAAAATTCCCGTAGCTGTTTTATTTATAGTAATATTATATCACAAACATTTTCCGTGTTTGCTACATAACTTCTTAATCAGACATCCTGTGCACATTTGCTCTGAGCCTCCACAGGGCTGCACTGCCCTCTAGTGGAATTCTATTCTTAAGAAAATTTTGCCCTCTTTCTGCCTCAGGATAGAAAGTTGTTTTCTTGTTGCATAACTATTTATTGTTACTGCTTTATTTTAAACATGATAAAATGTTAAAAGGTCTTTTGGCCGGGCGCGGTGGCTCAAGCCTGTAATCCCAGCACTTTGGGAGGCCGAGACGGGCGGATCACGAGGTCAGGAGATCGAGACCATCCTGGCTAACACAGTGAAACGCCATCTCTATTAAAAAATACAAAAAACTAGCCGGGCGTGGTGGCGGGCGCCTGTAGTCACAGCTACTCGGGAGGCTGAGGCAGGAGAATGGCGTAAACCCGGGAGGCGGAGCTTGCAGTGAGCTGAGATCCGGCCACTGCACTCCAGCCTGGGCGACAGAGCGAGACTCCGTCTCAAAAAAAAGAGGTCTTTTATCTTGTATTCGTTAATGTAGAGAGATATGATTATTCCTATTTTGGGGGGGTATGTGGAAAATAAATTGAACCCCAGAGAAGTTCAGAAATGTACTTCAAGAAAGAATTCTTTGTTCCTGGCATTGAAATAAACATGGCGCCACTATTTCCTGAAGTTAACAGGATATTTAAAGCATCTCTCCTAAAATTACATTTAAAGCCTTGAGGATATGTCAAATTGTGTTAGCACCAGCACTGAAAGACAAAGTAGACTCTCCTGGGATCCATAAATAACTTGGAAATATATTTAAAACACAAGAAATTCAAATAGCCAGAATTTGTTTTGCCTGAGCTCATGTTAATTCCTCATTTTTAAATATGTTTCTTTGTTTCTTTTTCTTTTCTTTTTTTTTTTTTTTTGAGACAGAGTCTCACTCTGTTGCCCAGGCTGGAGTACTGTGGTGTGATGTCGGCCCACTGCAACCTCTGCCTCCCGGGTTCAAAGGATTCACCTGCCTCAGCCTCCCAAGTAGTTGAGACTACAAGTGTGGGCCACCATGCCTGGCTAATTTTTGTATTTTTTTATAGTAGAGACGGAGTTTCACCATTTTGCTCTGGCTGGTCTCAAATTCCTGGCCTCAAGTGATCCGCCCACCTCGGCCTCCGAAAATGCTGGAATTAGAGGCGTGAGCCACCCGTGTATGGCCTAGTTTTTAATGTGTTTCTAATGCATCTTTTTCACTTTAATATTGTTAAAAATCCTCACAGTATTAAAATGCATAATTGGATAGCTTTATTTTAATTAGGAAGAACTTTGGTTAATATCGCATTGTTTTAGAGAAAGCAACAGGGATAATGTTTTTTGTTTTGTTTTGTTTTTAGTGAATTAGGCCATTATTTCTGCTACTGTTCATCCAAAAAGAAGCCCTGTGCAAAACTGCTGATGCTATCACATAGAAAAGGGCTGACATGAGTTGTAATTGCTTTGTGTGCAGCCAGTGGAACATGCCTTGGGGGGGGGAGGGGAAACCCCGTCAGCTTCATCTTTACTAGAAAGCCAGCTCTTCTTGTGCTTAGTGAATGACCAACATGAAAAAGGAGAAGCAGCAAAGACAGGGTTATATGGCACGTATAACGTTTAATAAAAGAATCGTACAAGGCTTCCTAAGGAAATTATATTAATATCTCATTGTGCTCTACATTAAAATTGTTTATTTTCTTTGAGGTTAGGTTTCAGGACAGGTAAGAAGATGGTTAAAACTAACATAAAGCAATTTTTAAGACCAATACTCTTCCAAGTAGTACACAAATAAGTTACCCACACAAGGTTAAAAAAAGACGATTGCAAAATGCCTTCTCAGTGTAGAAATGTAGGATAGGTAAAAATCACGGATTATGTATATTGATAAACTCTTTTGTTCACTGAGAATTGACATTCAGCATATTACATACGAAATGAAAATTTGCCTAGGAAATGATCTTTGCTATTATAGACCATGCCATATATAAATACCAAATTGCAAATAAAATTTTATAGTTAGAAGACTTGTAGGATGTTGATGTTTTCTATAGGTTCCTCCCCCTAGAGTTTAATTGTTCTAAATACTTGTAGAGTGTTAATATTATAAGGCAGGATTTCTCAACCTCTGTTATGTTACCGATAATTCTTGTTCCTCCTCCTCCAGTTTAATTATTCTAAATACTTGTAGAGTGTTAATATTATAAGGTAGGATTTCTCAACCTCTATTATGTTACCGATAATTCTGTGTGTGTGTGTGTGTGTGTGTGTGTGTGTGTGTGTGTGTATGTGTTGCTTTTCTGTGAATTGTAGAATGTTTAGCATCATCCCTGGCCTCTAAGGCTAGATGCCAGTAGCAAACACTACCCGTACCCCATATAACAATCAAAAATGTCTCTGGACATTGCCAATAAAATCAAAACACTTGTATATATGGCATGGCTGTTCATTAAAGAGATGAGATAATGGTATAGTATTACAGATGGTGTTTTTCAGAGATGACTGCCTCAACATATACTTATGAGATACACATAAATATATATGTCATATATTTATACATATATATATATATAATCTCACTTGCTTTTCAGATAATGTGACCTTGACATGCATCAGTTGAAAGGTGTGTGTGTTGGGGAGAGGGTATCTATGCTCCTTTCTCTTGAACCAGGGTGTAACTTTGTAACTGTCTCACCCAATACAAGGTCTATCACTGAAGCCAGATTATAAAAGGCAACACTGCTTCTACCTGGATGTCTCTCTCTGGATGCTTGTCCTAGGAACCCATCCAGAACGTTGTGAGGAAGCCTAGGTTGCAGGAAGCGGTTATGTGTGAATATTCTGGCCAACAATCCTAGCTAGGCCTCCACCACAGCCAGCATTGACCTCTATATGAATAAGAGGGCCTCCAGATAGTTCTAACCTCTAGTCTTCAAGGCTTCAGCTAAGGACCCAGAAGTCATGGAGCAGAGGCAAGCTGTCCCTGTCTGATTCCAGATCCACAGAAATAGACAGACAATAAATTTTTTAAATTACTTTCAACTACTAAGTTTTGGGGTCATTGCTTATACAGCAAAATATAGCTAAAATATACAGTTTGAATCAGATCTCAATTATGTGTGTATATATAATATGTATATATATAGGTAATATTTTAAATAAGGAGAGTCTAATATGATTGATTAGGATTAAGATTGGCCCATAATACTGATTTTACCCCATCCTTCTCCACAACGTACAAGCATTCCAAAAGGAGAAAGAATCTCAGTCTTCCCGAGTTCCATTAAAAACAAAACTAAATGACTAAAAACAACCATACTCATCCCATAACTACCAGGTCCTTCCCCCATACCACTACTTTATCACTAGCACACAAAACATCATATTGATTTATGATATGGCAAGCACTGTCAAACTGAATCAATTAACATTTTAGGGCCATTTCATTCCTATAAGCACACTATATTCAGCTGCTAGAAACACATGAACTAAAGGCCATGAATTTGGTTTTATTTTTCAAGCCACATGGGCATACCCACCTGCTACAAACAAGAGACCTGTAAAGGTCAGACTATAATAAAAAAGCCATCTCCAGTATAATTGCAAACTCTGCACAGTGACAGCCCCTGGAATTAAGTGACTTTAAAGTTCTAGAACAAGATAAATTGGTCAACTTTTTACACTACTTTATCAGTTAAGGGAGACCTTTGGTTACAAATACAGAAAATCTAACCAACAGCAACATCAACAAATGTTTCTTTTTCCCATGTAATAAGATGTTTGGAGATCAGGGCTGTGGGTTCAGAGGCTTGACTACTATCAGGGCCGGCCTTCCTCCCTTCCTTCCTTCCTTCCTTCCTTCCTTCCTTCCTTCCTTCCTTCCTTCCTTCCTTCCTTCCTTTCTGTTTGAGAAGGAGTTTTGCTCTTGTTGCCCAGGCTGGAGTGCAATGGTGTGATCTTGGCTCACTGCAACCTCTGCCTCCCAGTTTCAAGCAATTCTCCTGCCTCAGCCTCCTGAGTAGCTGGGATTACAGGCATGTGCCACCATGTCTGGCTAATTTTGTATTTTCAGTAGAGACAGGGTTTCTCCATGTAGGTCAGGCTGGTCTCAAACTCCTGACCTCAGGTGATCTGCCCACCGGCCTCCCAAAGTGCTGGGATTACAGGTAAGACACCATGCCTGGCCCAGGGCCAGTATTTCTGTTACTCTCTTTACCTTTTCCTCATGCCTCTTGAATCATGGTCACATTATAGCTACTTCAGCTCTGAGCAAGGCATCTGTATTCAAGGCTGGAAGAAAGTCAGAGGGGAAATAGGTGGTGCCAGCAGATTTCTCCTTGTATCTCTTTGGACAAAACATAAGGCATGGCTGTGCCTCAGTTAAGGAAGACTGGAAAAACAAGTATCGCCAATGGCCACATAAAAATGTGTTCAATGATGGACCACATATACAACGTCCCATAAGATTATAATGGAGCTGAAAAACTTATATTGCTCACCTGTTTGTGGTAATGCTGGTGCAAAATAACCTAACTGCCAGCCATATATTGCCAGGCATGTGTTATGCCAGCCATAACACATACAACTATGCACAATACATAATACTTGGTAACGACAATAAATGTCTATGTTACTACTGTTTTTAGTATGTTATGCTTTATATCACTAGAGTGTACGCCTTCTATTTATGAAAAAAAGTTAACTGTAAAACAGCCTTTTGTGCTTCTCAGTTACTACTTTTGACTTATTAGTAATGTGATCTTAGGAAAGTCATTTACTTCTCTGCACCTTCATTTTATTATCTGAAAAACGGGGACAGTTTTTTCATAGAATCGATGGGCAGTTCAAATGAATTAATATCTGGCATATTTTATGCCCTATAACAGGGTTAACTTTTCAAGGTAATATGACATGTTCTGGCCAGGCGCCGTGGCTCACACCTGTAATCCCAGCACTTTGAAAGGCCGAGGTGGATAGATCACTTGAGGTCAGGAGTTTGAGACCAGCCTGGCCAAGATGGTGAAACTCCATCTCTACTAAAAACACAAAAATTAGCCAAGCGTGGTGGTGGGTGCCTGTAATCCCAGCTACTCAAGAGTTTGAGGCACGAGAATTGCTTGAACCCGGGAGGTGGAGGTTGCAGTGAGTGGAGACTGTGCCACTGCACTCCAGCCTGGGTGATAGAGCGAGACTGTCTCTCTCTCAAAAAACGTAATATTACATGTTCAAATATAAAGGTCATGTAGATATTGAATACATGAGTTCAGCGACTAGGCAAAGGTTTGAGAGGGGAAAAACAATATTATCTGCATACTGATGATATTTAAATCCACAGAACCGAAAAAAGTCACTTAAGGAGAAATTTTAAATAGAGATGAAGTACCTAGAAAAACAGAAGATGCTATAAACATATCTCAAGTAGTGAGCACTATATTTGCCAAATCATTTACCTAACTCAAGAGAAAAACTTTGCCCTGGCCAGGCACAGTGGGCCATTCATGTAATCCCAGCATTTTGGGAGACCAAGGTGGGTAGATTGCTTGAGCTCAGCAGTTTAAGACCAGTCTGGGCAACACGGTGAAACCCCATTTCTACAAAAATTTTTTAAAAAATTGGCCAGATGTGGTGGCTCAGGCCTGTGGTCACAGCTACTCAGGAGGCTGAGGAAAGAGGACTGCTTGATTCCAGGAGGCAGACGTTGCAGGGAGCCAAGATCATGCCACTCCATTCCAGTCTGGGTGACAGAGTGAGACCCTGCCTCAAAAAAAAAAAAACAAAAAGAAAAACTTTGCCCATGATGTTTTTTTTTTTTAACATGTTAACAAATGTCTTCACTATAAAGATTCAAAGAAAAAAAAAATCCCGTCTGGATTTTGGTCTAAAGAAAAGCTTTTCATTTCATATTAGCTAATTTATTCCCCTTTACTGAACAACAAGAACTATATAAGTCACAAATTTACCTTTTGTGCTGCCACAATTTCAAAGCTAAATTAATAATTTAACTTTGTTTGTTTGTTTGTTTTGAGACAGAGTTTTACTCTATCACCCAGGCTAGAATGTAGTGGTGTGATCTTGGCTAACTGCAAACTCTGCCTCCCAGGTTCAAGTGATTCTCCTGCCTCAGCCTCCTGAGTAGCTGAGATTACAGACATCTGCCACCATGCCTGGCTAATTTTTGTATTTTTAGTAGAGATGGGGTTTCACTATGTTGGCCAGGCTGGTCTCGAATTCCTGACCTCAGGTGATCTGCCCGCCTTGGCCTCCCAAAATGCTGGGATTACAGGAGTGAGTCACCATGCCTGGCCAAATTTAACTGAAGTTTAATTTATTAATTCCAAGTACTATTTCTCTGCTCCTTTTGAATGAATATTTATTATTTTCTCATTTTATTTGAGTTACTTTTGTAAAGTCATTTCAAATCTTTTGTGGAAGAGAACTGGTGAAGGAATGGAGGTGGATAATAGTGGAAGACAGAGGAATGGCTTGGATAGATGTATTCCGTTTGCCCATCTCCTCCTCTGCGGCCAGCATCTCACTCACTGCCCCCTTCAATCCCCCACAGTGGCCTTCTCTTTGTTCCTAACTTGTCAAACTTCTCCCCACTGCTAGTCCTTTAGTTTTACTCTTCCTTTAGCTTACAACACTATTCCCACTGTTCTTTATTTAGCCAAAACCTGTTCATCTCTTACATCCCAGATTAAATGCCCATACCATGGGCATGTCTTCCCTGACTGCCCCTTATTATATACTCTCGTGGACCCTGTACTTTTTCTCCATAACACTTATTATCATTGAAATCCTTTGATTTTTTTGACAAATCATCTACTTTAAAAAACGTTAACCCTTTCATTTCCATGTATTCAAGAACAGTTTTACCCAAGATTATATATTCCAATAAAATTGGAATCTAGTTCTCCCTATCCTTTGTCTGCCAATTTTTTCATGTGTAATGGTGAAAGAGCTTTAGGTCAGGCAGCTTAGGTGTTTTTAAATAAGTTCCAGAGAAGTGATAGCAATGAAATAATTACCAATTTTTAAAAACATTTCTGCCACTTTGTTTCTCTCTGAAATATTCAATCTATATTCACATTTCTTCAATTATGCATGAAATGTTTTTTATAGCTGTTTCTAATCCTGGATCAGTTGAAGCTCACACATTGCATTTAAATTTCATGTCTCTTTAGAATCTTTTAATTTAGAAAAGTCAGTCCATGTTTTTCACGGTATGGACTCTTTGAAGAATCCAGGCTAATATTCCATTTTCTGGATTTGTCTGCTTGTTTCCTGATGGTATTGCTTAATTAATTTTTCTATTCCTTTTTTTAATAGGCTGGAAATTGGGTCTAGAGTGGGGTTGTCTAATAAAAACATAACATAAGCCACATACGTAATTTTAAATTAGTAATCACATTTTAAAAAGTAAAAAGAGGCCGGGAGCAGTGGCTCACACCTGTAATCCCAGCACTTTGGGAGGCCGAGGTGGGCGGATCATGAGGTCAGGAGATCGAGGCCATCCTGGCTAACACAGTGAAATCCTGTCCCTACTAAAAATACAAAAAATTAGCCAGGCATGGTGGCGGGCGCCTGTAGTTCTACCTACTCAGGAGGCTGAGGCAGGAGAATGGTGTGAACCCGGGAGGCGCAGCTTGCAGTAAGCCGAGATTGTGCCACTGCACTCCAGCCTGGGCGACAGAGTGAGACTCCATCTCAAAAAAAAAAAAAAAAAAAGAAACTAAAAAGAAAGATTCATTTTAATTAAATATTTTCCTTAACCCAATATATCTAAAATATGATTCCAACATATATTTATCAAAATACATTAATGAGATTTTTTCATTTTTTTGTACTAAGTTATCTAAATCTGTATGTTTTCTATACTTATAGCACATCTCAATTTGTATTAACCATATTTCAAGAACTCAATAGTGAAATGTAACTAGTGGCTATCATATTGAGCAGTGAGGTCTAGGGGCTTGACTGAATTCAGGTTACACATTCTTGGCAGCTGGGTGAGGTGACTCACGCCTGTAATCCTAGCACTTTGGGAAGCTGAGGTGGGTGGATCACTTGAGGCCAGGAGTTCAAGACCAGCCTGGCCAATATGGTGTAACCCTTATCTCTACTAAAAATACAAAAATTAGCCAGGCGTGGCGGCATGCACCTGTAATCCAGCTACTTGGGAGGCTGAGGCACAAGAATTGCTTGAACCCCGGAGGCAGAAGTTACAGTGAGCTGAGATCATGGTACTGCACTTTAGCCTGGGCAACAGAGCAAGAGTGTCAAAAAAAAAAAAAAGAGAAAAAAACAAAAATATTCTTGGCACGAATGCTTCATGGGTGACAGTATATATTTCCCATTGCATTATATCAGGAGCCTCAAAATATCTGTGTCCTATTATTAGTGATACTAACTTTGATCACTTGGATAAAGGAGTTATGAAAAGGTTTTCCACTATAAAAAGTTCATTTTCATTCCTTTTTAACACAGAAAATAATCTGTAGATATTCCTTGGGTACCATGAGACTATCTTGTTGTTCACAACTTTTACCCAGTGATCTTAGAACCCATTGACAATCCATGTAAAAATCAATTATTGCACTGCAGGTTACAAAATGGTAATTTCTTACAATTTATTTTACATGTATTAGCTGGCATTCTTTTTTTTTTTTTTTTTTTTGAGACGGAGTCTCGCTCTGTCACCCAGGCTTGGAGTACAGTGGCCAGATCTCAGCTCACCGCAAGCTCCGCCTCCCGGGTTTACACCATTCTCCTGCCTCAGCCTCCTGAGTAGCTAGGACTACAGGTGCCTGCCGCCTCGCCCAGCTAGTTTTTTTGTATTTTTTTAGTAGAGACGGGGTTTCACCGTGTTAGCCAGGATCGTCTCGATCTCTTGACCTCATGATCCGCCCGTCTCGGCCTCCCAAAGTGCTGGGATTACAGGCTTGAGACAACGCGCCTGGCCTAGCTGGCATTCTTGTATAAGAAGATAAAATATTTACTATTAACTAGAAGGAGCTGTTTTTATTAGGGATCCTTCCCCCCTGCCTTATTTTCCCCTTAGGATGCAAGGATAGCAGAGCTCACATGGACATCTCACAGGACTGCAAATGCACTGGTGGAGTAAACAGCTCACGAGAGGGAGGAAATGAATAGAGATCAGGCAGTGAATGTATTTGTAAAGGCAAGGCTAACTGCTATAATTAATAGACTATGAGATTTTGCTGGCTTATAATGGGGTATACTTTTGTGTATGTAAAAGTTCTATGTGGGTGTGCCTGCTAAGCAGGGGTCTTTCTCCAGGCTGTGATTCAGGGACACAGGCTGCTATCTTCTTGTGGCTCTGGCATTAACTAGGGCCTTTAAGTCTTCTGCAACCAGGCTAAAGAGAAAAGAAAGTGGAAATCATTCACCTCCTAACTATCGTGTACTAGAAATGAAACACGTAATTTCCACCTGAACTTCATAGTGAAAGCTAGTAAAATGGCTCCACTTAGGTGCACACAGTGGTGTGGGACTGAAAAATATGGTTCCTATAGTTCAGGCACTTCCCAGAAATATCTGTTTTCTGTGGAAGGGGACATTTAGCCATCACTGCCAAAATGCAGCTGCAAGGACACTGGCTAGAGGATGGTCCAGTGTTTGCTGGCTCTTTCTTAGTTTGACTTCAACAGTAGCAAGTAAATTTTATCTTTTATTTGCTTTGAAAAGAACTAGGTGAGATTTCTTCAAAAAAAAACCTCCATGGACGGTCACGATTGCTATTTAACAACAGAAACAAGGAAAGAAGGAGGAAAGAATGAGAAGGAAAGAAAGAAAAAAGGAGGAATTGGAAAGAAAAAGAAAAGAAAACCATAGCAGTGAGTATAGAAGGCATTGAAAAAATCCATAAGTTATTTCACAAAATGTAATGTTGGGGAAAATACAGGTGGGGAAAAGCAGAAATAATCTAAATTGAGACATATTTACCATATTTCCATACCATTATTTCTCTATTGGAGAGATATCTAAAGCACTTACATACATAGTATTCAGAGTCTGAAATATAAGCTTACTCTTTAAAAAAATACTATCTGGTAATTAACTGAGTGCTTCCACTGATTTTACGTACATATTTTAGATGTTCCCAGTCCTGGGACTCCTGATCTTGGCCCTAATGATCACAAACCTCACAAAGTCCACATTTATTGATTCAAAAAATACCGATTGAATGTCTATCATCTGTTAGGTATGGTTCTAGGTGTTGAAGATACCCTGATGAGTAAGAATCACACAATCACTGTTGTCGTGGAGTTTACAGTCTAGTGATAAAACAGACAATAAACAAATAGTTATGCCTCAAACTCAAAGGATTTCAATAATAACAAGCACTGTGAAGGAAAAGTAGAAGGTCCATGAAAGTATATAACGGGGGGCAGTCAGTGAAGAACTGCATGAGGTGATGGCACCTAATCTGGGACTTGAGAGATGAAAAGATTTTGGCTAAAGAATAGGGGAAAGAGTGTTCTAAGCAGAGGGAAGAGTAAATGTGAAGGACTATCAGTAGGGAAAGGTTTGACAATTAGAACAGGATAGGAGCAAAGAGAAAGCCAGTGTGGGAGATTGAGAGGGACAGTAAGTGATGTCAATTGCAGTGCAGCAGGTGGGCAGGGGTCAGATCATGCAAGGATTTGTAGGCCAAGCTATGGATTTTTAATGTTAGCCTAAAAACGACGAGGAGCTTCTAGAAGGATGTAAGCATAGATGTCTTATGATTATAATTTCATATAAAAAAGACTACTCTAGGACTAGCCATGTCAGACATTAAAACATTATACAATTATTTTAAAAGTACTGGTAGATGAATTAAATAGTACCTCAATGGACAGAAAAGAAAGTCCAGCAGAAGACCCAGATATATATAGGAAATCTGTTATATGGTAAATATGACATTTCAACTAAGTGGGGGGAAATGTATTACTCAACATTTTTAGATAACTGAGTAACTCTCTAGAAAAAAATACAGTTGTAGCTATACTTTAGAAATTTAAGAGCACAAAATGAAACCATAAAAGACCCAGAAAAAATTTTGGGAGAAGTATACAAAATAATATCAGGAGTGAGGAGTGCCTTTTCTGTGTAGGTTTCAAAATGTAGACATCATGACAATGATGGTTGCTTGTCCTAGGCTCTGAGGAGATGGCAGTGAATGGGTTCAAGGTATATTTCGGGGATGGAATCAGCAAGAGCAAGTGATCACTGAATGGGAGGAATGAGTGTGGTGAGGAAGGAGGGGAGAGTAGGAATATGTTAAGGATGACTTAATGAGTTCCAAATTTACAGTCTTGAGGAATTCAGTGGGTAGTAGTGCTGCATATTGAGTTGGAGAAGAAGGGAGGAGGGAATGTTGCAGGGATAATAACAATTTCAGCTTTAGATTAAAACATTTTGTGTTTTAAAGAACACTATCAAAAAAGTGAAAAGACAACACAGAGAGAAAATATTTGCAAATACTATCTCCGATAAGGGATTTGTATCTAGAATATATAAAGAATGCTTACAACTCAATAATAAAAAGACAAACCAATTAAAAAATAGTCAAATAATTTAAATAGACATCTCTTCAAAGAAGATATACGAATAGAAAACAAGCACAATAAGAAAGATGCTTAACAGAATTGATTATTAGGGAAATACAAATCAAAACAACGAGATACCACTTAAGAGCCACCAGGATAATAAAAAAAGGAGATAATAACAGTATCAGCAAGAATGTGGAGAAATTAGAGCCCTCATACATTGCTAATGGGAATGTAAAATGGTGCCTGCACTTTGGAAAACAGTTTGGCAGTTTCTGAAATGTTAAACATAGAGCTGCCATATGAGCCCACAATTTCATTCCTCAGTATCTATCCAAGAGAAATGAAAACATATGGCTACACAAAGACTTATACACTAATGCTATGAACATAGCAGCATTATTCATAATAACCTAAAAGTAAAACAACTCAAATATCTATCAACTGACAAAAGGATAAACAAAATGTGACATATCCATACAAAAAAAATATTTGCAACAACAAACAAATGAAGTACTAATACAAGCTACAACAGGGATAATCCTCAAAAACATTATGCAAAGTGAAAGAAGTCAATCTCAAAGCCCACATATTATATATAAAATGTCCAGAAGAGGCAAGCATATAGAAACAGAAAGTAGATTAGTGATTACCTAGGGCTGGAAGCGGGAGGAGAAATGGGGGAGAACAGGGAGCGACTGCGAATGGTTTCACGGTTTCCTTTTGGGGTAATGAAAATGTTTAAAATCAGGCAGGCTGGGCACGGTGGCTCATACCTGTAATCTCAGCACTTTGGGAGGTCGAGGCGGGTGGATCACTTGAGGTCAGGAGATCGAGACCATCCTGGCCAACATGGTGAAACCCCGTCTCTACTAACAATACAAAAACTAGCTGGGCGTGGTGGCACATGCCTGTGGTCCCAGCTACTCTGGAGGCAGAGGCATGAGAATCGCTTGAACCCGGTGGAGGTGGAGTTTGCAGTAAGCCGAGATGGCACTACTGCATTCCTGCCTGGGTGACACAGCGAGACTCTGTCTCCAAAAAAAAAAAAAGGCCGGGTGCAGTGGTTCACGCCTGTAATCCCAGCACTTTGGGAGGCCGACCGAGGTTGGCGGATCAGGAGGTCAGGAGATTGAGACCACAACACGGTGAAACCCCGTCCCTACTAAAAATACAAAAAATTAGCCAGGTGTGGAGGCCTGCGTCTGTAGTCCCAGCTACTCGGGAGGTTGAAGCAGGAGAATCGCTTGAACCCGGGAGGTGGAGGTTGCAGCAAGCTGAGATCGTGCCACTGCACTCCAGCCAGGGTTACAGAACGAGACTCCGAGACTCCGTCTCAAAAATAAATAACTAAAGAAAATCAGATTATAGGGATGATCGCACAACTCGATAGATGTATTATTAAAAACTACTGCTTTGTATATTTTAAGCAGGTGAACTTTATGGTATGTAAGTTATATCTCAATAAAACTCTTAAAAATCCAGCTTGGGATATATTAGTTTTCCTAAATATTCTTGAGTTCTCTTAACGCTGTTCTGCTGTCCTGGGAGTGAAGGGGTGTCTCAACAGATTCTAGCGGATGTCAGAAACCTCAGCGTTCGAGAATGAAAGGTAGAAGAGGCGGACGGGGATAGATCGTTGTCAGAGCATTATTTTCTCCCTGTAGTTTCGCCCGGAGTTTCGCCACGCCTTCGTTCGTTTCCTAGCAACCAGTTTCCTACCCTGGCAATTCCTGAAGGCTCACTCTTTTTCGTCACTTCTGCTCGGCGACAGGAAGTGAGGTCAGACCGGCTGCTTTCCCGGGAGTTCGGCGTTTGCAGCGGCTGTAGCAGCTCAAGTATAGTGTTTTCCTGGGACTGGCGGTCTCCACTTCTCTCCCGGGTTCCATCTCCCCCAGCCCGGTGGTGAGGCCCTCGAGGAGGGCTCGGAAGGGTGTAGCGCTCCGCGCTAGAGGAAGACGAGGCCCAGGAACGCATGGCCCCCAGGGCAGGTTAGGGGGCTGGAAGGGGCAAATCCCGGGGTAACTGTGGAAACTCTTTAGCGTGGCTTCTTCTCCCTGCTGAGACCCCCGAGAGCTTTCCCAGTTCTCCTTCCAGGACCACCCGGGTTTCTGAAGAGCGGGACTTTTCTGCGCCCCTCCCCCAACAGCCCATCTCCTGCCTATGAAGAAAGACCCTTCGTAGAGATAGCTTCCCCGCTGCTGACGCGCTTTCCCGTCCCGTCCTCGAAGTAGTCCACTATGACCTCGTTGTGAAGCCTCTGAACGATTTTTGACACTTTCTCGAGGCCTAGGGTAAATGTTTATGTGTGCTTAAGGTCGTGTGTGTGTATGTGTGGCATTTATTTCCTGCAAAACCTGAGTTAGCAAAACCCTGGGCTACGGTTACTAAGTGCGTATTTTGGTCTACATTTCTTTAACATCTGTGGCAAGGTTTCTTGTTTCAGACCAGGGAAGTTTGCACCTTGTTTTAGCTGGGTGAGAGGGCACACTGGAATTAGGCAGAAAGTGTCCAGGAGTTAACTGAATTTTTAGATCTTAGTTTGACCATTTCAGGAATTCAGTGACCTATTTGTATTAGATGACTCCTAGTCAGACATTTTTCTTTTTTTCTTTTTTCTTTTGAGACGGACGGAGTCTCGCTCTGTTACCCAGGCTGGAGTGCGTGGCGAGATCTCCACTCACTGCAACCTCCGCGTCCTGGGTTCAAGCAATTCTCCTGCCTCAGCCTCACAAGTAGCTGGGATTACAGGCGCCCACTACCATGCCCGACTAATTTTTGTATTTTTAGTGGAGAGGGGGTTTAACCGTGTTGACCAGGCTCGTCTTGAACTCCTGACCTCGTGATCCGCCGGTCTCGGCCTCCCGAAGTGCTAGGATTACATGCGTGAGCCACCGCGCCCGGCCGGTTTTAAGTTTTTAATGTGTCTATGTCTTATTTCCAAGAAATTTACAGGTTCTTGAACAAGAACTATGTCGTATAGTAATTTTGTGATTCTCATAGCCCCAAGCACAGCATGGAATACATAGTAAAGGCTCATTAATACTTTAAATATCAGAAAATAACGTATTCTAACATTTTTGGCTTAAAGTTGAAGAGACCTATCTAAATATAGTTCAGCTCCTGGAAATGGCGATGCACAATAGCAGGATCTTTTTAGGTAAAATAACAAGGTCTTCTTAGAGAAAATAACATGGTCTTTTTAGATAAATGTGTGTGAAATTTAGAGACTGCCCAAAAGGCTAGGTACAGTGCTCTTAGTGGAAGAGAAATATGCTGCATCTGTCTTTTCGGAAGAGACCAAATAATGGAATAATGGTGTTTCACTGCTTCTTTGTTCCTTGTCTTTTTTCTTCATTTGTTTTTCTTTTATATAGGTATTGTATCCTAACCTTTCCGACCCCAGAGGTGCTTGCCATTATGGGAAATCAGCTTGCTGGCATTGCTCCCTCCCAGATCCTTTCGGTAGAGAGTTATTTTTCAGATATTCATGACTTTGAATATGATAAAAGCCTGGGGAGTACCCGGTTTTTTAAAGTTGCTCGAGCCAAGCACCGAGAAGGCCTGGTCGTTGTGAAGGTTTTTGCAATTCAAGATCCCACATTGCCTTTAACCAGCTATAAACAAGAGCTGGAGGAACTGAAAATCAGGCTTAATTCTGCACAGAACTGTCTACCTTTCCAAAAAGCATCAGAAAAAGCATCTGAGAAAGCAGCTATGCTCTTTAGGCAGTATGTGCGAGACAATCTCTATGATCGCATCAGTACCCGTCCATTCTTGAATAACATTGAGAAGCGCTGGATTGCTTTCCAGATCCTGACAGCTGTGGACCAAGCACACAAATCTGGAGTTCGTCATGGAGACATCAAGACTGAGAATGTGATGGTCACCAGTTGGAATTGGGTTCTTCTAACTGATTTTGCCAGTTTTAAGCCCACTTATCTTCCAGAAGACAACCCGGCAGATTTCAATTATTTCTTTGACACATCACGGAGGAGAACTTGTTATATTGCTCCTGAACGTTTTGTTGATGGTGGGATGTTTGCCACTGAGTTAGAATATATGAGAGATCCTTCAACTCCACTTGTAGACTTAAATAGCAATCAGAGAACAAGAGGAGAGTTGAAGAGAGCAATGGACATCTTTTCAGCAGGTATTTGAGTGGGTCACATTTGCTAAAGGAGCATGTGTTTATCTTTTAACTATTAATCAGAAATGTAGCTTTTTTTAGTCACCAGATATTGAAAAGTTAATGTCTTGGTTTGTCCTCAGACACTATTTCAATTAGAGGCAGCATTCCTGCATTGGATATGTTTAAGTGCCTAGGAAATGCAAACAGCAGTTTGTTTACACAAACAGATAAACATATTTGCTTGCCTACTTTTTTTGTATGTGTCAGGCACTGTCCTAAGTGCTAGGGACATTGATGGATAATATATTTTCATAATGCTTCCATTTTAAAGTGACCATGGATATTGCAAAAGGACATTTCAATGCAGTGTTGTTTACTGTGGTGGTAATAAGCATCGAGTGCTACTATATGAACACATAGATACTTAAATTAGTCCTCATGGTGGTGATGAGTCAAGAGGTGGGATCAAGAAAGGCCTCTTTAATAGAAAGATGATACTTACATTGAAACCTGAAAGTTGATTGGGAGTTAACTTTCGTAGAGTAGTTTGTTTCAGACAGAGGATGTTGCCTACACAAAAGCTTAAAAACCAGAACATGATGCACTGATGTGTTTTCTGGAACACAGAATGTGAATTAAGCAAGGCCCAAACTCAGGCCAGATCATAAACGGTCTGGCCTGACTGTAGCATGGAGAGTGAATTTTGCAGGGAAGCGACACAGAAGACAGGAAAACAAGTTAGGAGAAAACTGCCACAGTCCAGGTAAGATGATTGTGACTGGCTCAAGGTTGTGGCAGAGTTGGAAGGAGTGGAGAGAAGTGGTAATGCTTAAGAGATTATTAGTAGATAGAATTGTTAGGATTCTGTCATTGGAAGATGAAGTCATAGGAACTTCTCCCCGCCCACCAAACTGAGTGGATGGTGATGCTGGTCCCTGAGACAAGGAGACAGGAGGAGGAACAGGTAAGGTTGGGAAGATAATGAGGTCTGTTTTAGATATGTTAAGTTTGAGATTCTGCCAAGTATTCAGGAGAAGATGTACAACATGTATTTGGTTATATTTTTATTTATTTTTAATTTATTACTATGTTTTAGAGATAGGATCTCACATTGTTGCCTAGGCTGGAGCGCAGTGGTGCAGTCGTAGCTCACTTCGGCCTTCAACTCCAAAGATCCTCTTGCCTCAGCTTTCTGCGTGTAGTCAGGACTACAGGCGCACACCACCACACCCAGTTGATATTTTTTAAAACATTTTTGGTAGAGACTGTATTTTACTGTGTTGCCCAGAATGTTCCTGAATGCCTGAGCTCAAGCTGTCATCCCACCTCAACCTTCCAAAGTGTTGAGATTACAGGCATGAACTACCACACCTAGCCCAGCAATTGGTTATAAATTTTTGGGCATAGAAATCTGGGATAGAGACGGAGATTTGGGAGTTATCAGGAAATAGGTAGAAATTGTAGCCAGGAAAAGTTTGTACAGAAGTGATTCTTAAGCTTTTTTGGACTCCCTTAAAAAATTTAATGAAATAGTGAACTCATTCCCTGGAAAAATGTACCATGCATTCATTCCTATATATTATTTCACATACACAGACCACATGAAACTGAGCTATGGATTCCAGATTATTTAAGAATTTATGGGATAGAGAGGAAGGAGAAGTGTGTTGAGGGTGGTACTCTGAGGAACTTCGAAAGAAATCTGGCATCAGTGCCATTTTTGGTAAATTTTGTGATAGTTTGGCTTAATTTTTTTCTCGCTTGTGGGTTTTATTGCCATTGCTTTTGGTGTTTTAGTCATGAAGTCCTTGCCCATGCCTATGGCCTGAATGGTATTGCCTAGGTTTTCAGGCCATGCCTATGGCCTGAATGGTATTGCCTAGGTTTTCTTCTAGGGTTTTTGTGGTTTTAGGTCTAGCATTTAAGTCTTTAATCCATCTTGAATTAATTTTTGTATAAGGTGTAAGGAAGGGATCTAGTTTCAGCTTTCTACATATGGCTAGCCAGTTTTCCCAGCACCATTTACTAAATAGGCAATCCTTTCCCCATTTCTTGTTTTTGTCAGGTTTGTCAAAGACCAGGTGGTTGTAGATGTGTGGTATTGTTTCTGAGGGCTCTGTTCTGTTCCATTGATCTATATCTCTGTTTTGGTACCAGTACCATGCTGTTTTGGTTACCATGCTGCCTTGTAGTATAGTTTGAAGTCAGGTAGCGTGATGCCTCCAGCTTTGTTCTTTTGGCTTAGGATTGTCTTGGCAATGTGGGCTCTTTTTTGGTTCCATATGAAGTTTAAAGTAGGTTTTTCCGATTCTGTGAAGAAAGTCATTGGTAGCTTGATGGGGATGGCATTGAATCTATAAATTACTCTGGGCAGTATGGCCGTTTTTCACGTTATGGATTCTTCGTATCCATGAGAATGGAATGTTCTTCCATTTGTTTGTGTCCTCTTTTATTTCATTGAGCAGTGGTTTGTAGTTCTTGAAGAGGTCTTTCGCATCCCTTGTAAGTTGGATTCCTAGATATTTTATTCTCTTTGAAGCAATTGTGAATGGGAGTTCACTCATAATTTGGCTCCCTGTGTGTCTGTTATTGGTGTATAGGAATGCTTGTGATTTTTGCACATTGATTTTGTATCCTGAGACTTTGCTGAAGTTGCTTATCAGCTTAAGGAGATTTTGGGCTGAGACGATGGGATTTTCTAAATATACAATCATGTCATCTGCCAACAGGGACAATTTGACTTCCTCTTTTCCTAATTGAATACCCTTTATTTCTTTCTCCTGCCTGATTGCCCTGGCCAGAACTTCCAACACTATGTTGAATAGGAGTGGTGAGAGAGGGCATCCCTGTCTAGTGGCAGTTTTCAAAGGGAATGCTTCCAGTTTTTGCCCATTGAGTATGATATTGGCTGTGGGTCTGTCCTAAATAACTCTTATTATTTTGAGATACATCCCATCAATACCTAGTTTATTGAGAGTTTTTAGCATGAAGGGCTGTTGAATTTTGTTGAAGGCCTTTTCTGCATCTATTGAGATAATCATGTGCTTTTTGTTTTTGGTTCTGTTTATATGATGGATTATGTTTATTGATTTGCGTATGTTGAACCAGCCTTGCATCCAGGGATGAAGCCAACTTGATCGTGGTGGATAAGCTTTTTGATGTGCTGCTGGATTCGGTTTGCCATTATTTTATTAAGGATTTTTGCATCGATGTTCATCAGGGATATTGGTCTAAAATTCTCTTTTTGTTGTGTCTCTGCCAGGCTTTGTTATCAGGATGATGCTGGCCTCATAAAATGAGTTAGGGAGGATTCCTTTTTTCCTATTGATTGGAATAGTTTCAGAAGAAATGGTACCAGCTCCTCTTTATACCTCTGGTAGAATTCGGCTGTGAATCCCTCTGGTCCTGGACGTTTTTTGGTTGGTAGGCTATTAATCATTGCCTCAATTTCAGAGCCTGTTATTGGTCTATTCAGGGATTCAGCTTCTTCCTAGTTTAGTCTTAAGAGGGTGTATGTGTCCAGGAATTTATGCATTTCTTCTAGATTTTCTAGTTTACTTTCATAGAGGTGTTTGTAGTATTCTCTGATGGTATTTTGTATTTCTGTGGGATCGGTGGTGATATCCCCTTTGTCATTTTTTATTGCGTCTTGATTCTTCTCTCTTTTCTTCTTTGCTAGTGTTGCTAGCGGTCTATCAATTTTGTTGATCTTTTCAAAAAACCAGCTCCTGGATTCATTGATTTTTTGAAAGTTTTTTGTGTCGCTGTGTCCTTCAGTTCTGCTCTGATCTTAGTTATTTCCGGACTTCTGCTAGTATTTGAATGTGTTTGCTCTTGCTTCTCTAGTTCTTTTAATGGTGATGTTAGGGTGTCAATTTTAGATCTTTCCTGCTTTCTCTTGTGGGCATTTAGTGTAATAAATTTCCCCCTACACACTGCTTTAAATGTGTCCCAGAGATTCTGGTATGTTGTGTCTTTGTTCTCATTGGTTTCAAAGAACATCTTTATTTCTGCCTTCATTTCGTTGTGTACCCAGTAGTCATTCAGGAGCAGGTTGTTCGGTTTCCATGTAGTTGAGCGGTTTTGAGTGAGTTTCTTAATCCTGAGTTCTAGTTTGATTGCACTGTGGTCTGAAAGACAGTTTGTTATCATTTCTGTTCTTTTGCTCAGGAGTGCTTTACTTCCAACTACGTGGTCAGTTTTGGAATAAGTGCGATGTGCTGAGAAGAATGTATATTCTGTTGATTTGGTGTGGAGATTTCTGTAGATGTCTATTAGGTCTGCTTGGTGCAGAACTGATTTCAAGTCCTGGATATCCTTGTTAACTTTCTGTCTCGTTGATCTGTCTAATGTTGACAGTGGGGTGTTAAAGTCTCCCATTATTATTGTGTGGGAGTCCAAGTCTCTTTGTAGGTCTCTGAGGTCTTGCTTTATGAATCTGGGTACTCCTGTATTGGGTGCATATATATTTAGGATAGTTAGCTCTTCTTGTTGAATTGATCCCTAATGGCCCTCTTTGTCTCTTTTGATCTTCGTTGGTTTAAAGTCTGTTTTATGAGACACTAGGATTGCAACCCCTGCTTTTTTTGTTTTACATTTGCTTGGTGGATCTTCCTCCATCCCTTTATTTTGAGCCTATGTGTGTCTCTGCATGTGAGATGGGTCTCCTGAATACAGCATACTGATGGGTCTTGACTCTATTCAATTTGCCAGTCTGTTTTCTTTTAATTGGAGCATTTAGTCCATTTACATTTAAGGTTAATATTGTTATGGGTGAATTTGATCCTGTCATTATGATGTTAGCTGGTTATCTTGCTCGTTAGTTGATGCAGTGTCTTCCTAGCATTGATGGTCTTTATGATTTGACATGTTTTTGCACTGGGTGGTAGTGATTGTTCCTTTCCATGTTTAGTGCTTCCTTCAGGAGCTCTTGTAAGGCAAGCCTGGTGGTGACAAAGTCTGTCAGCATTTGTTTATCTGTAAAGGATTTTATTTCTCCTTCACTTATGAAGCTTAGTTTGGCTGGATATGAAATTCTGGGTTGAAACTCTTTTCTTTAAGAATGTTGCATGTTGGCCCCCACTCTCTTCTGGTTGTAGAGTTTCTGCCAAGAGATCCACTGTTAGTCTGATGGGCTTCCCTTTGTGGGTAACCTGACCTTTCTCTCTGGCTTCCCTTAACATTTTTTCCTTCATTTCAACTTTGATGAATCTGACAATTGTGTGTCTTGGAGTTCCCCTTCTTGAGGAGTATCTTTGTGGAGTTCTTTGTATTTCCTGAATTTGAAAGTTGGCCTGCCTTGCTAGGTTGGGGAAGTTCTCCTGGATAATATCCTGAAGAGTGTTTTCCACCTTGGTTCCATTCTCCCCGTCACTTTCAGGTACACCAATCAGACGCAGATTTGGTCTTTTCACGTAGTCACATATTTCTTAGAGGCTTTGTTCGTTTCTTTTTACCCTTTTTCTCTAAACTTCTCTTCTCGCTTCATTTCATTCATTTGATCTTCAATCACTGATACCCTTTCTTCCACTTGATCAAATTGGCTAGTGAAGCTTATGCATGCATCACGTAGTTCTCGTGTCATGGTTTTCAGCTCCATTAGGTCATTTAAGGTCTTCCATACACTGTTTATTCTAGTTAGCCATTCGTCTAATCTTTTTTCAAGGTTTTTAGCTTCTTTGTGATGGGTTCAAACATCCTCCTTTAGCTTGGAGAAGTTTGTTATTACGGATCATCTGAAGCCTTCTTCTCTCAACTTGTCAACGTCATTCTCCGTCCAGCTTTGTTCCATTGCTGGAGAGGAGCTGCGTTCCTTTGGAGGAGAAGATGCACTCTAATTTTTAGAATTTTCAGCTTTTCTGCTCTGTTTTGTCCCCATCTTTGTGGTTTTACCTACCTTTGGTTTTTGATAATGGTGACATACAGATGGAGTTTTGGTGTGGATGTCCTTTCTGTTTGTTAGTTTTCCTTCTAACAGTCAGGACCCTCAGCTGCAGGTCTGTTGGAGTTTGCTGGAGGTCCACTCCAGGCCCTGTTTGCCTGGGTATCACCAGCGGAGGCTGCAGAACAGCAGATGTTGCTGCCTGATCCTTCCTCTGGAAGCTTCATCTCAGAGGGGCACCTGGCTGTATGAGGTGTCAGTCGGCCCCTACTGGAAGGTATCTGCAAATTAGGCTACTTGGGGGTCAGGGACCCACTTGAGGAGGCAGTCTGTCCATTCTCAGATCTCAAACTCCGTGCTGGGAGAACCCCTACTCTCTTCAAAGCTGTCTTAGAGGGACATTTAAGTCTGCAGAAGTTTCTGCTGCCTTTTGTTCAGCTATGCCCTGCCCCTCTAGAGGTGGAGTCTACAGAGGCAGGCAGGCCTCCTTGAGGTACGGTGGGCTCCACCCAGTTTGAGCTTCCCAGCCACTTTGTTTACCTACTCAAGCCTCAGCAATGGCGGATGCCCCTCCCCCAGCCTCGCTGCGGCCTTGCAGTTCCATATCAGACTGCTGTGCTGGCAGTGAGCGAGGCTCCATGGGCATGGGACTCTCCGAGCCAGGCGTGGGATATAATCTCCTGGTGTGCTGTTTGCTAAGACCCTTGGAAAAGGGCAGTATTAGGGTGGGAGTGTCCCGATTTTCCAGGTACTGTCTATCACGGCTTCCCTTGGCTAGGAAAGGGAATTCCCTGATCCCTTGTGCTTCCGGGTGAGGCAGTGCCCCACCCTGCTTTGGCTCTTGCTCTGTGGGCTGCACCCACTGTCTGACAAGCCCCAGTGAGATGAACCCAGTACCTTAGTTGGAAATGCAGAAATCACCCGTCTTCTGCGTTGCCCATGCTGGGAGATGTAGACTGGAGCTGTTCCTATTCAGCAATCTTGGAACCTTCCCCTGCCTTCAGTGTTTCGTAAGATGAGGTATAGTCTGTTACAAAACACAATATAGTTAATGCCTACGGTAATTTTAACATTGATACAGTAATTACACTTCTTATTCTAATTTTGTATTTGACCCAATCATGTCTCTTATAGCATTTTGCCTGCTTCAGGGCAGGACCTTGTTTAGGGTCAGATATTACATTTAGTTGTCATATCCTTTTAGCCTCCTTTAATATTTCTACAGCCTTTTTTTCTTTTTGTTATTATCACATTGCCATTTTTTGAAGAATGCCTCCCCCCACTTAATTTTTCAAAATCATTTTTATACTTGTTAGTTTGAATTATTGTAGAATCTAAGGAAGTTGCAAGAATAGTGAGGTATCCTTCACTCAGCTTTCCCCAATGATGACATGTTATGACTGTCGTACCATATCAGAATCAGTTGACATAGGTGCATTACTGTTAGAGTATAGACCTTATTCCGTTTTCACCAGCTTTTACATGCATTCTGTATGTCACCCGCTCCTTTGTTTTTTTGATAGGATGTTTCTCATTTTGAGTTTGTCTAATGTTTCCTCGTGATTAGATTTAGGTTATAACTTAGTAGGAATACTGCATACATGATGATGGATTTTCACAGGGTCACATCTTGAAACAAATGATGGTTGTTTGTGATGTTAATTTTAATCATCTGGTCAAAATCTTCCCAAATTTCTCCCCTCTGTAATTTTTTATTTTTTTAATCCCTTGTTAATAAGCAACCTGTGGGAAGAAATTTTAAGATGTGCAAATATGCCTGGTGTGGTGGCTCACACTTGTAATCCCAGCCTCCCACACTTGGGAGGCTGAGGTGGGCAGATTCTTGAGCCTGGGAGTTCAAGACCAGCCTGGACAATATGGTAAAACCCTGTCTCTAAAAAAAAATGCAAAAAATTTGTTGGGCGTGGTGGTGCATGCCTATAGTCTCAGCTACCCGGGAGGCTGAGGTGGGAGGATTTCCTGAGCCCAGGAGGTCCAGGCCACAGTGAACTGTGATCATACCACTGCACTCCAGGCTGGGTGACAGAGTGAGACCTTGTATCAAAAAACAAACAAAAAAAGGTGTGCAAATATCCTGCCCATCACTACAGTTTATCCCTTGGCATTTGGCATCCATTGATGATTCTTGCATGATTGAATTTTTACTATGATGGTTGCAAAAATTATTCTTTCACTCAAACACTTCCTCCACATTCAACAGTAGGACCTCAACATTCTGCTAGACTCAAGGATCCTCTGTTTCGCCCCATTTATTTATTTATTGGTATAGATGTTAATTCTTAATTTTTTCAATCATTTGTATTTATTACCTTAATTATATTGGTGCATCAGTTGTCTCAGATTTGGCCAGTGGTAGTAGGAGCCTTCTCAGGCTGATTCCCGTGTCCTTGTGACAGTCCTCATTATTATTATAATTTTTTTTTAAGCATCTACTGTGCCCTAGTGCTCAAACAAGCCATTAAGGAATCCTAATTCTTTTAGTGTATAGTGAACGATATTAGAAGCCTCTGTCTAGTGCTCATTGCTGTTAGATTGTCTTTGACACTTGACTCTTACAGCTGACATCGCCAGGCGGTATATGTAGTATGCGTGTGTTGTACTCTGCTTTTGTTGGATGGAGTGTTCTGTTGGTATCTGTTAGATCCAGTTGGTGTTTTTCCCTACTGTTTTTTCCCCACAGCACCAACTTCTAGATTCTATTTTATGTGCGTATGTTCCTCAACTTACAATGGAGTTACTTCCCAATAAACTGATTAGAAGTTGAAAATATAAGTGGAAAATGCATTTAATACACCTAACCTATTGAACTTCCCAGCTTACCCTATCTTAAACGTGCTCAGAAGCTTACTTACATTAGCTGGTTAATTTTAATTGTATTTTTTGGGTCCTCTGTTTCCTTGTTGCTTATGGTGTTTTTAATAGCTGCTTTTCGAAGTCCTTTATTCTAAAATGTGACACTATACAGAGAGAAATTAACAAATTTATTGAGTGTTTATTATGTGTTAGGAACTTAGTTGCTGGAGATTTTTCAATGAATAGAGAAAAGTAGAAAAATCCTTTCCTCATGTAAATTGTATTCTAATAGGCATGTAGACAAAAAGAAACATACAGACTGCCCTGACTTTGCAATGGTTCAGCTTATGATTTTTTGATTTTACCAAAATCAAAAGTGCAAAAGTGATACACATTCAGTTGAAATGTATTTGGAGCACCCATACAATCATTCTGTTTTTCACTTTCAGTTCAATATTAATAAATTACGTGAGAGAAATATCTCACATAATTTATTTACTTTATTGTGAAATAGCCTTTGAGTTAGATGTGTTTCCCCACATGTAGGCTAATGTAAGTGTTCTGAGCATGTTTAAGGTAGACTAAGCTGGAAAATTCAGGAGGTTACATGTATTAAATCCATTTATTTTTCTTTTCTTTTTCTTTCTTTTTTTTTTTTTTGGAGACAGAGTCCGGCTCTGTTGCCCAGACTGGAGTGCAGTGGCCCAGTCTCTGCTTACTGCAAACTCTGCCTCGCAGGTTCAAGTGATTCTCCTGTTTTAGCCTCCCAAATAGCTGGAATTACAAACGTGCACCACCACAGCTGGCTATTTTTTGTATTTTTAGTAGAGATAGGGTTTCACTGTGTTGGCCAGACTGGTCTTGAACTCCTGACCTCAAGTGATCTACCTGTCTTGGCCTCCCAAAGTGGTGGGATTACAGCCATGAGCCACTGTGCAATATTTTTTACTTTTCGTTGATTTATTGGGATGTAACCCCGTTGTAAATTGAGCAGCATCTGTACATAAAATATAACCTGGAAGTTGGTGCTGTGGGGGAAAAACAGTAAGGAAAGAGAAAAAGAGAAAAGGGAATGTGTCTGGTGAGGGGTGTGGGGGTAGTTGTGGAAGCGGGGCCTGCAATTTTAAATGGGCAATCAAGAAAGGCCTTACTGCTGAGTGACATTTGAGCACCTGAAGATCTGAAGGAGGTGGAGGTACTTGGGGGAAATAGCATTCTAGGTAGAGGGACTAGCAAATGCATAGGCTGTGAATTGAGGTTATTTAAGGATCTCTTTAAACTTGTTAAATGCCTGTCATGTAATGATTCAGTGAAACTGTTGTCCTTTTGGAAATGTGGGTACTTTATAAATTTCTGGTTTGAAGATTATGTAAGTGCAAAACGAGAGCTCTCTCTCTTTTCCTCTCCCTAATCTTACAGCTACACTTTTTAGCATTTCACATATTATGTTCGTTCACTGATTTATTTTCTGTCTTCCTTCCTAGAATGAAAGCTGCATGAGGGCAAGGATTTTTATCTGCTTTATGTACTACCTGTGCCTAGGGTATAGTGGTCACCTAATAACTTTTTGTTTTATGATGAATAAATGATTTGTCAGATATGACTTTGTAGTAGTAGTTCCTTATGAATTTAATGTCTATAAGTCCATACTTAAATAAAAGTTTCTTGTTTTATCACTCTATATGTAAATTGTATATATTACATGTATACTTTTATTTATTTATTTTATTTTATTTTATTTTTTTGAGATGGAGTCTTGCTCTGTCATCCAGGCTGGAGTGCAGTGTCATGATCTCAGCTCACTGCAGCCTACCTCTACCTACTTCTACTTCCTGGGTTTAAGTGATTCTTGTGCCTCAGCCTCCCAGGTAGCTGGGACCACAGCTATGTGCCACCATGCCCGGTTAATTTTTGTATTTTTGGTAGAGATGCGGTTTCATCGTGTTGACCAGGCTGGTCTCGAACTCCTGATCTTAGATGATCTGCTGACCTTGGCCTCCCAAAGTGCTGGAAGTACAGGTGTGAGCCACCATGTCTGGTTTATACATTCATTTAAAATTACAGAACTGGGGAAGTATTTAACTTTTTTTAAGAGAGAGAAAAATTGTATGGCTCTTTTTTGACTTTATGCTTTAGAAACCAGTGTTCAGGCAATAGACATTTTCCCTGTCAGCTTGATTGTAGTTGTATGTTGCATCAACATTTTAAATTTCATTTACTTTGGGGTTTTTGCATTTTGGGTTTTATGAACTGTCTGAGTTCTCAATCTATATTGCATGATATTTTTCATCTCTTTTCTAACAGAATTATACCTGCTATTTTTCAGGTTGTGTGATAGCTGAGCTTTTTACAGAAGGTGTACCATTATTTGATCTCTCTCAACTTTTGGCTTATAGAAATGGACATTTTTTCCCTGAACAAGTGCTAAATAAAATTGAAGATCGCAGTATCAGAGAATTGGTAACTATGCTACAAATATTTGCCATAAAGTTTTTAATAGGCTCTTGTTCCCACTTTTGCTTTAATCAGATTTCTGGAATGTTGTAAATTTGGAATAAAGCAGTAAAACACCATAGACTAATATAAACAGCTTTTTGTTACTACTTTGTTAGGGCAGAATGTACTGTTTTTTTCCCCTTCAGGCACAGAGCTCATTTGACTTAAAAAAAAAATCTATTTATTATCTGTTTTCCCACTATAATCTTCAGTGTGTGTTTTACAGATTTGGAAGGAGGTAAGGTGGTTTCTAGGGGTTGGAGAGGTTGTCCTGGATAGAGCTTGCTAGTAAGAAATGAAGAAGACAGACATTTAAAATGGAGGGGACAGGAAATGTCAACTTGAATATAATACAGCAATACAGGGCCATGCATATAGAAGCAAATAGCTTTGTATTAATATATGAAGCTGAGGGCAGTTCTGGAAAGGCAGCTACAGAAGCACAAATTAGTATAGCAGAATGGGTGTGAGGAGTCATATGGGGGACCACCTAAGCCACATAGCTACATTACTGTTTGAGGGCATCTTTTTTAAGTCATTTGTAGGGTAACTAATATTGTGGTGATGACTCTGAGTCATGGAAAAGATTGTGGTGTATTTAGAATATTCTTTAATTAGGTAGGAAGATATATAATACAGGGAGATCTATAATACATTTTAATTTCTCTTAAGTATGTCAAATATTAAAAACTAAGGTGCTTCAGAGGAAGCCAGTTTAGGCTGTATTTATTGAACAGTACACTGGATTAGGAGTTGGTGTAATGTTCTGTCTTTGGGTATGGCACATACTTCTTATGTTGCTTTGGTTGTGTAACTTCATGTCTTTGGGCATACATTTTCTTAACTGCGAAAGAAGTGAATTTGTTTAATCTTTAGGGCCTCATCCAAACTAAAAGCAATTCTAACTAGTTAACATTTTCTTTTAGTACATTTGATTCCCCCATGTTCACTACTAGGCTCTTATTTAAAATATAAACAGAAAGTTCAGAAAACTCAATACATTTTGTGATATTTTATTTAAATAATGACTGATACCCTATGAGTGTCCAGGAGACATTAAATTATGTTCTGTGCATTGAAAAATATTTATTTCCCTATGGTACTAGAAAACATAGGATAAATTCAAATTAGGTGTATCATTTCTAGTGTTTGCAGAATTTAACATCTCTTTGACACTATTTGAAAACTTTAAGCCACTGATTCCCCTATTGATTAGATCCTAGAGCTGTACTTAACCCACAGATTCCTTGGCACTTGTGGCAGTAAGGTTCTGAACCATAACTCAACCCTGGATATGTAAATGGATTTTAGGGGTTCTGTGATTCCTTCCAGAATTGTGTGGGTTTTTTAATGCAAAAATTGTGTGTATACATTTTTCTCTGGAGAAGATCCATTGCTTTCCTCAGATCCTTCATGGTATCTCCTACTCAGAAAAGTTTATAAGAATCTTTGAGTTGTGGACAGCAATATATTAGTCCCTATTTTAAGAAATGGGGAATACTGAGCCATGGTATAACCTCCTGTTTATGTGTCAGGGCCATCTGTAATATATTTGTATGTGATTTTTTGCTGCTTTCTAGGATGATGGAGTCACAAATCACTTAGCAGTCAGGTTCTGAAAGATCCTTTACATCGTATGTAAATTGCCTTCCATCTGCTTTACTTTTCTATTCTCAAATCTATTTTAATTCCTTTTCTTCCCTTGGTGTAGGTAACTCAGATGATTCACCGTGAGCCAGATAAACGTTTAGAGGCAGAAGATTACTTAAAACAGCAGCGTGGCAACGCCTTTCCTGAAATATTTTACACTTTCCTTCAGCCCTACATGGCCCAGTTTGCCAAGGAAACGTTTCTTTCTGCAGATGAGCGTGTTCTGGTTATACGGAAGGATTTGGGCAACATTATTCACAATCTCTGTGGACATGATCTGCCAGAAAAAGCCGAAGGAGAGCCTAAGGAAAATGGGCTGGTTATCTTGGTATCTGTTATAACATCCTGCCTACAGACCCTTAAATACTGTGATTCCAAATTAGCTGCTTTGGAACTTATTCTTCATTTGGCTCCAAGATTAAGTGTTGAAATTCTTTTGGATCGGATTACTCCATATCTTTTGCATTTCAGCAATGACTCGGTTCCTAGGGTGAGGGCCGAAGCCTTGAGGACACTGACCAAAGTTCTTGCTCTTGTCAAAGAGGTTCCTCGTAATGATATCAATATTTATCCGGAATACATTCTGCCGGGCATAGCCCACTTAGCCCAAGATGATGCTACTATCGTTAGACTAGCCTATGCTGGTAAGAGTTTGTTGTCCGAATATTAACCACTTAGATAATTTTTAAGTTAATGACTATAATACTGCTTGTTTTTCTGATTTGTTTGAGAATTCCAAGTATGAACTTTGCTCTTTGAACTGTTTGTGTACATTTTGGTGATAATTCTAGATACTGTGTTCCTGGGAATCAGTGTTTCTGTGTTCTCTCACTTTTGAAATAATCAGAATTATCAAGTGATGGAATTCTGTGATTTTCTTAGGAATATTGCATTCAACTTGGAATAAGACTAATGTTACTAATGTTTACAAGTATGCGCTTCTGATCTGGTATCTTCAGGCCTTTATGAAGTTTCTCTGATAAATATGGTTATTTGTCAGTTTTAGGATATAACAGTCTATTGCTGCTGAAAAAGATTAATTTTGCTGGATAATTTGATGTTGAAAGAACCTAGCATACTAACTTACTGAAGTTTAAGGTGGTTTTTCCAGTTACTGTACTGTTGTAGGATGTACATCTTCTTTGTGATGAGGTGGATGTGTTATACACACCTACCTGTTTTGCCTGTAAGTCTCACTCAAAATCAGGTGATACAGATTCATGTTTCTAGCTCCCCAAATTAATTCTGAGAGCTTATTTCTGCATGAGAAATACCACTGAATATATATAATATTGCTAAGTATAAATAATTTATTTCTATAATATAATCTGAAAGAAATTAGGGATTCTGTTTTGAAGTTTTTGTAAATAGTAGTACGGGTGTGGTGATGATACTGTTTTTTTTTTTTTTTTTTAAGAAACATAGTTCATTCTTAAACATAGTTCATTCTTAAACATAAAATAAACATAGTTCATTTTTTTTTTAAGAAACATAGTTCATTCATTTTATGATTTGTTTGTCATTATTTTAATGAAACATGGGAAAAATGGTCTTTGGACTCTGGTCTTATCTCTAGTCACACCCATAAGGTGATTGAGATTGTTAGGTGTTTTTATGTTTCCTCATACATATATTTTTATTTATGTTTATCTTTGCTTGTTTATTTATTTATGGTTTCTGTAACCATATAGGTATGAACTTCAGGCCCAGAAATCCAGGATTTCTCTAAGACACATCAAAGTTTATCATTTATAACAAAGCATAGTTGTAACTCACTTGGCAAATATAAATAAATGAACCAGATAAAATCAAATCAAATAAAAGTTTATCAGTTTTAAAAGCAAGCACTATCTTCTTTACCAGAATTTTATGATCCTACTTTTTGGTGCAGTGTATCTTAATCTGTTCTCAATTGTGTTAAACAGGTCATGTTCTGATGAAGTACCATATTAACATATTGACACTCAGTTACTAATAGCTATCACATAAAAATAATAGCTACTGTTTATTGAAAAATCTGCTCTAGGTTGTTGCAAGGGTTAGCTGCAACAACCTTGAGCATTAGATGTTATATTACCTTCATATGACGGGTGAGGAAATTGGGATTAGGAGAGACTAAATAACATGACCCAAATGTATCCGGTCTATTTCTCAGTTCTCAGAGCTCCTGTTCTAGACCTTGGTTTTCAAGCAATCCGGCTTTTCTTTGGTATTCTGGGTCTTTATGGTGAGAGTCCATGATAACTTAGGGTCAGTGTCAGCACCTTGCATTGTCATTTCTTCACGGCCCAGTATGTGATCATCCAGGCTGGAATGCAGTAGGGAGATCATGGTTCACTGCAGCCTTGACTTCCCAGGCTCAAGCCATCCTCTAAATGCAGCCCTGCAAACACTGTAGGAATGGGCCACCACGCCTGGCTAATTTGCGGTCTTTTAAAATAGAGCCAGTGTATTTGAATGTGTATGGTTAAATATAATTAAAATATATGTGTCAGTAATTATAAAAGTTTAAAATCAACATTTATTTCTTTACAGTATTTTTTAAATATCATAGATGCTGGTACAGATTTGTGTAAAGTGAACTTCCAAGTATGCTGTGGTTTATGGGGAAATAAGCATACATCTACTCACACTTTAGAGGTACCCAGGAAAGTAAGAGACTTTTCCTAATAAAAATTTGTTCATTAAAGTGGGGATACTCATCTAGAATTTTTGGCATATTATCAGGATATGGCCCAGAGTTTTTCCATCTTTAGGGTGAGCAGGCGTTATAGGGTATTAACATCTTGCTTACTTAGAGGTAAATTTTTATTCTGTTCAGAGCATTGTTGAACCTGGCAGGGGTGGGGAGTGAGACCCCAGGATGAAGGGAATAATTGTATTTGATTGACTCAAGGATCTCAACTGCCATAAGGTACATTTCGATTTCAGAGATGTTGGAAAGTAAGGAAAAAGTAAGGTTATTTTAAGTTTAAGTTAGTTAAACTTTATGTTCAGGGCTATTCACTGCTAAGAAGGAAAAGAGTACATTGACCGGTTATGGTCATATGTTAAGAAACACATATGTTAAGTGGGAGGCAAGGTAAGAGAAGAAAGTATAAGTGGAGAGCAGATACAATTGATAGTAAATGTGACAGCAGAAATTAGAAGTAGTTATTTTGCAGCAGTGAGGAGTATCAGTCTTTGTAGGTCATCAGAAAGAGAAAGGAGAAGATACAGACAGCTGTAGAAATGTGGCAAACAGTCTGCCACTTTGGTTCACTAAGAACTTGAGTATCACTTGTAAAGCAGTCTAACAATGGTTTCTCTTTGAGGCACTTGTGACTCTTCATTTATGTGTGAAGAAACTGAGCCTCAGATTGCTTAAATGGCCAAGTTAGTAAGTGGCAAGGTTGAGATTTGAACCCAGGTCTGTCTGATTCCAAAGCTTAGCTTGATCTGTTATTTTAATGTGGATATTTCTTTGTTAGTCTAATAAATATCTCTCACTTGTCAAGGATACTGTTTGAAGGGTAAGTCCCTGCAGAGAATTAGGCTTTTTTTTTTGTCCTCAGTAAATGGGGTATTAGATTGTTTTTGTATTATTATTTTTTAAAGCTGTGTTTCATTAATAAGACTGGCAGTTTGGAGATAGTTATAGATTATGAACTGGGTTACTAAAATCTGATTAGGTTAAATGCTAAGTTGAAAAGTTCTGCTTTTCCCATAGGCTTATGATTATTTATGTATAAAGACAGGGAGGAAAAGTTATAAGCTTCACAGAGAGTTAAGACTGTAATTATAAATTTCTTCCTTTTTGTTTTATAGAAAACATAGCTCTGCTGGCAGAAACAGCTTTAAGATTCCTGGAATTAGTACAGCTAAAAAATCTTAATATGGAAAATGACCCCAATAATGAAGAAATAGATGAAGTTACACATCCAAATGGAAATTATGACACAGGTTGTATAATTTTCTCTTCCAGATTTCCTATTGTTTAGAATGAATTGCTGATGCTAACTTGTAAAACTATCATTTGTAGTTTTCATGTAAGGTGAAGGAATACCAGATATATATATTAAATAGGAAGAGTCCCTGGTGTCTGATTACTCTCTATCCTCATATACTGTTACCTTACTCGAAAACAATCAGCTTGTCACCATGGATACTAAACTCAATTGTTTGTCAGCCAGAATTGATTTGTGTGAACAGTAAAGCCGGCTGAATTATGTAATTCTCGTAAAAGAAGAAAAAATTAGAAACGTCATAGCTAAAGAAGCTAAACCTTTTCCCCTTATGTGAGTATATTCTGAGTATCCTCAATCATAAATTGTTTTTATTTCATACTGTTTGTGATTTACATTTCAAAACCATAAAGGAGCAGATGTGGTGATGGTAAACTTATTGAAGTCAAAGTCCTTGTCTTAGGTTTCTTTGCATTATACAACTCTTTAGAGATTTTTACTTAATGTTTGTTGAGTAAAAGATTTAGAAGTAAAGTAATAGATGTAATTTTCTCCAAGATGCTTCTAGCTATGAAAAACTAGAGAAATCTAGTTTTTTAGAATTTTATGCTACAAACAGCTACAATTACTGTTACTTGTTAGAATGGCACCATTTTTAGACAACATGTATTATCTAGAGTTGAATACAGTGGAATAATTTTGAAGTTTCAGGAGGATGTATCAGGAAATCCTACCCTTTTTTCGTGGAATTACTTGGAAAATAATACTTTCCTATAACCATGTAATTGGACCTATTTAGATAATAAAGTTAAATGTTAAAATTTTGGGGGAGGGAATCTAAAGTTTTTCTTAATGTGAGCATATAGTTTTGCATGTCAGACCGTTACCTTTTTCCTTGACAGGAGTAGCTGGACCAAGGGTGGCCCCTGTCTTCTGTATATTCACAGATAGTTGTTAAAGATTAGCTCTGTATAAGGCAATCAGGAGCCTGCCCTAAGCACTAGAGCATGGCGGTGAATCAGATAGAAATGATCCTTGCTCTTGAGCTTACATTTTAGTAAAAAGAAGACAGGCAATAAGTAAATAAATAAGTGAGAAAAAATGAGGGTGAGTAAGAGATAAGACCAGAGAAGACGACAGTGGCCAGATGAAGTAAAGCCTTGACAGAACTTGCGGTGTGTTTTGTGGCTTTCTAAAAGAAACTGACCTTTAAGAACACTTTCTAAAAGGATTGCTCAGTACCGTCATATTATATCCTAATCTTATCCAGTATTTTCAAGTCCTTGATTAAGTGGGATCTTACTGGGGCCATGTGATTTCCTTTCTGGTGCTTCTCTATAATTTTCCCCTTGAGCTCATAAATGAAACTATTTAATTAGTGAGATAGTAACTATGCTTGTGGCATCTGCTTGTTAGGATCTTCTTCACTTTATATTTCAGTTTCCTATCCTTCAGAGCTTTGAATAATGGAAAAAATTGGTAACTAAAGGCTTCGGTGGCTTCTGTAATCAGTCTGTCTGATGAGTAAGAAAGAAGACTGGGACTATCTGTATGGGGAAAAATTGACCTTTTCTTAACTATTTCTTTTCTTTTTTTTTTTTTTTTTAGAGCTCCAAGCCTTACATGAAATGGTCCAGCAGAAAGTTGTTACTTTGCTAAGTGATCCTGAAAATATTGTAAAGCAAACCTTGATGGAAAATGGAATAACACGGCTGTGTGTATTCTTTGGACGTCAGAAAGCCAATGATGTTTTGTTGTCCCACATGATTACTTTCCTAAATGATAAGAATGATTGGCATCTACGTGGAGCATTTTTTGATAGTATAGTTGGTATGTTTTTTGCTTTTAAATTCATTTAAGATTTCTAATCATCCTCTCAAATACTTCCATGCAATCTGAAGGATAGATACTACCAAATTTCATTAATAATGAAATGAATTCCTAGTATTTCTGTTTTCATGCTGCTTTTGGATGATGTAAATATTTTAGCTTGGTAAAATAAAGGGTTGGTAAATCAACCTGTGTTACATCCGTATGAAGGAATACCATGTGGTCATTAAAAACTATATTTAGACAGAATAATGACCTGGAAAGTACCGTGAGATATGTTAAAGTGACATAAGTAGATTGTAAATCCTCTTAAAGTACGGTTGCTGTTGTGTAAAGGTAACAATAACAGGAATCATACATGTTTATAAACATGTTAATAAAAGTGAACACGCATCACTTTTAGAATCAGAAAATAACAGTTAAAATATAATCATGGTTGAAAATCAATGTAGTTGGAAAGAATTAAGTTAAAGGCTTTGCTTTGTGTAACTGAAAATTTTTGAAAATTTAAGCAGCATTTTTTTTTGCTGTTCTTTCATTTTACAATTCTTGATTTTTAGATATATCTAAAGTCAGACATCTTGTGTTTTAGATACATGACTTCTATTACATTTGGATTCAGAATTAGAAGTAAATGAAGTGGACAGTATTTTGCATGGGTTAAGTCATGTTTGATACAGGATTTAATATTTTTCTCTTTTAAATAATAACCAATCCCCTTTTCCCTGAATGTACTGATCTTTTCAGTTTAATATTTGGCCAATTATGAAATATATGCTAAATTCATATTATTATGATTATCCAATACCCCCATTATATAATTTCTCACATGGTTGTAATGGTTTATCTGTTAACCCAAAAAGTTTAAAGACTATTCTGCACAATAGAAAGCTTGACTGGTATCCAAACTTTCTTGTGAGGTAGCAGGAAGCTGTAAGACTTAAAGTTTGGGTTCCCAACAGTCTAGGAAAGGTTCGCTGTTTGATTTTTGTTTTCTAAAAAAATAAAACGCAAGAAACCTACGTGGCAACAGGATTGATATTTCTACAAATACTATCATATGTTTTGGAGGAAAGGGTACTTTCTACTTTGAAAAACTTTGAAATTCCCTGTTTTTCTTGCTTTGTTATTTTTGGAAATTACCTGTTTTTTCTTTTCAGACATCTTTTGTTTTTTATTTTTAGATTAATTTATAGAGACATCTTAGCCTTCCATCTAGGACTTCATCTAACTCAGTTCCTGAATACAGTATTATTCTTTGATCCTTACATCTTTTTGACTTCCTTGCTCTCTTCTTCTTCCAAATAATGCTATTTTTATTTCTTTCTCGGGAAAAGTTGGTTCTTACAACTTCACCTATCTATTGGTCAATTCATGTGTTCTTTGAAACATATATTAGTTCTTTTTAAATTTAAAAATAAATTTTTTTAATTGATGAAAGTAATACATGCTTATATTACTTTTGGAAATAAAACTTAGAAAAATTTGGAAAATATAGAAACCAAGAAGAAAATAAATGATGGTTAATCCTACAACCCATGCACAACCTCTGTTAAAGCTTTGATGTTTTTTCCCATAGCACTTCCTTTCTCTTTCCATCTCATTTATCGCTTTCTGTCATATGCTGATGGTTAAGAGCAGGCATTGTGGAGCTAGACTTCTGGGTTCAAGTGTTCGCTCTATTACTAGTGGTGGTTCTTGGAAAATCATTTAAATTTTTTGTGGCTTAGTTTACCTATCTGTAAAACAGAAATAAGAATAGTGCCTGTCTTACTGGTTGTTGGGGGATAGAATGAATTAATATATTTAGTAGTACCTGGCATAAGTGCTGTGTATATATTATATTACTTCCAAATTTTATTTTATTATTTCTTATACTTTTTTCTAATAACACACTTTAAGCATTTTCTCATATTAAAAATTTATTTGAAACCATAATTTAATAGGTCTAAACTATTCCATGATATAGTTTTGCAAAAATTTAACCCTTCTTTTGGATATTTAAATTATTTTCATTTTTTTCTGTCATATATAGATTATCTATATATTTGGTGTAAATATGTAACATATGTATGTAAGTGGTTGTTTCTAATTATTTTCTTAGGATAGAAGTAAAAAATTTTAATTACTGTGTTAAAGAATGTGAATTTGTTTTTAAAACTCATGACACATTTATAAGCTATTCAAAAAGATTATATCATTTTGCATTCCCATCTCCATTAAGTGCTGCACACCCATCCAGTGTGAAATAGGCTTTACTTAGTCCTTGCCTGTTGGAAGGGTAAAATGATAACTTGTTTTGATATATATATTTTAGCTTAACTATCAAGTTGAAAAACTTTCTCATGTTGATTATGTATTCATATTTCTAATTCTATGATTTTTAATATTCATTATTTTGGCTTTTTTTTCCTGATATTTGTGCTTTTCTTGTTCTTTTTGAACCTTTGCATACATATTAAGAACATTAATTTTTATTTTTTTTTATTTTTATTTTTTTTTTTTTTGAGACGGAGTCTTGCTCTGTCGCCCAGGCTAGAGTGCAGTGGCCGGATCTCAGCTCACCGCAACCTCTGCCTCCTGGGTTCACGCCATTCTCCTGCCTCAGCCTCCCGAGTGGCTGGGACCACAGGCGCCCACCACCTCGCCCGGCTAATTTTTTGTATTTTTAGTGGAGACGGGGTTTCACCGTGTTAGCCAGGAGGGTCTCGATCTCCTGACCTCGTGATCCGCCCGTCTCGGCCTCCCAAAGTGCTGGGATTACAGGCTTGCGCCACCGCGCCCGGCCCGTTTCTTAATTCTTTAACTTGATTTTTAAATCATTTTTGTAGACAGTTTTTCTGAAGTCAGTTTATTTGATCTTTTTGATTTGTGATTTTTTTTTTTTTTTACTTTTGTATGTAAAGTCTTTTCCCGTTCCAGAATTAGATTAATAATCTGTTGTGTGCTTGTCTTTTCTTTTTCATGCTTTATTTTTTTTTACTTAACTGTTTAATTGATCTTTATTTTTGGTCTGTGATGTGAGGTGAAATCTAAATTTTCTTTTTCTTCTCAGATATGTAACTGATTTTCCCAGCATAGTTTATTAAGCATTTTTTTGTTTTTTTCTTACTGGTTTGTGAAACTGTTTTATCATCTGTGGCATGTTAAGGTCAGTTTTCTGGCTATCTAGTCTGTTCCATTGATTTTTCTGTTCTTGTACTCATACTCATAGCCATATTCAATTCACATTATTATATATTTTTAATCACCTGTATTATCTGGTAGGGTAAGTTTCAGATGTCATTATTCATTTTCAAAATATTTTTAGCTATTCTAGCTCATTGTACATTTCAGTTTGTAAAGTTCCTAAATTTAATCCACTGGAATTTTAGTATTTTTCCTTTTATTAAAGAAAACAATTATAACATTTTTTAATCATAAAGGAAATAGGCTTTCAGAAATTATTTAAAATTTAATCAAAATTCATAATGTATGAAAAACAATAATTGATTTTCCAGAGGCAGCTACTCGGCTTTGTGCTTTTATTTTGGTGTTTTCAGGTGATTATTACCATATCTATAAATAATATTTTCATATTACTATTTTTAGAATAACCAACTTTGGATTTTATCTCTTTGTTTTCTGTGCCAGATGAAGATTTAATTCACTCATAACATGCCTTGATCCTTCTTTTCTTCTGAGTTTTTGAGATGTTGACTACTATCTTCAGTGCTTTAGTTTTTAGTTTGTTGTTTTAATAACTTGAAGTAATTAAATCTATTTTGTATTGCTCCATCTCTGATTTGCACTACAAGATTAGTGCTCCCCTTTTTTTCTCTTTACCTCTGTCTCTCTTTTAATTGGTTAGTTGAGAATTGAGAATTCTCAACAATTTTTTTGTCATAGTTAATAATATATTCTGTTCTGTAATCACAACGAAGTCAGGTATAGACTGATTATGAAGCTTCAAAACAAAATACATGATTATGAATGTATAAATTTTATTGACTATGGAGCCAAGTAGTATACTGTAATTATATTTGCTCCATCACAATCCCAGTTCATTGACTGCCCCCCTCACCATTTGAGTATGTTTATAGCAAGGCCAGTGGATTCTACTTTGCTCCCTCTTCTAGGTCCTAAATACACTATTTATTTTAATTTCATATTTGGACTGTGATTTTCTTGAGCAATTTTTTGTTCTAGAATTTTAGATTTCTTTGTTCTCTTTTTAGAAAGAAAAGTGATATATTGTCACCATATCTGTAATAGCTAGCTTCTTTCTTATTAATTTTATTTGTTGCTTAGAATCTATTCCATTTTCTTCTCGATGACATTCTTGAAATTTATTAACTTTTAATTCTAATCTGGGCTGACTGATTTCTAGGTCTTTGCTAGCTTTTTTTTGCCCTTGAATTCTTAGGTTGATACTTTCCTAGAAGGGGTTGCATGGGAGGCAAACCTTTAATAGTCCTTACATGTCTTGAAATGACTTTTTTAGTTAATTGATAGTTTGACTGAAAATAGAATTCTTTTCATAACTTTTAATGCCTTGCTTGCCTATGTCTTGTCTTCTAACCTCCATTGTTGCTGAAGATTATATAATTCCAACTCTGATTCTTCCTTTTTAGGAGATCTGTATTTTCATTTCTGTAAGCTCTTAGGATCTTAGTTTTTCTGTGGTGTCTGAGAATTTCCTGATGATTTGCTTTGCTGTGGGTCTTTTTAACTTTATCATGCTGGGTAGGAAGTGCAGTGTTCTTTCCTAGGTAATTGATCAGTATGTTTGGCTTTTGCTTACTTTTATTGCTTTACTTAATGATATATGTGCTTTTAGATATTGAATAATCACATAATATTGCTTTTCATTCCCAGGTGTTGCTGCCTATGTTGGCTGGCAAAGCTCCTCAATTCTCAAGCCCCTGCTGCAACAAGGTCTTAGTGATGCTGAGGAATTTGTCATTGTGAAAGCTCTTTATGCCCTTACTTGTATGTGCCAGTTAGGACTGCTACAAAAACCCCATGTTTACGAATTCGCCAGTGATATTGGTAAGTTTCTGTTTCTCAAAATTAGAATGAGATTGGAAGAACTTTATAAAATTTCTAGGTAATATAGAATAAGAATTGCAACTTTATTGTTCCTACTACTGATTGTGTGGGGTTCCTACCATTGATTGTGTGGGGTTCCTACCATTGATTGTGTGGGTGTGCATGCATGCATGTATGTATGTGTATATGTGCATGCTTATGTGTATGTGAGAGACAGACAAGCTGACTCATTGGGTCCTCCAGGCTAGTTGGGAAGTACTGCTTTGTTTTCATCTGTTTTTAAGGCTATGTTACCTTTGTCAAAAAGCAAGACTTTGGTGTTTTTTTTGTTTGTTTGTTTGTTTGTTTTGCAACAGGGTTTCACTCTGTCGCCCAGGCTGGAGTACAGTGGTGTGATCTTGGCTCACTGCAACCTCCACCTCCCAGGTTTAAGCCATTCTCCTGCCTCAGCCTCCTGAGTAGCTGGGATTACAGGTGCCTGCCACCATGCCCGGCTAATTTTTTTTGTATTTTTAGTAGAGACGGTGTTTCACCATGTTGGCCAGGCTGGTTTCAAACTCCTGACCTTGTGATCTCCCTGCCCCAGCCTCCCAAAGTGCTGGGATTACAAGCATGAGCCACCGTGCCTGGCCAAGACTTTGTTTTTAAAAAAACCATGATATGGGTCAAGCCTTGACTGGTCTGAAGATGAAAATTATTTTTGGGCACTTGACCAGCAGTCAAGTTGAAAATTGGATGTGAAGGATCTGTCACTGCATTGATTACCAGTTAAGAATTCATAGACTTGAATAATGTGTTTATTCTATTATAATTTCACATAATACATTGCTTCTGTGGCCTAATTAGTTATTTCCAAATAACTTTTGGAAATTATTTTTGAAATTTAATATAGCTTATAATTAGCATTTTATTTATCTACAAAACAGATGCGCATCAGTTTTAAAGCAAAAATTATCATGAAAATAGTTTTTTTTACCCCTACACGCAAAGTTTGCGGAGATTTTTCTGGACCTTGCTGTTTCTAGTCTTTGATCCCAGGATGAATATATGGAGTGCTCATATATCTTTAGTGTCAGAATAAATTATGTTTATATACAGAATAAACCCAGTGTGGTACTACTTCTTCGATAGATAACTCCCTTAGAACTACAACTGAATTTGATATGAAAACTATGGGGGAAAAAAAACACTTTTCCGAGAAAAATCAAGTAAACAATCATTTGTTGGCATTTAAAACTGTTTAAAAGTAAAAAACAATTTTAGTAACTTAGAAACACTTACTTATTTAAAACAAATGATAGACTACATACATCTCTCTCATTCTGTTTTTAAACTATGTGTATTTTGTTGTAGTGATTTTTCCCCAGCTTTATTGATGTATAATCAACAAATAAAGATAGTATATTATGTTCAACATGATATTTTGATATATGTATACTTTGTGAAGTATTATGGTAATCAAGTTAATTGACATATCCATAGTTCTTTTTCTTTAGTGGTAAGAACATTTAAGAGTTACATCCCAGTGATTTTCGAGTATACATTTTTATTAATTATGATCACCATGCTGTACTTGCACATACACTGTACAAGAACTTTTTCATCTTGTCTAACTGAACTTTTGTATCCTTTGACTAACACCTGCCCATTCCACCCTCCCTTCTACCCCAGCCCCTGGTAACCACCATGCTACTTTCTACTTCTATGAGTTCAGCTTTTTTAGATAATATGTATTACTTCGATCATATAGTATCTGTCTTTCTGTTTCTGGCTTAATTTTACTTAGCATAATGTTCTCCAGTTTCATCTGTGTTGTTGCAAATAACAGGATATTGTTATTTTTTAGGACTGAGTAGTATTTTAGTTGTATATATACACCATTTTTTTTATTCATTCATCAGTGGACACTTAAGTTGATTTCCTATCTCGACTCTTATGAATAATGCTGCAGTGAACATGGGAGTGCAGATATCCCTTGAACATACTAATTTCATTTCCTTTGGATATATACCCAAAAGTGGGATTGTAAGATCATAGATAGTTCTGTTTTCAATTTTTTTTAAAGACATGGTTTTGCTCTGTCACCCAGGCTGGAGTGCAGTGGTGTGATCACAGCTCACTGCAACTTTGATCTCCCTGGCTCAAGCTCTCTTCCGGCCTCAGCCTCGAGTAGCTAGAACCACAAGCATGTGCCACCATGCCTGGCTAGTATTTATTTATTTAGAGATGGAGTTTGGGTCTTGTTGCTCTGTGCTGGCTGCCTGGACTTTAGGGAATGTTGACGTGGGTTATGTGAAACTACCCTTCCTGCCCTCTTCTTTGGGGCTTTTCTCATTTTTGTGCTATACCCAGGTACTGTAATCTCTCACCTGGATTCCTTTGTAATGGTGTTTTTATGCATTGATAGTTGTTAAAACAGATTTTTTTCTACAAGAGGATGAACGCTGAAATGTCCTATTCAGCCATGTTGTTTTCACTGCCTAGTGACTTTTAAAGAGAATAGTGGTGGTGGTTTTGATGGTGATTATGATTTCTTTGGTACTCCTTTTAAAAACTATTCTCTTCCCACTTAGCTATTGTGAATATTTTCCCCACACTTTTCTTCTGATAAGTTGAATGTGCTAGATAAAGAAAAGACTGATTGGGAGGCTGAGGCAGGCGAACTCCGACCTGAGGTCGGGAGTTCAAGACCAGCCTGATCAACATGGAGAAACCCCGTCTCTACTAAAAATACAAAATCAGCCAGGCTTGGCAGTGCATGTTTGTATTCCTTGGTACTCAGAAGGCTGGGGCGGGAGAGTTGCTTGAACCCAGGAGGTGGAGGTTGCGGTGAGCCGAGATCGTGCCATTGCACTCCACCTGGGCAATAAGAGCGAAACTTTGTCTCAGGAAAAAAAAAAAGGAAGAAAAGATTGAATATCAATCTTCAATCTTTAGATTGAAGTTCTTTAGATTCAGGCTTCTTGTTTTGAGTATTTGAGGTGCTTTGTATCAGGCACCTACTTTCTGATATAATAATGCTGTAGAACAGTCAACCACAGAATCTCAGTAAATCCTTCAGTAAATTTTTCATCATGCACCCGTGGGTTGTATAGGTGGCCCTGCTTCAGGTTCTGCATCTCCAGGTTGTCTGTGATAACTGTGATTCATCTGTCTCATTCTGGGGCCCTCATTGTAGGGACAGTGGCTACCCACATAATGTTCTCATGGTGATGGCAGAAGCACGAGAGGGCAAACCCAGCTATGTAGCACATTTCAAATTCCTGTTTGTCCTAATATTCATTGGCCAAAGCAAGTGATATAAACCAAAAGCAAGGGGGCAGAGAAGTATCCTTTGTATACCGCAGGTGTATACAAAGTGGATGAGTGTGGTTGTATAATACAGGAAAGTTAAGAATAAATAATACATTGTAATACAGTTCCCAACTCCTGTCAAATCGTTATGGGTTTAGCTACTTTCTGGAGGTTTACCAATGTTTTTCCAATCCTCATTTTCCCTCTTATCACAGGGAAAATACCCACTGTCCCTTGTTGGATGGATCAGAGGCTGCAGGGTATTTATGAAATAGACAAAATCATCTTCATTTATAATTAGAAGATTTAGAAATGCGAGACCTTGGGAGAGAGATATTTTGAATGCATCTTTTCTCCTTCCCCTTTTAATATAAGTATTATTAGCCTATAATTGTATTCCTGTTTCTCTGTTAATGTGTATTTCTTATATACATTAAATAAATATCAGAGGATAAATAAATATCCTCTGAATGCTGATGTGTTTGCATGCTCAGAGCTAATACAATTTTTCTTGCCTTTAGAAGTTTGGATTTTATTCTAAATCAGGTTAGTCTAATGTCAATTAGTTGAAATCATTGATTTTATGTTTAGTACATAAAATCGTTAAAATAAAAGGTATGGAAAGACATTAATTTAATTCTTTGGTTTAATGTCATATTTTAAACTTTTTAAGAATAGGTATCATGTTTTCAGCTTTTTTGTTTCCATTCATTAATGCCTTGTGAAAGTAACTGTGAGTTATGTGTTAGATTTGATCAAACCACTGCATTAAAAGAATATCAGATAGGCTAGATTGTTCCCTTCATCTTTATGCTGTAGCTTGGAGAAGTAACTTCTCCCCAATTTCTCTGCCCCTTGGGTGGTAGAGGGGATATGTCCTTGAACGTCTGTGGGGGTATAAGTTGGGGAATAATAGTTAGCTGTATGCTGTTGGGACTTGTTATGTCTGTAACAGTTTTTAATCCAGTGTTATAAATGAGTAGTGCCCACACAATTTTAGTTCTGACTAAAAAAATATAAATTTTAAGTCCTCAGCTATGAGGTAACTGTTTTTACTCTTTTTTGGTACTGCTCTGATATTTATGATAAGAGAATATTATAAACAGTGTGTCCACTTGATTGAGTTTATGCCTCAGGGTAATTGAGTATGGGAAGGCTCCTGATAGTAACATTGTGGCAAAATCCTTTTGTCAGTTATGTTATAATGTAAAAATTTGTTTATCCCGATAGTTTGAAATAACTTATTTGATCCCTACCTTTTCTTTTCCTCTTTAGCCCCCTTCTTGTGTCATCCCAATTTATGGATACGTTATGGTGCCGTGGGATTTATCACAGTGGTAGCTCATCAAATAAGTACAGCTGATGTCTACTGTAAACTGATGCCTTATCTCAACCCATATATTACCCAACCAATAATACAGGTATACATGTTCCAAGTTGGAGTCAGTCTTTCCTCCAAACTGTGCCTCTTTAAAAAAAATGTGTAGAGAGCCCTATTTTTCTTAACATTTTTAAGTGTTTAAATTGGGCTATAGCATTTTGATATTCTTTCAAGCTAATTAATGTTAATGAACCAAGCACCTTTGAAGGTTAGAAAAGTGCAAAAGATTATTATGTTTTACATCATGTTATATCTAATGTAGCATATAGTAGTTCATATATTTTCTTTTGTGTAATATAAAGCATCTGTTAAAAATGAAATATAGTCTAGCAAAAATATATGTTGATGGACCTCTGCTTTTTATTTTAAAAAGTATTACTGATTGCATCCAGTTATAATAAATTAGAAAAAGTCTTTTTCAAATTTAAGTTTTTCACCACTAACTGGTTGTTTTGATGTCTTTTCTTTTTTATTCTAACAACACCACAACCTCTGCCCCACCTCTAGCAGTACTTGGTGATAAACTTTGAGTCTTTGGTATGTACAAGGCAAATATTATTCACCTAGCTTTTCAGTGTTTATACCCTTCATCTTGCTAGACAGCAAAGTATCAAGATAGGCATTTAAATGGAATGAAATGGTGAAGGATGATTCTAGCTGTTAAAACATCCTGAAAGTTCCTATTTTTACCAGAACTCCATTTCCCATTTGGAATTCACACACCTGTCTGGCTTTCTACCACTTTTGTATTTCAATGTGCCTTCTCTTTGTTTGGAGAAAATGGCCTTGGATAAACTCTGGAAACTAGGAGGTTTTGGTTATACCCTCTTTTCTTCATAGATTCATTCATTTCTAGAGGTTATCATTCTTTATTTCATAGAGTTTGTAGGATTTTTTTTTTATTTTTACCCCAAGAGCAACTTATATATACATGAAAGATGGATAGCGCTATCAGAAAAAATGCCCTTTTAGAAAAGTTTATGCTTCCTTGGAAATTAGGCCTAGAGATATCTACTCCTTTTGAGTAGTTAACTCTATTTAAAAGTTTGCTCATTGAACTTTTTCTTTTGTCACTGTTTTGTATTTTGAAAGGCCAGGATCAGAAGTTGAGAGGCTAATTATTCATTTGCTTCATGAATCTTATTTTTCTACAGTTTGGATTAGAGAAAAGATACCTTTTTATGCTGCTTTCCACTGACTGACTTCACCAAGGAGCTAAATATACTTAAGGAAGTCCTCTTGGTGCTTCTGCTAGAGTCACAGAAAAAAAAAAAAGAAGATAATCTTGGTTACTATCAGCAGTATTCATCCATTTTATTACATTTGCATTGACAAGGAATGTATTCCTTTTGGATAATTAAAGGAAGGATTTTATAAACACTATGGAGATAGCAATGGTTTTTAGAAGTGGTTGAATCTACCAGGAAAATGTGATGACTGAAGGAAGACCTGTGGTTATTGAGCATCTTTTCTGGATCAGTACCTAGTGCTTGTCAGATCTGTGAACTGTACGTATGTTTTGGGTGTAGGATGTTGTCTGACTTATTGGGATCTAGAAAAGGCTCTTTTTGTTTTCTAGAATTTCCTGGATTGGATGATTAGTCTTCCAATGATAGATACAGATGTGTGGTGTAGTGCTAACAATGAAAAGTAAGAGATACCTTAGCTCTTTAAAGTTTACTAGTATTCTTTTTTCTTCTACACAAAGATGTTGATATCTATTATTTTCTTAGAAAATGAATATGTTAACTTTTCGCAAGTTGTATTTATTCAATTTGAAAATAACTGTACATGTTATATTTTTGGCTGATCCTTTTTATTTTTCTAATATAGATTGAAAGAAAACTTGTTCTGCTCAGTGTTTTAAAGGAACCAGTAAGCCGTTCTATATTTGATTATGCTTTGAGGTCTAAAGATATTACTAGCTTGTTCAGACATCTTCACATGCGTCAGAAGAAACGAAATGGTTCTCTTCCCGACTGCCCTCCGCCAGAGGATCCTGCCATAGCACAGCTTCTGAAGAAGCTGCTCTCACAGGTTGTATCACCCTTCCAAAGTCTTACATTTAAATGTGAATTTAATAAAAATATTGAAGTGTCCATTTAGCTTTTAAAAAATATTTTTGATTGATTAGATTACATCCTGAAAAATGAGTAAGTAAATCTGGCAAACATCTTATGCATTTGCTTTGAATCCTAAACAAAGATAATACTAAGATGATGATACAGTATCAGGTTAAGGTAAATAAGGAATCATGGGAGACCTGTTATGTTTCTTTCATAATTACTGGCTAAATAAATGAGGGAAAGACTGTAGAAATAACCTTAGATTTAATTAGTATTCTTGATTCAGTTCTGTGTTTTACCAAAAATATAATGAAATTTAGCTGGAAGAAACATTGCAAAACACAGATGAAGTATAGAAAAATCCTGGTTCATTTTGATCCAAATTTGTAATTAATACTCGTAAACAGCTGAAATAACTGGTACTTAGAAAGCATCTCAGGTTTAATAGACCAGCAGTTTACTGGTATATCTTAAAAGCCTATGAATTTGAATCAATTAACAGAATCTTATTAGAACTAGGAAGTAATCTTACTACACTTGGCATTGGTAATGCCTCTTTAGAAATATGAATTCTATTCATGACAAAAAGGCCAAAAGCAATTGCAACAAAGGCCAGAATTGACAAATGGGATCTAATTAAACTAAAGAGATTCTGCACAGCAAAAGAAACCATCATCGGAGTGAACAGGCAGCCTACAGAATGGGAGAAAATTTTTGAAATCTACCCATCTGACAAAGATCTAATATCCAGAATTTACAAGGAACTTAAATGTATTTACAAGAGAAAAATAACCCCATTGAAAAGTGGGCAAAGGATATGGACAGACACTTCTCAGAAAAAGACATTTCCACAGCCAACAAACATGAAAAAAAGCTTAACATCATTGATGATCAGAGAAATGCAAATCAAAACCACAGATACCATCTCACACCAGTCAGAATGGCAGTTACTAAAAAGTCAGGAAACGGGCCAGGCACTGTGGCTCAGGCCTATAAACCCAGCACTTTGGGAGGCCAAGGTAGGTGGATCACCTGAGGTCAGGAGTTCCAGACCAGACTGGCCAACATGGTGAAACCCCATCTCTACTAAAAATACAAAAATTAGCCATATGTAGTGTTCTGTGCCTGTAATCCCAGCTGCTCGGGAGGCTGAGGCAGGAGAATCGCTTGAACCTGGGAGGTGCAGGTTGCAGTAAGCAGAGATCGCGCCACTGCACTCCAGCCTGGGTGACAGAGTGAGACTCTGTCTCCAAAAAAAAAAAAAACGTCAGGAAAAAATAGATCCTGGGGAGGCTGTGGAGAAATAGGAACACTTTTATACTGTCGGTGGGAGTATAAATTAGTTCAACCATTGTGGAAGACAGTATGGTGATTCCTCAAGGGTCTACAACCAGAAATACCATTTGACCCAGCAATCCCATTACTGGGCTTATACCCAGAGGAATGTAAATCATTCTACTATAAAGACACATGCATATGTATGTTTATTGCAGCACTATTTACAATAGCAAAGACATGGAACCAACCCAGATGCCCATCAATGATAGACTGGATAAATAAAATGTGGTACATATACACCGTGGAACACTACACAGCCATCAAAAGGAATGAGAGCATGTCCTTTGCAGGGACATGGATTAAACTGGAAGCCATTATCCTCAGCAAACACAGGAACAGAAAACCAAACACTACATGTTCTCACTCATAAGTGGGAGTTGAACAATGAGAACACATGGACAGAGGGAGGGAAACAACACAAACCAGGGCCTGTTGAGGGGTGGGGGGTGAGGGGAGGGAACTTAGAGGATGGGTCAGTAGGTGAAGCAAACCACCATAGCACACGTATACCTATGTAACAAACCTGCATGTTCTGTACATGTATCCCGTTTTGCTTTTTAGAGAAAAAACAAAAAATAAATATATGAAGTCTAGGCCAGGCATGTTGGCTCATGCCTGTAATCCCACCACTTTGGGAAGCCAAGAAAAAAAGAAATATTAAATCTAAATTTACATCTTGTTTCATGAGGGATATGTGGAACTTAGGGAAGCCAAGATAGGAATAAAAATGGTTAAAAATAAAGAATACAGTTGCTGAATATATGCTCTATGAGCCATAATGCAAATTTTAAAGACTTAGTTTGATGTGACTTGAATTCCTGAAGAGCTTTTTCTTTGGATTTTCTTTTAACCTTGGCTTGTACATTAGATATATTTTGTATTTTAGAAAGCAATTTGTGGAAAATTGGATTCTGAATCACATTTTTCTTTTTTTTGGTTCTACAATTAAAAAAAAAGAATGAAAGATAAAGAAAGAATACCAGTCTTTCTTTTTACTTTCCTTTCATTCATTTTTTAAAAAATTATTATTATACTTTATAGGGTACATGTGCACAACGTGCAGGTTTGTTACATATGTATACATGTGCCATGTTGGTGTGCTGCATCCATTAACTCGTCATTTACATTAGGTATATCTCCTAATGCTATCCCTCCGCCCTACCCCCTCCCTACAATAGGACCCAGTGTGTGATGCGCCCCTTCCTGTGTCCAAGTGATCTCATTGTTCAATTCCCACCTATGAGTGAGAACATGTGGTATTTGGTTTTCTGTTCTTGCGATAGTTTGCTGAGAATGATGGTTTCCAGCTGCATCCATGTCCCTACAAAGGACACGAACTCATCCTTTTTTATGGCTGCATAGTATTCCATGGTGTATATGTGCCATATTTTCTTAATCCAGTCTGTCACTGATGGACGTTTGGGTTGATTCCAAGTCTTTGCTATTGTGAATAGTGCCGCAATAAACATACATGTGCATGTGTCTTTATAGCAGCATGACTTAAAATCCTTTGGGTGTATCCCCAGTAATGGGATGGCTGGGTCAAATGGTATTTCTAGTTCTAGATCCTTGAGGAATCGCCACACTGTTTTCCACAATGGTTGAACTAGTTTACAGTCCCACCAACAGTGTAAAAGTGTTCCTATTTCTCCATATCCTTTCCAGCACCTGTTGTTTCCTGATTTTTTAATGTGAATCACATTTTTCTCATGTTTCTCCTGAGTAAGTAATCCTTACCAAAGAGATTTCAGTGTGCAGTAAAAACCATCTCAATCTAAATGTTTCTTCAGGCTTGGCCATTGTGACTCTATTTCTCTCTCCCCTGCCTATCCTATATATTAATTTAAAAACCTTCATTCTGGGCCTGGTGCGGTGGCTCATGCCTGTAATCTCAGCACTTTGGGAGGCTGAGGCGGGCAGATCACGAGGTTGGGAGTTTTGAGACCAGCCTGGCTGACATGGTAAAATGCTGTCTCTACTAAAAATCCCCAAAATTGGCTGGGCGTGGTGTGTACACCTCCCAGCTACTTGGGAGGCTGAGGCAGGGAAATCGCTTGAACCTGAGAGACAGAGGTTGCAATGAGCCAAGATCGTGCCATTGCACTCCAGCCTGGGTGACAGAGCAAAACTCCGTCTCAAGAAACAACAAAACAAACCTTCATCCTGACATTTTCTTTTCCTTGTCAGTCATTAGTTTACCTCATGGGACTACCCTAGCCCCTCATCTCTTCTTTTTACCTTGCTAAGGTGTAGGTTTTGACACTGGTAACAGGAGGGAGTGGGAAGGAACAATTTCCATAGCCGTTCTACTTCCTGCTTCCTATGGTTCTTCTAACCGCTTCTACCACTGCTGCTCCCTCAATGCCAGCCCCCATTACTGGGTGCCATGATACAAATCACTAAAGCTCACTGACCCATATTCCTCTGAAATGTCAGTGTGTGATATCTTCATTGGTCTGTCAGTGATCCCCTCATTTGTCTGAGTGGAAAAAGAGGAACAAACAATCCCCCATTTTATGTTATCTCTGGTTCCAGTGGCTTTAGGAGACTCCTAGAGGTTAGGGGACAATCCTCTGTTCAAGAGATAAGCACTGCTAGTAGAAGGGAGAGCAGGCCAGAATCTCTGAAGTTCTTACTAGAAATAACAGCAGAACAACACCAGCTTCCGGTTTTTTGAAAGCCAACAACTTTACCACTGTAGTTTGTGATTTCCATGTTTTTGACTATCCTTAAAACAAATTTGAGCAACAGATGTTATTCCTGTTTTATAGATAAGGGAATGGAGACACAAGGAAGGTAGTTAACTTGCTTATGTTCAGATAGTACAGTAAGTTTCAGAGTTGGCATTTGAATCTAAACCTACCTGATTCCAAAGCCTACACTCCTACACTATGCTGTGTTGCCTCTAAAGTAAAATAAACAGAGGACATAGAGCTAAGACTCAGAAGCTTGCTTGGATTTTATACAGACTTAGGAAGAAGCCCATGTGCAGTTTATCTCCTCCAGCCCATTACAAGCCGTTTCTCTACCTTCATTTCTTTTTGGTCCCTGTGCTACCTGAGTTTCTTAGGATTACTAGCAGAGACTTAGATCCAGGGGAGGCTTTGGAGATAGGAATTGAGTCCTTCCTTCCTTCCTTCCTTCCTTCCTTCCTTCCTTCCTCCCTCCCTCCCTCCCTCCCTCCCTCCCTCCCTCCCTTCTCCTTTCCTTTCCTTTCTTTCTTTCTTATTGAGATGGAGTTTGTTGTTGCCCAGGCTAGAGTGAATGGCACGATCTCGGCTCACCACAACCTCTGCCTCCCAGGTTCAAGTGATTCTCCTGTCTGAGCCTCCAGAGTAGCTGGGATTACAGGCATGCGCCGCCAGGCCTGTCTACTTTTGTATTTTTAGTAGAGATGAGGTTTCTCCATGTTGGTCAGGCTGGTCATGAACTCCCAACCTCAGGTGATCTGCCTGCCTTGGCCTCCCAAAGTGCTGGGATTACAGGCGTGAGCCTCCGCGCCCGGCGAGTCCTTGTTTCTAATATCAGGGCTACAGAGCGAAGGGTCGTATTTTTAGTTTCTGCAAGCAGGCAATATGAGCACTCCTACATATTTTTCTTTTTAGCTTACAGTTCTTCAGTGCTCTTCTATACGGGACTGTACTTGAGACACATCATGGGTAAAGTAGGCCTTTCTAGACCAGCCTAGCATTGTTTCTATGGGAAAATATGTTAGTAGTTCCAGCTAATAGACTTAACATACACTTTTGGAACATTACCCATATGGGAGTTGGAATCTGTACTCCAGATTTTCAGTAGAACTTACATCAAGAAGCGACTCTTGGAAGGACTGTTGTTGTTAGATCCATCTACAAGAGCTTCCTGTTTTATTTGTATCCATTTAATCAGGTTCTAATAAATAATACAAAATGATTTCACTCCTTTAAAAAATGAGTTACATTTTTAATGATTTTTATTTTTGTACTTTTTGACAGATTAGTATGAATACCGCTTTTAAAATTCAAAAGCTGTAAGAAGATACATAATGCAATGTTAAGTTTTTATCTAATCCCTGCCCTCCAGCCATGCAGTTTCTTTCTCTGTCGATTGTGAATTTTATGTTGGGTGTTGAATTGCTTTGCTTTGCTGTGTTGGACTTGTTCTGCTGCACAGTTACTTGGAATCAGTTTCATCCTTTTAAGCTTTGCTTTTAAGCTTTGTTAAGATAGGTTTAGGATAGGTCCAGACCAACCCTTAGTTGGTCAGTTTAGTACCACTACTAAGGACTTCTCAGAACATGATGCTTTGTGTATAGTAAGAGGTCTTTCACTGTTCCCAACCTTGTGGTGTTCTTTCTATGGCCTCAGGTAGTTTCCATAGTTTAATATTCAGCCAAAGACTTCAGGAGACCCTTCTGTAGCCCTCTGAAGCACTCATTCTGTGCAGATCCCTCTTCTTCATTTCTCTGCCCCACAGAGTTAGCCTTTGTAGCTTTCTTGAACTCTTGATATGTCCTTGAAATCAGCTCTGTTTTATTCTATGTTCCTTCTGCCATAGCCTGGCAACTCTAGACAGTATTGCTGGGACAGTCATAGGACTCAGTTTTAAATATTTTAGGCGTTGTAGCCCTGTCTGCCTGTTTTCCCATGCCTGAAAAGTGTGTGTCTGTGTGTGTGTGTGTTTTGTACGGTTTGAAGTTGTTTAAAGTGGAAGAGTAAAACTAGTCTGGTCCCTGTGATTTCATCAGTCAGAAGCTGAAGTCTGTGGGTATGTTTATGGACTTACACTAGTACTGCACTTTCTTAGTTACCATAACTTAGGCTTGATCTTTGGTGGGAAAAAACATTTCCCAGCTTTTTTTTTTTTTTTTTTTCCTTTCTGTTTCAACATTTTCTTGGCTATCCTTAACATTTTTTTTTTCTTTTTCTTTTTCAAGAGTTTCTTGGCTATCCTTGATTCTTGGCATTTTCTTACACGTTTTCTATATGATTTTTTTCATCAGCTTGTCACTTTATACAATAAAAATTTGTTGATATATTGAGATTGCATTGAACCTGTAGAAGTCAGCTTGTCACTTTTGATTATTTTGAATGCTATTACAATTGGCAAATTGAAACATTATTTTGTTTGTAGCTGGTATATGGAGAAATTTTTATATTTCCTTTGGCAACCTCATAAAACTTATTAATTACAGTAATTTGCTTGTACATTTTCTTTTGAACTTGTACATTCACAGTTGTATCATGCGTGAACAGTGACTATTTTATTCATTTTTTTTCCAATCTAAATACCTTTGTTTTCCTTGCCTTATTTAAATGACTAGGATATTTAGTATAGTATTAAAGAGATTTGGTGTGAGCAGGCATCCTTGTTTCGCATATCAGAGGGAAAACTCTCAACATTGTACCATTCAGTGTGATTTTTGCTATTAGTTTTTTTGTACAATCTTTTGAACAGATTAAGGAAATCCTCTTTCTGGCTTGCTAAGATGATTATTGGAAGAATGCTAAATTTTATCAAATGTCTTTTATCTGTTGAGATTATTATATGGTTTTTCTATTCTGTTAATGTGTTGAAATATGTTGATTGATTTTTCATATTTTAAACTTACTTTATTCCCTGGATATTTGAAATAAACATAGCTTTGTCATATTGTATCTATATATAAATGTAGTTTTAGAAAATAAATAAAATATAAATATATAAAATGTTTTTAGGTACACTGGATTTGGTTTGCTCCTACTTCAGTGGATATTTTTTCGTTTGAGTTTATGAACAACCTTGTCCTGTAGTTTTCCTTTCTTGTAATGTTCTTGTCAATTTGTTTGTTTTTCATGGTGCAGTGCTAACATTATTTTTTTATTGAGATACAATTCACTACCATAAAATTCACTTTTGAAGTGTACAGCTTACTGCTTTTTAGTACATTCGCAAAGTTGTGCAACCATCACCACTGTTAAATCCCAGAACATTTTCATCACCCTGAAAAGAAACCTTGTATCCATTAGCAGTCATTTTCTTTCCCTTAGCCCCTGGCAATCGCTAATCTACTTTCTGTCTCTATGGATTGCTTAATCTGGACATTTCCTATTAATGGAATCATGCAATATGTGGCCTTCTGTGCCTAGCTTCTTTCACTGATCTTAATGTTTTTAAGGTCCCCCTATGTTGTAGCATATATCAGTACTTCATTACTATTTATAGCCCTTACTGTTGGCCCTCCCTTTTGTGGACTAAAACATAGACTAACAAAAAGAGAGCTCTTACTTTGGCTATAAAGTAGCTATTGTCTATTTAAAGTGAATTTTAGGAGGAGACATGAAAATAAACTAAGTGTTGCAAGTTAACACTGGGATTTAGTCAAGAATATGTCTATTATTATTGTACTTTAATGCAATTTTATTTCATGTTTTTTAGCTTTGTGCCCTCCTAGGGTTGGTTTTATCATAGTCTGCCTGAGAATTGTGAATATGACTCTAAACTCTAGTGAGATTCTAGATTGAGGCCTCAGGAGAACTGACATTTTATTAAATGAATGTTTTTTATTCCTTTGCTTGATAAAAATGTACTAGAGGATTCTGTGGATGGTTGGAAAGAAAGACACGCAGAACTGCCACATTTTCCAGAATATTTAAGTTGCCAATGAATTAATTATTTAGATTGATTACTTAGTATTTGTCCGTTTCAAGTGCGCTAAATATTTTAGGTGGATTAGCATGTAAATTTCACTATAATCTGATAAGATGGGTGCTAGTAATTATCTTTATAGATAAATAGAAGTGCACACATATAGTAAGTAGTAATCAGGGCTGGAATTTGAACCTAGGCAGTCTGACCTCAGCCATTATCCTAGATTGCTACTGGATTTGTTGCTCAGATCTGCAGTTCAGGCAGCATTCCAATCAATCCTTTAGTTGCATAGTATATTTTATATATCATAGAATGCCTTTATATACTCATTCAGTATACATTTCTCAACACAACCAGGAGCAAAGTTGAAGTCGGTACACTTTCTTTTGCTTAATATTATACATTCAGAGTTTTTGTTCAGATAATAAATATTTATTCAACAGTTGTATTTTAAATATTACTATATATCACACGTTGTGTTCTTTGGAAATTCCAAAGATGAGTTATGTTTGAATACTGTCCTTTAGGAAGAAAGTTAAAATATAAATCATGATACAAATTACAAAGTGCCCTAATAGAATGTTCTGGGAGATCTTAGTAGTGACATGTCATTCTGTTTTGTTAACTTTATTTTTCACTTGCACTTAATTGTTTCACCCTTCTGACTCTTTCAGTTTTAAATTGGGTGATTTGTTCCTTCAGATGTTAGTCATTCTGAGGTCTGTTTTTATTACTTGTGAAAATAAACTAGAACATATGGTTTTATTTGGCTTTAGGGAATGACAGAGGAAGAGGAAGATAAACTTCTGGCACTGAAAGACTTCATGATGAAATCTAATAAAGCAAAGGCCAATATAGTGGACCAGAGCCATCTTCATGATAGTAGTCAGAAAGGTGTAATTGACTTGGCAGCTTTAGGCATAACTGGGAGACAAGTTGATCTTGTTAAAACCAAACAAGAACCGGATGACAAACGGGGTTAGTATGCTTGTTTGTGTGTGTGTAGCTTGTTGTTGTTAATTATTTCATAAGACTGTTTTTTAGCTAATTAATAATAAAAAGCCCCATTTCACAGATAAAGAACTTTCAAATACAGTGACTCCATTACTTAGCAGGGAGATTTTGGGGAAGAAAAATAGGGAATCATACTAACAGTTAAGGAAGTAACTTGCCAGAATCACAACTCTGTGACAAACCAAGGTCTGATTCGATAGCTCTGCTTTTACAGTAAAATCACGTTGTCACCATGGAGGTGTATGACTGAAGATGAAATTCTTTTTTTTTTTTAACCCTTTAACCAGCAACCCAAGAACAATAGTCTATGTAAAATGGTATCAAGTTTTCTAGTTCATTATTAGTAGGTAATACCCAATGAATTCAAAAGAAAGGTCTTGCTATTAACAATGAAATGCAAGAGTAGAGACCAGATAAGACTTAACCATTTGCAGTCTTGAGATTTGAAACTGTGAGCTCTTGTGACATTGACATTGATTGTATGAAGTTTTTTAAGATCCTGTGCATGCCCTTTTTGCATGTGCATTCACTGCCAATTATATGCCTTTAAAATTTCCTCTATTCTAGCATTAGATTTTGAAGGCAGCTAGTGAATTTTATTTAAAATAAACTTCTAATTGCCAAATTTGAGAAAAAGTATTTGTAACTTAAGTTTTAATGGTTTAGATCCATAATATATAAAACATACAAATTAATAAGAAAGCAAGCCAAAAAAAGAAAGATTGAACAGACAACTGATAGAATAGAATGCATATATATGAAAAGGTAAATAATTTAATAAATGCAAATTAAAACAGATGCCATTTTCTTACTATTCGCTACTTTAGATATAGTGGTTAGTTGAAATTGAGCTGGCCTTGGGAAACTAGGAAGTAATTAGGTCTTATTATTAAAATCATTGGAAGCACATCTGTTCCATCTGCCCTAGAAATGAAATGAGAGTTAATGAGTTGATATATGAATATGAATAAATTAGAAATCTTAAGGAACAAAAAGGATATGAAGTGTAGTGCTGTCCCTGACCCCTCTCCTGTCCCCTCCAAAGGCAATAAAAGCACATAATGGTTTTAAAGGCTACCTTCAGACTAACTATTCCGAATATATTTTCATAGCCAGAAAACATGTAAAACAAGACTCAAACGTAAATGAAGAATGGAAAAGCATGTTTGGGTCACTGGACCCACCAAACATGCCACAGGCCCTACCTAAAGGGAGTGATCAGGAGATGATTCAGACTGGGAAACCTCCTCGTTCCGAGTCCTCTGCTGGCATTTGTGTACCTTTGTCAACTTCTCCACAGGTACTGTCACCCAGTCAGTAGTCCTTCTAATGTCTTTGAACCCCGTTCTGCTATTTTGGATGTTTAAAGGCTGTGTACTGTAGTAGAAAAATTAATATGGTGACTTTTCTTTTAGGGAGGACATATTCCTTTCTAAGACAGGTTTATCTTTAATTTTATAGTGAGGAGGAAATGTAGTTATTGAAAGTACTAAAAAGGTCTCATTTTAGAGTACTTGCCAATAAAGTGATCTGAAATTGTGGGCTGAAGAAACTATTATGAACTGTGATTATAATTACACTGCAGTGAACCTTTTAAATCTTTTTTATTCCTCCTCCAGTATAACATAGCTATATCTATAAAATAGCAAAAATACTTCTGGGAAGAAGTCCCAAATTTCCTATGTGTGATAAATGTCATGATGCTTTTGATGTACAGATCATTCTTGACAACAATGGTTAGACTTAGGATTTTTTGAGTTTGTATGGTGTGAAAGTAATATTCATTCATTAGAAACTGTACTCTGGTACCTATATAGCCATCCCATTTTTTGTGTTCAGTACAGATTTCAGTAAGTTACATGAGATATTCATCACTTTATTATAAAATAGGCTTTGTGTTAGATAATTAGCCCAACTGTTGGCTAATGTAAGGGTTCTGAGAATGTTTAAGGTAGGCTATGCTAAGCTGTGATGTTCAGTAGTTGGGTGTATTAAATGCATTTTTGACTTAATGATATTTTCAACTTATGATAGGCTTATTGGGATGTAATGCTATTGTAAGTCAAGGAGCATCTGTATTTGACATAAGTTTAATTTAAGGCAGCTCTTTCCTAGTCAATCATATCTTAAATAAAAAATATTAATTGAACCAGATTAATTAAATTGAAATTCCACTTCTTCTTTTCACTTAATGATAATTTTTGTTTAATGTTATTTTTGTGCTGATCAGTTTTTTTATATATAAAATGTAGGATTTATATAAAGAATGGAAATGTAGCATTTGTGGTTAAATTTCATTTTAACTGGGTTTTCATTGAAAAAATGTATTTAAATGAATTTTAAAATTGGTACATTAATGACAAAAAGCTGTTATAATTTATAGATAAAAACATGGGTACGCTTTTATCTTCAAATATACTTTGCTTATGACATAAATAGTTAGAATTCCATTTGTTTTGTAGGTTCCAGAAGTGACAACTCTGCAAAATAAAAAACCAGTAATACCAGTTTTAAGTAGTACAATTTTACCATCCACCTATCAGATTCGGATCACAACTTGTAAAACTGAACTTCAGCAACTCATCCAGCAAAAGCGGGAGCAGTGCAATGCTGAGAGAATAGCTAAGCAGATGATGGAAAATGCTGAATGGGAGAGTAAACCACCACCACCTGGTAAAAGTTCCATTGATAGGTAGTTATAGTCTAGTCTAGGTGCTTAAGGCTAGAATCTAATAGAAGAAATGAATACTTAACTACCAGACAAAAGAGGTAAGAACAAAAATGTTGTTTGGGAAACCCAGAGGAAGAAGCAGTGAGTGAGAAATCGTGTCATTATTTGTTGAGTTGGATCTTTTTAGTTGTGGGGGCAGCTGGCAAAGTCATAGTTAGGCCAATCACATAATAATTTAGCCTATCTGTGCTTCATTTTCCCCACTTATAGTACTAAGTTTTACCTGTTTAATGTCTTGCCACTTTCTCATTTGAATGTCTGGCTTCTTTGACCAAATTCCTGCTTTTAATTTCTGGAAGGTTTAACATACTTTGATTAATATTAAGAAAAAGTTAGAAAATTTAGAAAATGATGAGTACTTTTGAAAAGAAAATAGGCTGGGTGTGGTGGCTCACACCTGTAACCCCAGCACTTTGGGAGGCTGAGGTGGACGGATCACTTGAGGTCAGGAGTTCGAGACCAGCCTGGTTAACATGGTGTCACCCCATCGCTACTAAAAATACAAAAATTAGCCAGGTGTGGTGGCACACGCCTGTGATCCCAGCTACTTGGGAGGCTAAGGCAGGAGAATTGCTTGAACCTGGGAGGTAGAGGTTGCAGTGAACTGAGATTATGCCACTGCATAATCTGGGCGACAGAGCAAGACTCCGTCTCAAAAAAAAAAAAAAGTAAATAAATAAATAATTAAAAAAGAAAACAACGTCACCTCTAACCCTACGCCTTAACGATGATCAACATTAAAATTATGAGGAAGCAGTTCTGTATTGTTAAGACTTAAAAGTAATTTAGAGATACTTCAAATGAAAATCTGACTCAGCTGTCTTAGCAGACTTGCCTAGTGTAATGTAGCAGAGCTAGTCTTTGACACTAGATTTGTAGGTTTAAAAATATTTTTTGAGTTTCTGTCTCTACATTTTAATGATAAAAATTGAAATTGAGAAGATGCATAGTGTGCTTATAAATAGATATTTACAAATCATGTGAATTCCCATGGGCTACTGATGTGGACTTGGGGAAAATGCTGGTAAAGGTCAATGATTTAAAGATTTAGAAGATACTGTTAAGTGGCAAGTAGCATCGTTAGTTGCATAAATTTTCTTATCAAAATAAACATTTTGGAATTTTTTAATGTTGAAACTTTTTGTGATACGAATCAATATTATATACCAGCGCTACTTTAAAAACTGAAAAGTTGAGCACAGACTGCTGTATTTTATGATAGAGTCTGTCTTTGTAAGTGGCATATTATACTTAGTAGAGTAATACATTTTATTTAATAAATCACAGAAAAGATGTCAAATTTTGTAGTTCAAGAAATGTGCAGTGACTGTTGGACTCTTGATTTTTTTCTTTCTGCACTTGAGTAGCTGTGTGAAATTGATTTTCTCCAAAGGGAAATGTGCAGCCTAGCCTGGTAGATTATTAGACTTCATGACAAAGTGTTTTTGATCACTTTCAAATCCAGCATATTCTTAAAAATCACATTTAGCTTCTGTTCCCACACATGTGAGCCAGAGATCTAAGGGGAAACATTTTGTTTTTCATTTTAGAGTAAGCTCGGTTTGGCAGTGGTATCAGTTTCATTTTTGTTTCTTGGTGAAAATAAATCATTTCTAAAATGACATTATCATCACTTAGGTTGCCACAGTGGTGATTCCCAGTACAGTATGCTCTTTAGCATAGCTTTCTGTTTTATTTTAAAATCTTATGGTATTAAATATAATGAACTGTTATACTTAATACAAAAGAAGCTATCAAACATTGAAGACAGTTATGTGCAGGTACCTATTTAGGTGCTGTGAATGAACCATGAATGGATAAGACATGGTTTCTGGCCCCAGGGAATGTATAATTTGTTAGAGGAAATTAATCATACTCAAGAAAAGAATATACATAAGAAAACATAGGTTATAGATGTCAAAGTACTGGAAAGTCCATGAACATTCTGAGGCTGTAATTTATAATACCATTTATACTAATGTGTTTATACCATAGAATAAATGATTTCAAGTAAAAAGAGAATCAGCCAACATTTGGATGTTTACTATAGGCTATGGATAATATTAGATTCTTGTATATATCTCATTTGTTCATATAGTCACCCTTTGGGTTAACTAATATGTCCCTCATTTTACATTTAGGAAATTAAAGGTCGTAGAGTTTAAATAAGTAGCTCAAGGTCTCACTTTTATGTATAGTGGAACGGGGCCTCCTAGTGCACAGTTTCTCTAGACTAGTCGTTACCCCATCTACTGAGTCAATAGTCAGGGATTTCAGAGGTAGCAGGTACCCCTGTGCCTTCATTTTCAGTTAACTGTCGTGCCTTGTCAGATACTGGAGAAGGGCCCCAGGGGCTGCCTTTCTGAAGCTATTTAAGCAACACTTAATTGCTAAGTTGATGTCTCAGTAGATAGTATCTGTCATGGTCCAGTAGACCACTCTTTATTGGCAACTATTGGTACTTCCAAATATTTTAGTTGTTACGATTGTTTGCAAGCTGGTTGTTGGTTATTATAACGGGGGGATGATGGGGAGATTGTATTTGTAAACTACAGTTTATGATACGCTCCTTTGCTTTTCCTTAGGATGGCGTCCTAAAGGGCTATTAGTTGCCCATCTTCATGAGCATAAATCTGCTGTGAATCGAATTAGGGTCTCTGATGAGCACTCACTTTTTGCAACATGTTCAAATGATGGCACAGTGAAAATCTGGAACAGTCAAAAGATGGAGGGGAAGACCACCACTACCAGGTACCATATGCTCAGGAATGAATCAGTTCATTAATTCAAATCAACAAATGTTTATTGAGTGCTTACTCTATAACAACCACTGTTTGGGATAGCAGACATATAGCAACGATAAATAGACAAAAATCCTTCTGTGGTGGAGCTTACCTTCTACTGGAAAGTGAGAGACAATGAAAGTATAAGTAAAACAGCTAATGTGTTAGATGGTTAAAAATAATTGTGGTAAAAAATACATCTGGAAAGGAAGATAGGAAATGCAGTAGAGGTGGGGTAGGGTAGAATTTAAATAAATTAACCAGAGAATGCCTCACAGGGAAAGTGACATTTGAGGAAGGACTTGAAAAAAGTGAGAGAAAGCCATGTGGATATCTTGTGGAAAAACATTCCAGGCAGAGGAAACAGTCATTTCAAAGGCTCTGAAGAAGAAACGTGTTTGGCATGGTTGAGGAATAGCAGAAAGGTCTTTGTGGCTGGAGCAGAGTGAGCAAGATGGAGGAGTAAGAGGGGCCAATTAGATATGGCCTTGTAGGCTGTTGTAAAGGACTTTGACTTTGACTCTGAGTGAGGTGGGGAGCCTTTGAAGAGTTCCGAGTAGGGGAGAGATATGATCTGAGTTAGTTGTCAACAGAATTACTCTGGCTATTATGTTGAGAATAGACTGAAGAGGAGCAGGGCAGAAGCAGTTAGAAGACTTTTAATAATCAGACAAGAGCTGGTGGCTTGCTAGCAGTATGAGGTGGTGGGAAACAATCAGATCCTGGATATAACAAGATTTGCTGAATGGATTAGATGGAATATGATCATGAGAAAAGTAAAAAAATTATGGAATGGCTAACTATAAGGAAAACAAATAGTATACCATTGCCACACTCCTGTGGACAAGAAGGATATAATTTATGACTTCAAATCCCTAAGACTTTAAATATGCATGATGTGATTTTAATAAATGTGATTATGATAAGTATTTTAGATTTCTACAACTTTATAAGTATGTCCCTATCTGATTTGCAGTTTATCCTCCTTCTGTTTCTCTTTTTCTCTGTATTGGTTCTACCATATTCTTTTGTTTTTTTGAGACGGAGTCTTGCTCTGTCACCCAGGCTGGAGTGCAGTGGTGCTATCTCGGCTCACTGCAAGCTCTGCCTCCTGGCATCAGGCCATTCTCCTGCCTCAGCCTCCTGAGTAGCTGGGACTACAGGCTCCTGCCACCACGCCGGGCTAATTTTTTTGTATTTTTAGTAGAGACGGGGTTTCACCATGTTAGCCAGGATAGTCTCGATTACCTGACCTCGTGATCTGCCTGCCTCGGCCTCCCAAAGTGCTGGGATTACAGGCGTGAGCCACCACGCCCGGCCGGTTCCACCATATTCTTATTTTTTCTTTGCCTAGTTTGGTGTGAAAAGAAAGCTACTAGAAATCAGAATTGAATCTCATCTATGTAAAAAGATGTGGGGAATCTCTGGTGCTTTTCTTGTAAGTTCATTGATCATAATTAACCACAAAATCATCAAACAACAAAATATCTTTGATAACTAAAATAATTTAAAAGTTTACTCTTCACTTACCAACCTGATAAGATTTTGTGCTGATTAGCTCTATATTTTTACACTATGCTTAATTATTGTATTTTTCCTCATTCTGTCTTTGTGTTGTATTGGTCAGAAGATAATTTAAAAAGAAGTAAAGAATCCTAGGTCCCTGTAGAAATTTTTATGTCAACATTTTACTATAAAATTTTCAAATATACAAGCAAAGTTGAAAGTGTTTAACAGTGAACATCCATGTACTTGCCACCTAGATTTGTAATGATTTTACTATATTTGCTGTGTTTTATAACTATTCATTTATCCACCTCCCATCAGTCTATTCTTTAAAATTTTTATTTTACTTTTTAGAGTCAGGGTCTCTTTTGCCCAGGCTAGAGTGCAGTGGCCTGATCATAGCTCACTGTAACCTTGAACTCCTGGGTTTCAAGTAATCCTTTTGCCTCAGCCTCTCAAGTAACTAGGACTACAGGTGCATGTCACCACACCCAGTTAATTTATAGCTCTTTTTTCTTTTTGATATAAAATTTGTATGCTATGAAGTACACAGATCTTAAATGAACCATTCCATGAGTTCTGACAAATAAAACCTCTGCATCCTGAATCCTTCTCAAGATACAAAATTTGACCATCATACCAGGATGTTCCCTCGTATCCCTGCTTTTACATCCCTGCTCTTTTCTTTCCCTGCTACTACCTTTCTTTTGATTTTTTTCCTAACCATTCTTAGCTTTTTTTCTTCTTTTTTCTTTTTTTTTTTTTTTTTGAGACAGTCTCACTCTGTTTCCCAGGCTGGAGTACAGTGGCATGACCCTGGCTCACTGTAACATCTGCCTCCTGGGTTCAAGTGATTCTCCTGCCTCAGCCTCCCAAGTAGCTAGGACTACAGGCATGTGCCACCACACCTGGCTAATTTTTGAATTTTTAGCAGAGAGGGGTTTTGCCATTGTTGACCAGGTTGGTCTTGAACTCTTAACCTCAAGTGATCCGCCGGCCTCAGCCTCCCAAAGCGCTGAGATTACAGGTGTGAGCCACTGCACCCAGCCTATTCTTAGCATTTTAATTAGCATTTTAAGAACCTCTTCTGATAATTGTTTTCCAGATGGTTCTTTGTTATTATCAGTTGGATTCATTGTCCCCTTTATTAGATGGTAAATTGCAAAAATCCTGCTTGTTAGTTCTCAAGTGATTTTTATTACAGTCTTACTTTCTGTATCCCAGTGTCATGCTTTAGACAGTATTATTTCGGTATCCCATTTCAGTTAATAATATCCCCCAAATTTTGGTAATTTAGCTGACTTAATAGAATTTGGGAAGTCTGTATGATTAGGAGACTAGATCTCCTCTGAATGCAGTTACTCTTTTGCTTTGCTGTAACACCTGCTCTTGTTTGTGGGCAGCCATGGGCCTTGGATTGGGAAAGAGTGTAAGAAAATGCAGTGTGTCGCCCTTATCACATCCCTTTATTGACTAGTGGGGGAGAAGGAAGCAATTCTTATTGCTAGAGCCAAGTGGGGAACAGCTGGTGGCAGGGAAAGAACAGCAAAACTAATGTGTTTTCTTAGGAAATGTTGCTAATACATTCTAAGAGGAGTTTCCCCCAGGAGTGATGTTGGCAGACCATTCAGTTCCCAGTCCTGATTTTCTTACTGAATTATGATTGGTGATTTATGCTACTTAGATCTTGGCTCTGCCATTTTCTTTTTTCTTATTTGAGTTAAACTTTCAGTTTGTCCCTTTGGGACTAGTTCTTGAAAAATTGCTGTTTTTCTAAACTTTTGCACAGATTTTTTCAACTTATTTATAGTATTTTACATTATATTTTCTGTGTTTTCTTCTTGTGCTACCTTATTTCTGGCTCATTCAGCTTCTCAATTTTAGGGGAGATGGATGCATTTGGTATTTGTTAAAATTGGGGTGGTAGTAAAATAAGTGGAGTTCTATCACAGTGAAAAAACAATATGAGTGGTACAAAAGAAAGTTGTCAGGGTTACATATTTTGGAGTCACTGGTAGTGTTACCAGGGGGGTCTTTGCTCCCAGAGCTCCCAAGATGGTGGCAAGCCCCGTGTTCTCTGACCTGGGGTTCTTGGCCTCACAGATTCCAAGGAATGGAATCTTGGGCCATGCGGTGAGTGTTATAGCTCTGTTAGAAGCAGTGGGTCATGGAAGAGAACCATGGAACCCAGTGACTAGTGTTCAGCTTGATTAGGACAAGCCCAGGCACTTTGCCGTGCAGGAACAGTGGCAAGCCTTTAGCCTGATCGGGAGTGGCAGTGGACGCCTTGCTGGATCAGGAGCACAGCGGACACCCTGCCAGATCCGGAGGGATGGAAGTCAGCGGCGGGTCTGCGACAGTGGCAAACAGCAGTAGTGGAGGGCGAGTGAAAGCTGAGCTCGAGCCGTAACAAAACACGGACCAGAAGAGTGCAGTTGCAAGATTTAATACAGTGAAATAGAGTGAAAACAGAGCTCCCATATAAGGGGAAGGGACCCAAAGGGGGTTGCCCTTGCTGGCTTGAATGCCTGGGTTTATATCCTGATCCTTGTCCCTCCTGCTGTGCTCTCAGGCAATAGATGATTGGCTGTTTCTTTATCGAGTTTAAAGGAGAATGCGGTCACCTTCCCAGCTAGGCTTAGGGATTCTTAGTCGGCCTAGGAAGTCCAGCTAGTCTTGTCTCTCAGTAGTGTTGAAAGTCAAAGTTTTTGAGTGACTATAAAGTAAAGGGATTATGAAGGGCAACAAAGGCCTGATGTTTGAATCTTAGGAAATTGAATTTTTGGAACAGAAGAGAGGGGCAAGAAAGAGAAAGAGAAGAAACCATTTAAGTTAATATTATAAACTACAATGAAAGAGAAAACTTATGAAAGGAATATGTAGGCCTCTCTCAAAGGAGACAAAAACTCCTACTAGCGTGAAAATCTCATAATGCCATTGGTGCACTCTCATACAGTGCCCTCTGGTGGAATGCAATTGATGCCTCTTCCTTGAAGGTATTTTTTTACAATATATGTATCCAAGCCTTTATGATGTACATATCCTAAGGAAATAACTAAGAATCAACTCAGATTTAGTTTCAAGACCGTTCAGATTGACTTTCTTTGTAATAGCAAAAAATTAGGAGCACACTAAAAGTTCAGCAGCCATTATCAATGAAAGACATTGATAATTGTGTTTTTTAAAATTAGGTTTAAGAAGAGCATATGGGGTTTCTATTTTGGAATGGCAGAGTAAACTGTTCCTCCATAAAGCAATGAGAATACTGGCAAAGACTGTCAAAGTCAATTTTCTGAGAACTTTGGAAATCAGCTAACGCCTTGCAGCAATCTAAAGTGGATTCAAGAAAAATACCTGACTCTCCATAAGAACAGTGAGCCATGTCGTCTTTAACTTACTATAATCTCATCCCCCTTTACCAGCTCTGTGGTAGTCTGGAAAACAGCCTCATAACTATGGTAGCCATGAAAGCTAGCCCCTTAGTAGCCAGTGGAGGGGTCATAATGGCATTGGAGCTCCCCAAAAGCCCATCTCCAGAGAATTGTCACTATTTGACCTCTGCACCAGCTGGCTGTAAAGTTCCATTTTCAGGGCCCATCTTTATTTGACTTGGCTCATACCTTGTTCTTTGAGAAAACTCTTACTCACAGGGTACTTGTTGAAAATAATCATCACCATTTATTTAACATAGCAGTCATCTTGAGGTGGCATCAAGAGGCTGACAGAAAGCTTAAAAGGAAGAACTGGGTAATGAGATGCCCATATGGGCCTTTGAAAAGTTTTGATCTATCCCTGGGTCCTTATAAGACCACATGTATGTGTAGAGTTGTGCACATACCTAGGAAGGAACTGAAAAGACCAAATTCTCATGTCTGGCTGGCTTTGAGACTCTGTGCAAGCAAGAACTGAAGATTAACGCAGAGATGTAAAATGCCTGATGGAGTGTTGAAGGTGTGCCACAACATAAAACCCTCAGTAAAAGGCTGGAACACTTAATTGTTCAAGGCATTGAAGGAAACACGTGCCAATTATTAGATGACCACTTACCTAACTGAACAGAGACTTCAGTGGCCACATATGACAAAGAATACAGACTTTATAGAATTAGTCCAAGCGAGTCACTAAACAAATAGCAACAGCTTTGGAATCTTATTTCCAAAGTTGACATATTATATTAATTTTGAATGCACAGTTTTGAACAAAAGATTACAAGTTAGGCAAAGAAGCAAGTAAGGATGGCTTATACATAGGAAAAAACCTTACTAGACACAGATTTTAAATCAGCTATTAAAAATATGTGCAAAGAATTAAAAGAAACCATGTCTAAATAATTAAAGGAAAATATGAGAACATTGTCTAACCAAATAGACAATGTCAATAAAGAGGTAGAAATCATAAAATAGAAATTCTGGAACTGAAAAGTATAATAACTGAAAAAATTTGCTGGAGAGCTTCAGTAGCAGATTTCCACTGATAAGAGCAAAAAATTAGAGAATTTGAAGATGGTTGATATTATCCAGTCAGAGGTACAAAAAAGAAAAGAATGAAGAAAAATGAGTAGAGCCTCAGAGTCCTGTGGTGTACTATCAAGCATTCTCACACATGCATAATAAAAGTTCCAGAAGGCGAGGAGACGGAAAAGGGGACAGAAAGAATATTTGAAGAAATAATGCCTGAGAACTTTTCATGTTTGATGGAAAACATTAATCTGCAGAGCCAAGAATTCAGTGAACTCTAAATAGGACAAAATCAAGCAAGCCATACCTGGACACATCATACACTGTTGGAAGACAAAAACAGAATTTTGAAAGCAGAGAGAGAAAAGTGACTCGTCACATACAAGGGATCTTCTATAAAATTAAGTTGATTTTTAAGTCAGAAATGATAGAGGCCAGAAGTCAGTGTGTTAAAAGGAAAAGACTGTCGACCAGTAATTCTGTGGCAGTAAAATTGTCCTTCAGAAACCAAGGAGAAATTAAGACATTTCAAGATAAATAAAAACAGGGACTCTGTTGCCAGTAGATTTGCCCTAAAAGAAATACTGAAGGGAATCCTTTATGCTGAAACGAAAGAATATGATACGGTGACTTCAATCCATATAAAGAAATGAAGAGCACTAGTAAAGATAACATAAGTAAATACAAAAGTACAAATTATTTTTTATTTGTAACTCTTTTTACCTGCTATCTGATTTTGAAAGATGACTGCATAAAGAGATAATTATAAGACTGTCAGTGGGCTTATAACATGTAGATATGTAATTTGTATGACAATAGTTATACGTATGAGGGAGGAGGGAAGAGACATATTAGAGCAAAGTTTTTATGTATTACTGAAATTAAGTTGGTATTACTTTGATTATTTTAAGATGTTCATTGTATTCTCAGAGCAACCACAACTTATAAATGTAATCAGAAGGCAGAGTTGGTAGAAAGGGTGAAAAACATGATCCAACTATATGCTATGTGTGATAGACACACTTTAGATTTAAAGATATAAATAGGCTGAAAGTAAAAGAAATGAGAAGATAAACCATGCAAATAGTACCTAAGAAAGAGCTAGGCCAGGTGCAGTGGCTCATGCCTGTAATCCCAGCACTTTGGGAGGCTAAGGCGGTGGATCACCTGAGATCAGGAGTTCGAGACTAGCCTAGTCAACATGGCGAAACCATGACTCTACTAAAAATAAAAAAAAATTTTTGCCAGGCATGGTGGCACGCACCTGTAGTCCCAGCTACTCGGGAGGCTGAGGTAGGAAAATTGCTTGAACCCGGGAGGTGGGGGTTGCACTGAGCTGAGATTGCGCCCCTTCACTCCAGCTTGGGTGACAAAGCGAGACTCTGTCTAAAAAACAAACAAACAAAAATGCTGGAGTGGCCAGTGTCAGATAGAACATAAACTTTAAGGCACGAATTTCTCCTAGAGACAATGAAGGAGATTTTATAATGGTGAAAGAATCAGTTCATCAAGACATAACAATTACAAACATACTTAACAGCAGAGCCCCAAAAACACACTAAGCAAAAACCAATAGCATTGAAGGGAAAATAGATAATTCCGTTATAATAGTGGGAGCCTTTAGTAGCTTGTTTTCAAGATGGATAGAACAACTAAACATAAGATCAGCAAAGAAATAGAAAATATAAGCAACACTACAAACCAACCAGATTTAACAGGTATCAGTAGAATACTCCACTCAGGAACAGCAGAATATAAATCTTCCTTAAGTGTACATGTAATGTTTTCTATATTTAACCATATATTAGGTCACAAAACAAACCTCAATAAATTTAAAAGGATTGAAAGCATATAAAGTATGTTTGCTAACCAAATTGGAATGAAACTAGGTATCAGTAACAGAAAGGAAGTTGGGAAATTCTCAAATACATGGAGATTAAACAACATATGGCTAAATACCCAGCATTTCAAAAGGAAATTAGAAAATACTTTGAGATGAATGAAAATGGGAACAGCATACTAAAACTTGGATAATGCATCTAGAGGAGTACTAAAGGGGAAATTTATCACTGTAAACATTCATATTAAAAAAGAAGAAAGATCCCAAATTAGTAATTTAACCCTAACCTTAAGAAACTAGAAAAAGAGCAAACTTAAAGCAAGTGGAAAGGAATGATAAAGACTAAAGAGGAAATAAATGAAAGAGAGAGTAGAAAAACAAAAAAAATCAGCAAAGGTAGAAATTGGTTGTTTGTAAAGATCAACAAAATTGGCACACCTTTACTATAGTGATCAATAAAAAGAGAGGACTCAAGTTACTAAAAACGGGAATTGAAGGGGACACATTACTACTGACTTGACAGAAATAAAGAGTACTATGAAGGAAATACCATAAACAATTGTATGCCAACAAATTAGATAACCTAGGTGAAATGGATGAATTCCTAGAAAGACACAAGCTGCTGAAAATGACTAAAGAAGAAATATAATATCTGAGTAGACCTATAATAATAAAGAAATTAGTAATCAAAAAACCTCCCACAAAGCCCAGGCTCAGATAGCTTCATGGTGTATTCTACCAGAGGTTTAAAGAATTACAGTAGTTCTCCCTTATGTGCGGAAGAGATGATCCAAGACCCCTAGTGAATGCCCCAAACCTTGGATAGTACCAAACCTTATGTATACTGTGTTTATTGTTATATGTACATATCTATGATAAAGTTTAATTTATAAATTAGGCACAGTAAGAGATTAACAACACTAATAGAAGAGTTACAACAATGTATTTTAATAAAAGTTATGTGAATAGAGTCTCTATCTCTCAAAATGTCTTACTATTCTGTACTCACCCTTCTTGTGATTATCAATCTAATAACTGGGACAGCTACTAAGTGACTAACTGACCAACGAGCAGGTAGTGTATTCAGCTGGATAAAGGAATGATTAAAGTCCTGGGCAGGAGGGAACAGGACAGTGTGAGATTTTATCACACTACTCAGAATGGTGCACAATTGAAAACTTATGAATTGTTTATTCTGGAATTTCCATTTAATATTTTCTGACTGCGGTTGACCACAGGTAACTGAAACCAGGGAAAGTGAACCCAGGAGGTGGGGGTTGCACTGAGCTGAGATTGCGCCCCTGCACTCCAGCTTGGGTGACAAAGTGAGACTCTGTCTAAAAAAAAAAAAAATGCTGTAGATAAGAGGGAACTAATGTAATATCCATCCTTCAAAAAGTCTTCCAAAAAATAAATGAGGGAACACTTCTTAACTCATCCTTTGAGGCAGATGTCAATCTGATACCACAGCCAGGTAAACAGTTCACAAGAAAGCTATAGACCAATATCAATAATTAATATCGGTGTAAAAATCTGCCAGAAAATAATAGTAAACTGAATCCAACATGTCAAAAATAATATCATGACCAAGTACAATTTATCTTAGGAATATGAGGTTGGTTCAACATATGAAAATCAATCAATGTACCATTAATATGGTATAATATAGAATAAAGGGTAAAGACCAAACGATCATCTCACAAACTCTCAGAAAGTATTCGACAAAGTCCAATATCATTTTATGATTAAAACCAACTCAACAAACCAATTAGTAATAGAAAAGAATGAATAAAGGCCATCTACACAAAAAACCCTACAGCTAACATTGTACTTAATGGTAAAAGATTGAAAGCTTTCCCCCTAAGAGTTAGACAAGAATGTCCACTTTTGCCACTTCATTTGAATACTGTACTGGAAGTTTTAGCCAGGACATTTGGGTAAGAAAAAGAAATTGAAGGCATACAAATTGGAAAGGAGAAAGTAAAATTTTCTGTTAGCAGCTAGCATGAGAATTAGCAATAATTAAACAATGATTGTTTTAAAAACTTACTAGAACTAATAAGTTCAACAAAGTTGCAGAATACAAGATGAATATATAAAAGTCACTTGCATTTCCATATGGTAGCAATGAATAGTCCAAACATGAATTTAAGAAACCATCTATTTATAGTAGTATCAAAATGAACAAAATACTTGGGAATAAATTTTACGCAAGAAAGTATAAGATTTGTATACTGAAAAATACTAAAGATCATTGAAAGAAATTAAAGAAGACTCAAATGAATGGAAAGAAACCCCATGTTCATGCAATGGAATACTTAATATCATTAAGATGGCAGATCTCTCGATGTACAGATGCAATGCCATCTCTTTGGAATTTCTAGCTGCCTTTTTTTTGTTTCCTGAAATCAATGATCTAATCCTAAAATCCATAAAGAATGATAAGGGACTCAGAATAGCCAAAACAATCTTGAAAGAAAAGAACCAAATTGAAGGACTCACACTTCTGTATTTCAAAACTTGTTACAAAGCTACAGTAAGTCAAGACAGTGGAGTACTGGCATAAGGATAGACATATAGATCATGTGTATGTGTATATCTGTGTCATATATTCATGGAATAGAACTGACATGCAGAAATACATTGATGGTCATTTTTTTTGGACAGAGGTGTCAGGATAATTCAATGGGGAAAAGAATGGCCTTTTGAACAAACAGTGCTGGGATTACAGGATTTCCACATGCAAAAAGATGAATCTCAGTAGACTTACTCAAAGTGGATCATAGACTAAATGAAAGAACTAAAACTGTAAAACTTTTAGAAGAAAACGTAGACATGTATATCTTCATGGCCATGGATTCGGTAAGGATTTCTGAGAAATTACATGAAAAACACAAGTGACAAAGGAAAAAATAGACAAATGGGACTTCAATGTTATAAACCTTTGTGCTTCAAAGGACTCTATCAAGAAAGTGAAAAGACTACCCACAGAATGGGAGAAATAACTTATAAATCATATATCTGATAAATATCTATTATTTAAAATGTATAAAGAACCTTACAACTCAACAATTAAAAGACAAATGACCCAATTAAAAAGCAAATGATGTGAATAAATGTTTCTCCAAATAGGACTAATTAAGCACATGAAAAGACACTCCTTAGTCACTAGAGAAATGTAAATCAAAACCACAGTGAGATACTACTTCACACCCACTACAATGGCTATAGTAAAAAAGGCAGTAACAAGTGTTAGGATGTGGAGAAATTGAAATCTTTATACATTGCCAGTGAGAGTGTAAAAATAGTGCAGTAACTTTGGAAAACAGTTTGGTAGCCTTTCAAAATGGTAGACATAAGAGTTACCATATGATCCTATGATTCCATTCCTAGCTATATACCCAAGATAGTTGAAAACATATGTTCACACAAAAATCTGTACACAAATGTTCATAGCAGCATTATTCATAATAGTCAAAAAATGGAAACCATAATTTCTATCATGTGATGAATAGATAAATAAAATGAACACATCTACACAATGGAAAACTATTTAGCCATAAAACGAAATGAAGTACTGCTACATGCTGTAATGTGAATAAACCTTGAAAACAGTATGCTAAGTGAAAGTAGTCAGATCCAAAGGCCACATGTTGTATGATTTCACTTATATTAAGTATTCAGATAGGTAAATCCATAGAGACACAAAGTAGATTAGGAATTGCCAGGTGCTAGGGGAAGGGAGCTGGGGGAAGAGACAGCTAATGGATACAGGGTTTCCTTTGGGTATGCTGAAGATATTCTGGAATTAGATAATGGTGATAGTTGTAAAATGTGGTGACTTTATTTATAAAGCCCTTTAAAAGGGTAAATTTGGTGATATGTCAATATTAAAAGAGATGGGGAGAGAAAGCCTAAGTGTGTGTGAGAGACCAAGCACACTGGCACCCCCATCTCTGCCACTGCTTGTCACTGTCTGTCTTTACTCATCTACAGTACTGATTGGGCCCCTGTAGGCATTGTGTTTGAGACATATGTCCACACAAAGACTGATACACAAATGTTTATAGCAGCATTATTCACAGTAGCCAAAAGGTGGAAATGACCTATATGTTTATCAGCAGATGAATGGATGAGCAAAATGTGATGTAGCTGTACAATGGAATAATATTCAGCCTAAAAAGGAATGAGGTATTACATATCACACCATAAACTTTGACATTATGTTATATGAAAGAAGCTTAATATAAAAGACCACAATGTATGACTGCATTTATATGAAATGTCCAGAACAGGGAAGTTCATAGAAAATAAAGTTGATTAGTTGTTACCAGAGGCTAGGGAGAGGGGGAACTAGGGAATGAATGCTAATGGGTATGAGGACAGTTTATTTTTTGATTTCTTATAATTAATGAAAATGGCCTGGAATTAGTGGTGATCTTTGCAGAAATCTGTTAATATACTAAAAATCATTGAATTGTGCACTTTAAAATGCACTTTATGGTATTTGAAAATCATTTCAGCAGGCCGGGCGCGGTGGCTCAAGCCTGTAATCCCAGCACTTTGGGAGGCCGAGACGGGCGGATCACGAGGTCAGGAGATCGAGACCATCCTGGCTAATATGGTGAAACCCCGTCTCTAATAGAAAATACAAAAAACTAGCCGGGCGACGAGGTGGGCGCCTGTAGTCCCAGCTACTCGGGAGGCTGAGACAGGAGAATGGCGTGAACCCGGGAGGTGGAGCTTGCAGTGAGCTGAGATCCGGCCACTGCACTCCAGCCTGGGCGGCAGAGCAAGACTCCGTCTCAAAAAAAAAAAAAAAAAGAAAAAAGAAAATCATTTCAGCAAAGCTGTTATTAAGAAAAACAACTAGGCCGGGCACGGTGGCACATGCCTGTAATCCTAGCACTTTGGGAGGCCGAGGTGGGTGGATCATGAGGTCGGGAGATTGAGACCATCCTGGCTAACACAGTGAAACCCCATCTCTACTGAAAATACAGAAGAATTAGCTGGGCTTGGTGGCAGGCACCTGTATTCCGGAGGCTGAATCAGGAGAATGGCATGAACCTGGGAGGTGGAGCTTGCAGTGAGCCAAGATTGTGCCACTGCACTCTAGCCTGGGCGACAGAGCGAGACTCCATCTCAGAAAAACAAACAAACAAAAACAAAAACAAAAAAACAACGAGAGAGAGATGATTGATAAAATATATGAAATACTACAGATTTTTAAAAAAAAAACAAGTGTAAATATGTATAGAAAACCTTTTGAAGGATGTGTAACAAAATGTTAATGGTGTTTCTGGGTGGTATTGTTATAAATGTTTTTACATTTCTGTATTTTAGTGCACTTAATATGCATTAACTTTTATAATAAAGTGAAATAAATTACACAAGATAGATGAATGTGTTCAGTGTCTAGGGGCTTTTAACTTTTTAGAGGTATGGCCCCTTAGAAGTGTAAAGTTGTAGTCTGTGTGGAGGGTAATGGAGGAGGGAGTTGGTGATAATGGAAGTGCCCTGTGTAGATGATATATTCAAAAAGTTTGGCAGTGAATTTAAAGAAAGAGAGTAGAAAACACAGCTTGAGAGATCAGCATATGTGTGGGAGAGACTGAATATTATAATTTTGCATTTATGAATGTTTTATGGTTTACATATTACCTGATTTTCCCTGTGGTCCAGTTAGGGAAATAGGTCAAGGATAAACTGAGGCATACAACTGATTAAGTAGCTTGATCAACATCATGTAAGTAGTTGGTAGTGGAAGTCCTTGATTCCAAAGCCAGTGCTTTTCCTTCTGTGCCAAGCTGTGTGATGGAATAACTGAAGCGTTTAAGAGTGAGGGTTTAAGATATTTCAAGAGTTGAAGGAGTTACGATCAGGACCACAAGTGTGGGAGTTCTCATTAGAAAACAGTTCAAAACCAGCGTGGGCAACATGGCGAAACCGTGTCTCTACAAAAAATTAACCAGGCATAGTGATACACGCCTGTAGTCCCAGCTGCCAGGGTAGCTGAGGTCGGAGGATCACTTGAGCCTAGGAGGTCGAGGCTGCAGTAAGCTGTGATTGCACCACTGGCCACTATACTCCAGCCTGGGCAACAGAGTGAGACACTGTCTCCAAAAAAAAAAGGAGAAGGAGGGATAGTCTATGACAGGAGAGAGAAGTGTGTGCAGATGGCCATTTGGAGAAAAGGTGATTTTTGTAACAGTTCTTTTGAGAGGAAATTCTTGTTTTTGTCCTGAGATCACGGAGATTAAGTGGACCTCACAGTAATAATTTTGCTTGCTAATAGCCATGTGGATATTTAACATTAGCAGTGACGTTGTTTCATAAAGGAATTTTATTTTTCTTTCATTCAGATCTATTCTTACATACAGCCGAATTGGAGGTCGAGTCAAGACGCTCACATTCTGCCAAGGCTCCCACTATTTAGCCATAGCATCTGATAATGGTGCTGTCCAGCTTCTTGGAATTGAGGCTTCTAAGCTGCCCAAGTCTCCTAAAATCCATCCTTTACAAAGCAGGTATCTATCTTTTGTCTTTTTTAAACATTGTATTTAGTGCACTACAGCACCTTAACTCTCCTTTCTACCCTGCAATGTAGTTGGGATCAACTGAGGGCCTCTTACATTGCACTTCTTTTTTTAAGCCCATACAATAAATAGATAAAATTTTAAAAATGTGCTTCCAGCTCAAAACTGTCACATGTGGTTAGTCTCAGAAGATGATACCTATGTATCTTACCTTCTGCAAACTTGTCAAGAGGTCAGAGGGGCAGCTTTGAACTTGCAGCTCATCCCAGTCTAGAATTTGTCTGAATAACCTAAAATTACCAGTTATATCTTCTGTCTCAGTTACTAAAAACACAGCTCTGCCTGATTTTGAGAATGTGAGTGTTCTTCATTAAGGAAAACTCAAATGTCAGCATTCCGTGACTTGGCATTAAAGTCTCTGAAGTTGAGGGGGACATGGAGAAGAGCATTTAGACAGATGATTTGCTTTTCATTTTAAAACAAAATAGCAGTGGTTCTATTTAAGAATTTTCTTCATTTTTTATAAATTGTGGTTGCTTGCAGATTAAATGCATACAAGGTAAGATATTTAAAGACAAAGCAGAACAATTTTTGACTGACCAATATGTGTTACACACTGAAGATTTCAAAGACATGTTATGCTTTAAGAATCTACAGTCTAGTGGGAGAAATAGACAAGTGAACAGACAATTTCAGTGCAGTGTGGTAATTTTTACATGGATAACAGGAGCCAGCTTGAAAGGGAAGACAACAGGTAAGACCAGGTGTGAGTTAGCCAGGTGAAGTAAGGTGGTTAAGAATGGCCAGGTGGAGGTGGTGGACCCCACAGAAGAAAGCAAAATGAGGAGTTGTTTAGTGGATGATAAGCCATGGCCATTAGGTAGCTTAAGGCAGAAAGGGATATTTGTTGGGTCACCTGGGCGTTTTCTTTTGTTTTGTTTTGCTTTTGCATTTAAAAAGGTTTTCCACACATTCACTGAACAGATTTAAGCAGCTTTTTTCCAGGACATATTCTTTATGGCCTTTAGTAAAATACCTGCCCATTTTTAAGAAAATCTGTTTCAGCAGATGATGCCTGTCTAGTAACATATCTATTGAGTTTCATGTAAATTATTTAATAACTTGGCATAGTGCACTATGTGACGACTGAGCCCAGAGGCCACACACACAGACAGACATGCACATTCAGTGTACGGTTTTCTCTCAGCCAACGGCACTTTTCACTGTAAATGTTACTATCTTAAAGCAAACGTTAACTACCTAGATAAGGAGACTGGCAGGATGTTTAGCTTTTACTCTGCCTCACAGTGTGTGCTTCAAAGAAACCTTGCCATAAGGTCATAAGTCTTTGATTGTTTTGGTTATATCAACTGTTGTCATAGATAGCTCTTACTAATTAGAATTTGTGGAAGGAACCATTTTACATTTTACTTTGCAGTTGGATTTTTCATCACTCCTCAGTGGGAAAATATGGTCCAAATTATAATATTTATAAGTACAATTGTTTATCCAAGGGTTAGCAGACTACAGCTTGCAGTATGGTCCATAAAATAAGAGTGATATTTGCATTTTTAAAGGGTTGCAAAAATAAAAATAGTATTCAACAGGAATGTATGTGATTCACAAAGCCTAAAATATTTACAATCTGACTTCTTATAGATGATGTTTGCTGACCTCTGATCTACAAGATAAAACCAAAACTACCTGTGTGAATGCATGATATGTATGAATCAAGGAGACTGGCCATTGTTTTATGTGTTCTTTTTAGTTTTAAAAATGCCTCAGCTTGAAAAAAACTAGTACACTTATACAGTGGAATAATAATCTGCATCATAAAGGAATGAATTATTGACTCATGCAACAACATTGATGAATCTTAAATGCATTTGCTAATTAACACACTTAACCACAAAAAGTGAATTTTAACGTTTGTAAAATTTAAAAAGTTACCCAGGATGTAAGGGGAAAGATGGAATGCAGTCTATGACAAATTAATCTGTTTTACAAATGAATCACAAAATCATATTGAAGGGCATGTCGAATAAAGGAGTAACTTTGGAAAACAGTTTTTAAATTTGATACTGGGAGGCTAATGACACAAGGAACTCAACTCAAACATTGTATTCTAGTTGGTTGTTTTTCACAGGGTTAACAACTTCATTTTAAGTTTCAGGTTTAACAAATCTGAAACTTTACCCTTCGTTTGTGTACTCAGGTTGAACAAATAAGTAAATACATTGTAGTTATGGGACCCAGGTTTGTCACTGTTAGAGAAAGGTATTACAGATGAATGAACTCTGGTGCTGCATAGGAGTTGCAGATTATCAGTATGGACTCATGATATTTGTATATGCATAGGCATAAATATATACATGTGTAGAAATACACGAACAGATACAGAAATATAGATGTGTCCACATGCCTGAAGTAGTATACATAATATATCTTTTAGCTCTGGCCATTGAGAGGAACTAGAAGCAGGCACACTGCCATAGCAGTGAACACATAGGGCCTAGATTTTTGTTTCTAAATACATTCTTCAATAAAAGGAACTAGTACTTCTAGAACTGGTTGATTCCAGGTGTGTGGGGCAGGGAAAATAAAACATAAGCTTGGAGCATCTTGTGGTGTCAAAAAATTAGAAAGTATTTAAAAAAATATATTGAAAGGGCACAAGAGCTGACATGAAAGAGCTTCCAATGGGCAAAGTTGGAACAACTTGGGCAACAAAATGAATAATTGTAGTATTGGATTGTAACTCAAAGAATAAAATAAATATCTATGAATCCATACTGATATAAATAAGTGAATAAATAAGTTTCTGGGGAAGAAGTGACAACTTACAGAAGAATCCCAGTCAACTAATGTAGAAGGACTGAAAAAAGTCACCATTAGCTCACCACAGGCATGCTCCCTCAAATGGATGCTAAAATTAGTGGGCCAAAGTTAAAGCAGAAACAGAATTTTTGCATTGTTTCAAAGTATTTTTGCCAAATATTGAGTAATTATAAAGGGAAAAAATGTTTACAATGGAGAATCCTAGCAGACACCAGCTTAAATCAGATGGTTCAAGTTAACATCATAAGTGATTCAGGTTAAACATTTCTAATCTGAAAATACAAAATTCTCCAAAAACTAAAAGTTTTTGAATGCTAATTTGATGTCACAAGTGAAAAATTCCACACCTGACTTCATGGGACAGGTTGCAGTTAAAACTGTGTTTCCTGGCCGGGCGCGGTGGCTCAAGCCTGTAATCCCAGCACTTTGGGAGGCCGAGACGGGCGGATCACGAGGTCAGGAGATCGAGGCCATCCCGGCTAACGTGGTGAAACCCCATCTCTACTAAAAAATACAAAAAACTAGCTGGGCGAGGTGGCGGGCGCCTGTAGTCCCAGCTACTCGGGAGGCTGAGGCAGGAGAATGGCGTAAACCTGGGAGGCGGAGCTTGCAGTGAGCTGAGATCCGGCCACTGCACTCCAGCGCGGGCCACAGAGCAAGACTCCGTCTCAAAAAAAAAAAAAAAAAAAAAACTGTTTCCTGCACAAAAGTATTTTGTACAAAATTACCATCAGGCTATGTGTATAAGGTATATATGAAACAAATGAATTTCATGTTTAGACTTGGGTCCCATTCCCAAGATACCTCATTATGTTATTTCATCTTAAAAAAAAACAAAAAACAAAAAGACAAAAATCTGAAACAGTTGTGGTTGCAAGCATTTTGGCTAAGTGATAATTAACCTGCACATGCTAACATCAGGTCCTCCCTCAAATGATGCACTGAGAAGAGCACATCACTTCTGTGGTATCTTTCCCAATAAGGCATAATTTCAGGATAATAATGAGAAAATGTCAGACAAACCCAAATTGAGGAACATTCTCTGAAATAACCAGTAGTCTTCAAAAATATCAAGGTCATGAAAGACTGAGGAACTGTCACAGATTGGAAGAAATTTAATATTGCCCTGTATTATCCTGGATTGGATCCTGGAATAGTAAAAGGACACTAGTGGGAAAACTGATAAAATCAGGATACGTTCTGTACTTTAATTACTAGTATTATACCAAGGTTAATTTCTTAGTTTTGATAAATGTTCTATGGTTATATAAGTTATTTACCTAAGGGGAAGCTTGAGTGAAGGATATACAAGAACTCTACTATTTTTGCAATTCTTCTCTACATCTGGAATTTTTTTTTAATGTATCAGCTTTCATTTGCTTGATGGAGTCACATAGCTTTTGTTTCTTGACTATGGATAGGATATAAAGTCATCTTAAAGGGAGACTAGTGCTATGTTTTCAGCGACTGGAAACGTCTGTGCTTTGTGTATTTCTCTAGAATTCTAGATCAGAAGGAGGACGGTTGTGTTGTGGATATGCATCACTTCAACTCTGGGGCACAGTCTGTTCTTGCCTATGCCACTGTGAATGGCTCTCTGGTTGGCTGGGACCTTAGGTCTTCAAGCAATGCGTGGACTTTAAAGCATGATTTAAAGTCGGGCCTCATCACTTCCTTTGCTGTGGACATCCACCAATGCTGGCTCTGCATCGGTAAGCTGACTTTCAAGTCATTGACTGGGTTTTGAATGCCACTAATGCCTGCAATTGCTGTCTTGTGAAAGCAGTTTTTTCCACTTTGTTCATTGGTAATTTTTCCCATCTCTTTTTTTCATAGTCATGTTAAAATAACTTGCAATTTTATTTTTTTTCATTAAAAACCAGGTTTGAAAGGGTGAAATCAGTATCCTAAGGCATAAAAGTCTCCTCATTGTCCTTGTCTTAAATGAGCCTCCTTACTTTATAATCATTAAGTGATCAGATTTGCTGGCATTCTCTTACTCTGCCAGTGAAGCAGCAGACTTGACTTAAGGAAAATAGCATCTGAGTTTGGGCAGACATGGTTTAAGTTCCAGTAGCTTTAGGCAGGTTATTTAACTCCTCTGAGGTTCGGCTATCTTCATCTTCAAATGGGGCTAATCCTTTCAAGGGCAGCTTTGAGGATTTAATGAAGTAAAAGAATCTGTCACAGTGCGTGGTGTTGAGAGAAGAGCTAAGCAATGGTTTCTTACTTTATTATTTGCCTTGTCCTCAAAGGCTAAAGATGAACCAGATGATCTAGCTTGCTTAAGCAGGATTTTAGAAAATGTATTGTTTCATGATACTCCATTTTATAGATAACAATTTGTGTATCTCTCTGTCCCTCAGTTGGATAGCTGAGTTGTTTCTAGTGTTTGGCTTTTTGGAGTCAACCTGCTGTAAATATTTGCAAATAAGTCTTTGTAAGGACATATATTTCCATTAATCTCAGGCATATATATACCCAAGAATGGGATTGCTGCTTTTGTAAAATTTAATTTTTAATTGACAAACAATTGTGTATATATATGGGGTACAGTGTGATGTTTTGATGCATGTATTAATTGCAGGATGATTAAATCAAACTAACAAATCTATCACCTTATATACGTATTTGCTATGAAAACATTTACAATTTACTCTTTTGGCAACTTTGAAATATATACTGTATTATAGTCACCATTCTGTGCAGTAGATCACTAAAGCTTATTCCTCCTAACTGAAACTTTGTACTTTTCCATCAACATTTCCCATTTTCCTATCTGCCCCTTTCTTCCTTTAAGTTTCATGTTTTTCCCTCATGGTGTTTTGAACCTGCCACTTGAGAAACTACCACATCTTATTCTTTTCTAGTTGGCATGCTAATTCAGAGGAATTATCTTCTGTGCTTGAATTTAGGTTTTCTAGATTCCCTAACTTACATTTGTTACACTGTTAAGTGTGTGCCCTTTGCTTTATTACTTTTTATATGTTTATATGGAATGCAGTTTTCTTTTTTTTTGTGTGTGTGCCTTTTGTGTGAATAAACTGCAGAGGGACAGAAAGATGTAATATACCTGTCTATAGAATGTTTAAGAGGGAAGGGCAAATGGAAACAATTGAAATCTGATGATAGATACAAAGCTGCTGCTACTTTGGGATTGGTAAAGTGATCATTGAATACCAGTAAAACATCTTTGGGTATTTAAGGCAATCTGAACATTTTGACATACCAAATTATTTTATATCTTCTCAATAGCTTCTGTTTTTGTGGGTGCCTTTGGCAGTTAGTAACAATGTCAGCAACTAATAAATTATTCATTTTCAATTTACATTATTAGTAGTAGCATTATGATAAGCACTTTATATTTGTTATTTAACAACCAAAGGGGTACTGTTTGAAACTGGTGAGACAGCTTCATGAGAACAAAACTTTTTTTTAAGTAATGAAGGCATTTTTCAAATAAATTCATAAAAAGCTAATTCTGTTTGTATAAATGCAGCTTGCTGTACTTTGATCATTAGATGGTAATCTTTTTGTGCTTTTTCTCTTTAAGGTACAAGCAGTGGTACCATGGCTTGTTGGGACATGAGGTTCCAGTTGCCAATTTCAAGTCACTGTCATCCTTCCAGGGCTCGAATCAGGCGCCTCTCAATGCACCCTCTGTATCAGTCCTGGGTGATTGCAGGTAAGATGGAGGGCTGGCTTTCATGTGTTGGGAGATTTTCTTGGAAAGTATATAATAACCTGCTGCCAAAACTCACGTTTTTAGTTTCATTTTACATATGAACTGAATGCTTGATTCTCTTCTGATTATGGAGGTTGCCACTACTGATACCTCACTGTCATCTAATATTTATTATGTTCAAAAATGATCTTATCAGTCACCATCATTAGTCTCCATTCTTAACTGTCCACCACCATCTCCTGTCCTTTTTTTCTTCCTCCTGTGTCCCCTATTTTTGTTACAGCTGCCACCGTCTTCCTAGAGAGCTAAGTTAGAAACCTTGACTCATCCTTCTCTGTTGCAGTTTCTTGTTGCTCTGCTTCCTTTGTGTTGCATGAAAGCTTCCCTTCCCTTCCCTCATTAGGCACTCAAATTTTCTTGTATGGCTCCTGGGTGTGACACTTGGGCAATTCTTGAAACTGGTTTTCCTCATCTTTAATATGTAGTTAAAAATACTTGCTTTGTAGAGTTATAGGGAATTGAGATAAAACATGCAAAGTACATACTCTACCACACAATTAATGCTTGGTAAATAATAGCTCTTATTATTCTTATGTTTTCCCCTCAGCCCTCTTGCCTCTAGGCTCTTTGTGGTCCCTTCTTGTACATATAGTCCATCACATACACTGCTGCTATCAAAGTCACCATGTTGCCAAGTTCTGTGGTTATTGTGAGCCCTTTTCTTATTTGACTTACCATTTGAACAGTTGATTTCTATTGTTTTCAGATGCTTTCCTTACCTGGTTTCAAGGACATTTCTCTTGGTTCTACAGCTTCTTGAGCTGCTGGTTCCTTCTCATCTTCCTGGTATTTAATTTGTTGCCTGCCTCAGGACCCAGTCTTTGGTCTCAACCACTTCTCCTACACTGGCTGTGTGTGTGATCTCATGCAATCTCATGCTTTAACTATTATTCAGACTCATATCTATTTTTCTTAAGATGTCTAATAGCCATTTTGTAAACTCAACATGTCTAACTAAACTGAATGCTTGATTTCCTCTCTACTAAGTATCTCCACCACTGCCTCCTACCCCGCTCTTCCTATGGTATTCTCTCAGTAGATGGCAGCTAGGTGCTCAGAAGCCTGGAATTATCTTCGCCTGTTCTTTTTCTCGTCCCACTTCCAGTCCATTAACCAGTCCTGTAAGTTCTATTTTAAAGTATATCCAGAATTTGATCACTCTTTACTACCTCCATCACTATCTCCCTAGTCCAAACCACTATAATCTCTTTTCCCTATTAATGTAATATCTTCACAGGCTGCTTCTCTCTGTACTTTTTAAGACCATTTTGTTTCTTCTGCTCAGTACCTTCCCATTGGCTTCTTGGTCTAAAAGACTTTATGGGACCTGCCTTCTTGCCACCTCCCTGACCTTTATCAGTCAGAATTCTAACAGGAAACAGTAGCACACTCAAGGTAGGATAATTTGAGAATTTATTTTCAAATAAAATTGTTTACAAAGGTTTGGGTGTAGGGGTATTACAAAAGATAGCACAGTAATATGGGCTGGTAACAGCAGAGTAGCAGTAGAAGGCTTGAGGGCAGGAGGGCATGGTTACTGAATTTGGAAAGGAATAGAGAAGGCCACCTTGAAAGGAGCAGTGACTTTGAGATGAGGGGTATAACCAGCCTGATGTGAATGACTTGACTTTCTTCCCTCTCTCCCTTTGATCTCCTGCTGCGGTTTCCCACAGGCATGTATTAGTTTCCTATTACACCACAACTTATTTTTTTAATAATTCTAGAGGCCAGAAGTCTGAAATGGGTTTTGTGGACCAGAATCAAGGTAGCAGCAGACCTATATTCCCTCTGGAGGCACTAGGGGAACATCTATTTCCTTGCCTTTTCCTGCTTCTAAGAACTAAATTCCTTGGCTAATGGCTCCTTCTTTCATCTTCAGAGCCAGCAACATAGCATCTTCATTGTTACATTGCTTTCTGTTCTTGCTGCCAAATCTGCCTCCCTCGTCTAAGATTTGTGATTGACACGTGGGGCCCCCTGAGTAATCCAGAATAATCTTTCTCAAGGTCCTTAATTTCATCACATCTGCAAAGTCACTTTGCCATATAAGGTACCATTCACAGGTTCCAGGGGATAGGACTTGGATACTTTTGGGGCCATTATTTAGCCTATCACAGGCTGGCAAACCCAGCCAGAGGGGGTACAGGAGCTTGTTGATGTGGTTCATTCAGGTCAGATTTAGAGCAGCAAATGGAAAGTGACCAGCACTACTGCCCTTTCTCCTACTTGTCTCCCATTCTCAGTCTGTTCCTGCCACACTGACTTGTTCTTTCAACTAAGCACACTCCTGCTTCAGAAAGGCCTTTGCATTTTTGTCTGTTGTCCCCACTAGAATGGAAGTTCCACGAAACTGGGAATTTTTCTACATTGCCATCTTTGCCTAGCGTAATGACTAGCCCATAGTAAAAATATTTACTGGCTCAGTAAATATTAATAAGTGAATAAAGCCTCTTATATTGTCTCTCCCCCTGAAAGAAAGAGATTTGTCTTTCTCTCGGGACTGCAATTTGTTTTGTTGTAATCTTCCCCAACTCTTTTTGTCTGAGTCTAGATTCTGGCCTTTGTCTCTTTTAGCTGTTCAGGGCAACAATGAAGTGTCCATGTGGGACATGGAGACTGGTGACAGAAGATTTACTCTCTGGGCCAGCAGTGCACCACCCCTTTCTGAATTACAGGTTTGACTTCAGTTTTTAGTTTTTACTGTAAAGGATGATATTATTCCCTACATCCTAAGTACTTTCAGGCATTTAATCAAACCTAGTATCTGTTGGGCTTTTGGGTTATGTTTAAATTTGGGTTTTTAATAACATCAAGTATCATGTGGCCATTGCTACATGAGTGTTTCCTTGCTAGTGTTCTGCATTAGTGGGTAAATAAGTTGCTAGCCCATCAAGCTTGTGATGTCTCTTTGGAACCCCAGTGAGATCTAGCTTAATTAGGAAAAGCCCAGATTGAAGTAGATAGGGCATACATAACTGGTCTCTCATTTCTTCAGGTAACCAGGTGCTTGTAAAGCTACTGACAGTTAACTTGCCTCTAGAAATAGCACCATCATTTATGGAATACACGAATGTCTTTTATTTGACTCCACATTTATTTCTTTTAAGCCTTCTCCTCATAGCGTCCATGGTATCTACTGTAGTCCTGCAGATGGAAATCCTATCCTGCTAACAGCTGGCTCAGATATGAAAATAAGGTACACGATCTCAACAAATACTTAAAGAATAAAATGGATACTTTTACAAGACGTTATTACAGATACTGATGGCACTGTAATGTTTAAAATCATCCTATAAGGACAGCTGTGAATACTTTATTTGTAACCAATGGTATGCTGTTCTATAAAAACCTCTTTTTCTAATGCAAAAGAAAAACAATGCATTGATGAAGATAAGCCAATGATTATTAGTTCCTCTCATTGTCCTATAAAGACTGTCATTTATTTCCTCTTCCCTAGGTTTTGGGACTTGGCTTACCCAGAAAGGTCCTATGTTGTTGCAGGAAGTGCTAGTTCCCCATCTGTGTCCTACTACAGGAAAATAATTGAAGGCACTGAAGTTGTCCAGGTACTGTAGTCTTTTCATTCAACTTCTGTAAGCACAAACATGGCTTTTGTAAACAGAATTAAAATAAATGACCAAGCGAGGAGTACTCTGAATTTAGGAAATTTATTTTTTCTTGAATTAAAAAAAATAAACTTTTATTAAGGTAAAATAAGCATAAAGAAAGTACATATAAGTAATAGCTCATATGGCCAGTATGTACTTTATAACATCATAAGGAAGCACTTTTATTATCCTCTTACAAATGAAAAAGGCACAGTGAAGTGAAGTAACTTGTTCAAGGTCACACAGCTAGTAAAGTTTGTATTCTTGACTCAGGCAAAAACTTCAAGTGAGAGAATATACCCTTAGTACCTGGGCCAAAGTAGGTGTTCCATAAATAAAAGTGTGCTTCCTTCATGACAAATATTAATGAGCTTTAGAAGTGCTAGAACATCTGCTATGTATTTTTTATATTCTGGTCATGTATACCTTTTTTTTGAGACGGAGTCTCGCTCTGTCGCCAGGCTGGAGTGCAGTGGCACGATCTCTGCTCACTGCAACCTCTGCCTCCCAGGTTCAAGCGATTCTTCTGCCTCAGCCTCCTGAGGAGCTGGGACTACAGGTGTGTGCCACCACAGCCAGCTAAGTTTTGTATTTTTAGTGGAGACGGGGTTTCATCATGTTGGCCAGGATGGTCTCGATCTCCTGACCTTGTGACTTGGGAGACCTTGGCCTCCCAAAGTGCTGGGATTATAGGTGTGACCCAACGTGCCTGGCTATATCTCTTATGATTATATTCTATCCCTTTTTTCTTTTGATGTTGGCAAAAGTTAATATGCACAGAATATTGACCTAAAATAAGCTTTCCATATCTGTAAGTGGCTACTCATGAAATCCAATGACTAGGACCCTGGAATGTCATTTTTTGGCTCTTCTACTCCTTTTGCTCAGTGTATTTGTGAAAGCATGACTACTTTACAGAAGTTGTTAACTTAAATACAACAGTATCTCAGAAGCAAGACTATTGACGAGAGGAAGAATATGGTACAGACTTTTAACTTCTGGCTTGCTCCCTGACAGGAAATTCAGAATAAGCAGAAAGTAGGACCCAGTGATGACACCCCTCGAAGGGGCCCAGAGTCCCTGCCCGTGGGACATCACGACATCATCACTGATGTTGCCACATTCCAGACAACACAGGGTTTCATCGTAACTGCTTCTAGAGATGGGATTGTGAAGGTGTGGAAATAGAAACCTAGTGATTTGTATAAATTGTAATAAAGTTATAAATATACTACTATAACTCAAGAGAAAAGGCCTTTCTAGAGAACAGATTCATTTGCTTAGTTTTCAGAATTATGTCTCTATATTACTGTTTCATGACTGACTAAATGATACCCAAAATGGTTAAGATGTACTTGACTAGTTTACTTATGCATCTCTTTGCAAGAATCAGCCAGCCAACAATGTCTGGGATTTTTATTGTATATGTTAGAGGTGAGAAATATAAAATATGAAAATGAATGTTTATTTTGTATTGGAAAAGATGGTTGAAAAGATAGTTGTAAGCTATTATAAGTATAAACACATTTTTGCTATTAAAAATGCTATTCAAAGCAGTTAAACTGTATTCATGCATCCTAAGTGTGTGTTTGTGGTGTTGTTTTTAAATGGTAAATTTAAGCAGAGGAATAATCTCTTCAGCAGCATTTGTTCTAAGGTGAAGAAATGGACTCGATGTCACAAGGAATCAGTGACAGAACCAGGCGTTAGGTCCAAATCTCTGGACTCTAAATAGTGTGCTCTTTCTGCTCTAATATTTCTTGTGTGTTTTACAGTCTGCCTTATTAGTTATTTAACATTATAGAATTGATTTCCTGCATATTAGTTATACAAGTGTGCCTCCTCTTGGCCATCATTATTTTTTATGGGCTGTACCATAAATTCTGACACTTGGCTCAACAGGTTGCTTTATCCAGTATAGACAATTGAATGCATGAAAAAGAAAAATAAAGTTAAAAGTACACCAAAAATAATATACATTTTTAAAAGGCCAAAATTGGTCTTTTCCACTAAGATAAAACCCTTCAAGGTTATGGATTACTATTTGCATACAGACTGTCTCCATATTTAATTCTCATCCACTTGCAGAAGGGTTTATGGTATTCAGAATATTTTAGTTTAAAATTAGTTACATGAGTCTATAAAAATCTCAGCCAAGGGAAAAGCCTACTTGCTTAGAAATACGCTAAGAATTTTCTGTATTTTTATAATTACATAATTAAGTTACAGTACATGTAGTTTACAAAGCATACATCTAGTTTCATGATTCAGTACAATCATCCCTAGGTATCTCTGGGGCATTGGTTCCAGGATCTCCCAAGGATAACAAAAGCCACAGATGCTCTAGTCTCTTACATAAAATGATGTTGTATTTGCAGATAATCTACACACATCTTCTCATATACTTTAAATATTTCTACATCACTTGTGATACAATACACTGTAAATGCTATATAAACAGTTGTTATACTGTATTGTTTAGAGAATGAAAAGAAAAACGTCTGTACATGTTCAGTACAGACACAAACATCTTTCTTTTTCTGAATACTTTTTATCCATGGTTGAATTCATGGATGTGGAGCACCCACAGATACAGAGCCAGCTGCACTTAGTTTTTAGACAGGTAAACAACAAAACTGTCAGAAAATGCCAGTCATTCAGAAACGTCAAAGTTAGGAATGCTGGACTAACTAGGCCTGATAGCTTCAAATCTGGCATTGTCATGTTGCCTTGCCTTTGTTTCCCTTAATGTCTGCCAAGACCATATTTACAGGGTTTCTAGCTACTAAGTCAGATTTAGAGTCTGCAGGGGGTTGGAGAAAGTTTTTTTTTTGATATAGAAACTGTAATCCTGAGATTGGACTTCAGCCTGGAGCCATTAGATAAGCTGTAAGACTGATAAATGTGGGAAATGCTAAGGAAAAAAATGGAGTGGGCTGACAGAGATATGATCCTTTTCTCCCCTTATCTCCTGCTACCACCCATTCTTCTCTGTCCCCTTGCCCCACAGAAAAGCCCCAGTTTTGGAAAAAAGTTATTTGGTTGAATTCCAAGTATTACAATCTGATGCCATGTTAAGTTGCATCTCCTTTTGACCTCTACTTAAAAAAAAAAAAAAGATTGACTCATAGCTCAGTGCAGAGATAATGGGAGGCAGTTCCTTTACAGTCGATTAATTCACATTTTTAAACCAAGAAGCATCCTGTTTGTGTGATTCTTGGGTTTAAATATAGCTTTATTAAATTTATATTCAACTTAATTTTTGCTGTTTCCACTTTTAGGAGAAAGAGGTAAATCAGGGAAAATACTAATATTAGGCATTTTTAAAAAGGAACTTCTATTTGCAGCATGCTTCAGAGCTCTCACCTATTAGTGATTCAAAAGATGGCCCAAAATGCTAAAAATAATCTGTCACCAAGGGAATATTTGTTTGGTGTTCTTTACTTGCCAATGCAGAAAAACAGACAAATACATCTTAATGGTATTTCCAACAATTAACAAAAGAAAGGAGTTTGTGCTTAACTCAGAGTTTAACTAGAAAAGTCCCTTTTATTAAAATACATCGTAAATATTGCTCATTAATTTCCTGTACTTGAGACATTTTTCCTGAACCTCTAAGCACCACTTAGGATAGATGAAGCAAACCTGATGTGTTTTATTCTTCTCTGCTACCTGAGTATGAATGTGACATTTAACTCCTTGAACTTCTGTCTCCTCTGAAGACATTAGGTGCTATCTCTGGATTTACCTAAGTAAGAACGGCAGAAGTGGTTTTTAAAAAATACTGCAGATAGTTTTTCTTTCCAAGTTTTATGAAAATAGGTATAGGAAAGAAAATCTGAATGTCCTTGGTGTCAGTATCCATCTGCTCCATGCATCCAAGCAGGGTTTCTTTCCATTCCCAAAGAGGGGGACAGTCTGCCTAACAAGGCCATTGCTACCAGCTGTGGAGCCAGCTCTTAGACTGAGGTAAGGTCTGAACACTGTGTTTAAATTAAATAATGCTATAATACTTTGGGTGTTTAGTTGCTGAAAATATCAGCCCTATCATAAAAATAAAAATTAAATGCAGATGAGGACATAGCCATCAGAGCATGCTACTAGAGACTAGGTACTTCTAAAACCTTTCATACTTTTACTCAGATCTCTTTTGCATCTCTGCAACTGCATATGAATTTGTAGATTAAAACAATGATTTTCTTACATTTTTCTAAACTCAGCGTGTATTTAAGGCTGTTTTTAAGAACTCTGTCAGTCCTGTTTTGGTGCTATTATTGACTCAACAGCTACCTGATGGGTAAAAGTAACTCAGAGCTTCATCTGTGACAAGTTGTGTCTTGACTCTCCTTGTCTAAAGCATATATGAATTAGTGAAAATTAATAAATGACCATTTATTAATGAAAGACAGACTAGAAGTCCATCAAAATGGCTTCAAGCTCCATCAGAATGGCAGTAAGCTTCCTAATGAAGAGAAGACTTCCAGCTCAAAAGCAGTAATTTATGTTCTGTGGGAATTAATGAATTTTTCAATGAGTTTAGGAGGATTTTGATAGAGATGGAGAAAATTACCCTCTTCTCATCAGTCCAAGCAAACAACTCCCACAGTGGTGTGTTTAAATGGAATAGAAGGTCAAATTTTAAAAATATGACATATAAACAGCATCCATTTCTAGGGTAAATTTTGGAGTAGCTTAAAACATTTAAAAATAACTTTGATTAAATAGATGAGTGTTAGACTTTACTAAATTAGGAAAGGAGGATAGGTTTGCAGGAAATGAATGGGACAGAGATAAAAGAATTAACATTGACTCATATACACATATGCATACATCATATAAATTTTACCTTCAATTTATATCTCCATTAGACTTTTCAAAACACTTCTTTCATTCTTCTGTCTTCTAATGAAACAGTTCTTGGACGTATCAGTTGTAGAGTGCTGGAATTGTCAGGAGTGGTCAAATAAATGAACAAGATATATCTTAATACCAATGAATGCAGGGGGTCAAGTCTCCTGATAACCTACAAACTGTTGCTTGAGTTCTGGCAGCAGATTTAGTTACTATTTAAGTCCAGAGTCTTACTATGCTTCCTAAGGCTAAGTTGTTCAAGCATTTTTTTTTACCACATCATTTGGGAGCAATTTTTGTCACCCTTCTTCCATTCTTAAAGGTATGGGAGGTGTTTCTGATAAAATTTTGAATAGCATCATCTCTGCCACTTCTTGCTACTCTTGAAAGATATTTTTTATCTTGCAAGAATTTTGCCTTCTGTAATACATCTTCTTTGAGGGTAGCTTTATATGGTCCAGGAACAAAGCTATACAACAAAAGAGAACATCATAGAAGATAAATGCCATTTCAACTTTAATAGACTACATATTAATCTGTCTTACTAAATTAATTGTTTCACCCATTTCCTTGTTGCAGCCTTCCTCCAGGGTAATTTTAAAATTATTAAACTGGGTACTTACATTGGCTTATGTATCAGAAGCTGACAAATGATACATCTCATCAGAGTATGCAAAAGTAGTATTTCAGCAGCAAAGTTTCTTCATGGAATATGTACCACTCAGATCTACCAAGGATGGCCCTTCTGATTATTTAGATTTGGGTTCATAATGGTACCTCATCACAGACTGCCACATCTATAGTTTTCCCAGATCCACTCCTACTTCCAGTGCCTCAGCACATCATGCTATTTTCTTTATAACACTTGGCACTATCTGAACTTTTATTTACCTGTAAACTTCTTTATGATCTGTTCCCCACTTTTCCACCCAACCAGACAGAAGGTTCATGAGATCTTGTCTGTTCACTATAGTAATCCCAGGAACCTAAAAGTGCTTAACACATAGTCACTCAATAAGTATTTGTCTAATGAAAGCATGAATGTATGCCACTCCCTTCTTTCATCTCTTCCTTTCTTCCATAGGTCCATCTATCCATCCGTATGTTTACTATCTGCTTAATAGAAGGCATGGTGTTAGGTACAATGGGGGACATAGAAATAGAGCCCAGTCTGGCAGGCACATCAAGAGCCTGGCTAGGAATGAGTAACCCAACAGTGAAGAGGAGCTGGAGTCAGACCTTGGTAGGACTCGCAGGACAGGTTGAGAAATCAGGGAATCATAGAAGCCAAGTGCTAACTAGAACTTAGAGCCTGTCTGAAAAAACCTGTGCTGACAGAAGTGTCTGAGAATCTGTACTGCCTATATGACAGCCATGAGCCACATGGGGCTTTTGAGTACTTGAAATGTAGTTAGTGTGACTGAGGGACTGAGATTTAATTTTAATTAAATAACCACATATAGCTAGTGGCTACTGTATCAGCCAGTACAAAAAGGGAGCCGTTTCAGACAATCCTATATACAAGGATGTTGTGGAAAGAGCTTTGGGTTCAGACACATTCTTACATTCTTATATTCTAGCCCCTAGCTGAACAGCTCTGGGCAAATCATTTAACTAGAGTGACTCTTGTTTCTTCAAGTATAAAATGGGAATGAAAAATGATTTGTGTTGTGAGCAACAACTGAAGTCCGCTAGACTAGTTACCACAGTCCTCTGTTGGTTACAGATGAGGAAACTGAAGTGCATTGAGGTGAAGGTCAATGGCAGAGCTGGAACTATAACCCAACTGTTCTGAGACTGAGTTCAGTGTTACTGCCATTGAACTGGGTTTTTATTCAGGACACTATGGAAAACTATCAACATATTTGGAGTAAGAAAGTGAGATAAATTTCATACTACCAGAAACACCTGGAAATGGGTGTAGAACTATAGGAACACAGATGGCTTGGGGCAGGCTGGACGGCTAAGATATAAGAGCCTGGCGCAGCAGGCTCGTCATAAATATTTGTAGGATGAATGCGTGAAAACTGATGGTATGAAGAGAGAGAGAGGCTTCTTAATACTGATAAACTTCAGCAATTAGCTGAATTACAGTCAAGGGAGGTGATATGATTTGGATGTCCCCTCTAAATCTCATGTTGAAATGTGACTTCCAGTGTTAGAGGTGGGCCTAGTAGGAGGTGTTTGAGTCATGGGGGTGGATCCCTCAATGAATAGCTTGGTGCTGTTTTTGTGGTAATGAGTGAATTCTCGCTCTTAGTTCATGTGAGAGAGCTGGTTGTTTAAGAAGAGCCTGGAACCTTCTCTCTCTTGCTTGCTCTCTTGCCATGTGATATGCCTGCTCTCCTTTCATCTTCCACCATGAGTAAAAGCTTCCTGAGGCCTCACTAGATGCTGAGCAGATGCTGGTGCCATGTTTGTATGGTCTGCAGAAACGTGAGCCAAATAAATGTCTTTTCTTTATAAATCACCCAGTCTCAGCTATTCCTTTATAGCAATGCAAAGACTAATACAGGAGGACTGAAGAGAACTTCAAAACATTGAAACCAAAACAGTGGTAATATTCACTGTGATCCGTTTCTTATTTTTCTGTTTTTACCAGCTATAAAATCTGACCTCTCAAAAAAATCAGTATTTAGAAAATGAGTATAGTGAAAGATACAGAACATTTAAAATTAAAGTTATTTCGCTTCTCTCACACACACAGAAACACACACTTTTTCTTCCACCTATAAACAGAGTTAAGCAGAAAGGAAACATTCAAACAACAAAAAACACCATGCCAATTCATGTTACATAGACCCCAAAGCCTCCATGCATTGTATACTACATGTCTAGGCTTCTGAAACTCAAATTCCAACGTGTATCTCAGTTCACTTCCATCAGTGTTATCAGAGCTGTAATAAGTTGATCAACAAACATCTACCAAGAACAGCAGCCATGGCTAAATTTCACTGCAAATACAGATTTCTCACATCTCTCTTCATGTTGCTCTTCCCAGTATGTGTGTATATATATAATATGTTATATATAATATACAAATATAATGTATAATATACATAATATACAAATATTAACATCTACCAAGAATAGCAGCCATGGCTAAATTTTACTGCAAATACAAATTTCTCACATCTCCCTTCATTTTGCTCTTCCCAGTATGTGTATATGTGTGTATGTGTATGTATATATATATATATATATATTATATATAATATACAAATATAATGTATAATATACATAATATACAAATATATTATTAACATCTACCAAGAACAGCAGCCATGGCTAAATTTCACTGCAAATACAATTTTCTCACATCTCCCTTCATTTTTGCTCTTCCCAGTGTGTGTGTGTATATACATACATATAACATACAAATATAATGTTATATGTATTTATCTGAGGCAGGGTCTCACTCTATCATCCAGGCTGGAGCTCAGTGTTGCCATCATAGCTCACTGCAGTCCAGATCTCCTAGGCTCAAGTGATCTTCCTGCCTCAGCCTCCTGAATGGCTGGGACTACAGGTACCTGCCTCCACACCTGGCCAATTGTTTTATTTTTGGAGAGCTGAGGTCTCACTATGTTGCCCAGGCTGGTCTTGAACTCCTGGGGTCAAGCAGTCTCCTTGCCTTGGCCTCCCAAAGTGCTGGGATTACACTAGTGAGCCACCCATGTGCTATCCCAGCATTTCCTTATTATCTTCCAGACTGAAAGTTATAAAATTCCCCAAAGTGACGATTGTATGCATAGAACATGGCTCCACTGTCATGGGAAGGGCATTATTTTGAGTCTGAAGCACATTGTTTTCATGGTCTTATCTTTTTTTTTTTTCTTTTTTCTCTGAGACAGAGTCTCGCTCTGTCGCCCAGGCTGGAGTGCAGTGGCGCAATCTCAGCTCACTGCAAGCTCCGCCTCCTGGGTTCCCGCCATTCTCCTGCCTCAGCCTCCCGAGTAGCTGGGTCTACAGGCGCCTGCCACCATGCCCGGCTAGCTTTTTTTTGTATTTTTTAGTAGAGACGGGGTTTCCCTGTGTTAGCCAGGATGGTCTCTATCTCCTGACCTCGTGATCCGCCCGTCTCGGCCTCCCAAGTGCTGGGATTACAGGCTTGAGCCACCGCGCCTGGCCCATGGTCTTATCTTTACTGGACTCTTCCCCAGCCCCTTCATGCTGCCCCACCCCGGTCCCCGTCCCCCGCCCCCTTTTCCATTAGGTCCTTTGTTTTCTTTTATGGCAGGTTTAGTTATGTTATCTTCCTCCCCATCTTTAAGAAAAAATTGTTAAATTATTAAGTGCTTGTATAGCATGATATTGCTATCTTTTTTCCCCTCTCAAATATTTTTATTCTCAAAAGGTTGAACATTAATACCATATCTTTGAATTTCCATTTTTCACTGTGTTATATGTAGGAGTTAGTACTCGTTTTTTTGTTTTTTGTTTTTTGTTTTTTTTTTTTGAGATGGAGTCTTGCTCTGTCACCCAGGCTGGAGTGCAGTGGCGTGATCTTGGCTCACTGCAACCTCCACTTCCTGGGTTCAAGTGATTCTCCTGCCTCAGCCTCCTGAGTAGCTGGGATTACAGGTGCCTGCCACCATGCCTAATTTTTTTTAAATTATTTTTTATTTTTTAATTTTATTTTTTGGGGGGACAGTCTCGCTCTGTTGCCAGGCTGGAGTGCAGTGGCGCAATCCTGGCTCGCCACAACCCTAGGCTCTCAGATTCAGGTAATTCTCCTGTCTCAGCCTCCTGAGTAGCCTCCTGAGTAGCTGGGACTACTCAGAAAAAGCTTCTGTGATCTCTCCATCTACCATGGAGGTTTCTATTTGTCATTCAAAATGCTTTCCCCATCCCCTTTACTTGGTGTGTGGCCAGCTGTTGAGTTCCTTTTCCTAACAGTCAGAAGTCGAGCCAGACATCTCGCCCCTTCCCTTGGCTGGCCATCCCAACCTGCGGCAGAGGGGTGATCCTCTACAGCAGGGGTGTCCAGTCTCTTGGCTTCCCTGGGCGACACTGGAAGAAGAACTGTCTTGGGTCACACATAAAATACACAAACGCTAACAATAGCTGATGAGCTTAACAAAAAAAAAAAAATTAACAAAATAATCTCATGTTTTAAAAAACTTTGCAAATTTGTGTTAGGCCACATTCAAAGCTGTCTGTGCAGGCTGTGGGCCACAGATTCGACAAGCTTGCTGTACAGTGTTGCAGCCTCTTTGCTGGGACGTGCTGGGTGCCTAAATATAAGTGGGCAAAAGACAAATGCAGTGTGGCACTGCCAGCTTGGGGTGGATGGCTGCTGCTTCCCTGTTCCAAGACTGTGGGAGCACAACTGACCCTCAGTCTCCCAGTCTAGGGGAGGGTGGGGCGGGGGAACCCCAGGGAGCTGGGAGATACACAGTGGGCTGTGAGAACCCGTTCTGGGGAAGTGGAGGGAGGTGGACTGGCAAGTGAACCAAGGCTCCAGGTCCTGACTCCCCAGCACATGCTTTATTATCCCATTGGACTTCACTATAAAACTCAAATTCAAAAATAACATTAATAGTGACTGCAGAGCACTAAACCCCAAGTGCTGTGCCCTACTGAGCACCCAGGCCCTGTGCAAGCTAACCAGCTTGTAACACTTAGCCTGACTCAGTGAAAACACTGCTTTAGCACCAGCTTTAATGTACCTTCCATGCCAAAGACGCTGTCCTCGGCAAGAGTCACATGCACGGCATCTTGTCTATATCCCTTTTCTAAGCTGCCAGACACCTGCAGCATGGGGGAGCTCTGCTCTTCTTGGACTTACTTCACAGGCCTGTTTTAGGCTTGACTTCAGGAATTATTTGCTGCTGGACAGTTCCCCTGGACAGCTCATCTGTCAAGGTAAGCAAGAGATTCCAGGTGGAGGCTTCTCAGAGGTGACAGAGCTGGGGCTTCTGCATTAGGAGTGCCTCCCTGGCCTTGATCACCATGCAGAAATGCACACATCACACAATAAAAGTAGGCACATCGCCAAAGGTATTTGCCTAGGTGTGGGTCCAGGTGCTGGTACACATTTGATTGTGGTTGGTGGCTGAGTAATGTATATGTGTGTTTGTACAGAATAATTTACCACAGAAATAAAGACACTCCCATTTGATTTCACTTATTTCTAATTTTTAAAAAGTAATATTCATATGTGCTAAAGATACAATATATATGCACATTCTTAAGTTTTGAAAGAACTGACTTGCCTTTGTTGACACTTTTATATGTTAATTTTTTTTAAAAAAAATTAAGTCTACTCATTATATTCATTTTTTTGGATATAGTCTGTTTTTTCAAATATATAACATCTTCAGATCAATGCTTAGCTCATTAGCTTTTTGAATTTAAAAAACTTGCCTCACATGAGAATTAAAATTTCCTAAATCATGACTTTGATGCATCCTACAAAGTTTTTACATATAGCATTTTGATTGTTATACAGTTCTAAGTATTTTTAAGTTTTCACTATAATTTTTTGTCCCATTATTGAGAAAGGTGATTTAAAAATGTATAGGCTTTTAAAACATTATTTTATATATATATGTGTGTGTGTATATATATATATATATTTTTAATATTTATTTATTTATTTATTTTGAGACAGAGTCTCACTCTGTTGCCCAGGCTAGAGTGCAGTGATGTGATGTTGGCTCACTGCAACCTCTGCCTCCTGAGTTGGAGTAACCCTCCTTCTTCAGTCTCTCAAGTAGCTGGGATTACAGATGTGTGCCATCACACCTGGCTAATTTTTGTATTTTTCATAGAGATGGGGTTTCGCCTTGTTGGCCAGGCTGGCCTTGAACTCCTGACCTCAGGTGATTCACCCACCTCAGCCCCCCAGAGTGCTGGGATTAGAGGCGTGAGCACCACACCTGGCCTAAAATATTGTTATTAATTTCTAACTTAATTGCATTGTGGTCAGACAATGTGGACTGTATGACACCAGTTCTCAGAGATTTGTTGACACTTGCTTTATAAGTTAGAAGTTGCACAAGGAACACTTGTAAACACTCCACCTTGATTTAACAGTTGGTAATATCCATATGTTCTTTAGAAGAATGTCTAATTTTTCTGTTCAGGGTTCTGCATGTATCTGCTAAATGGTTTATTACTTATGTTTAAATCTTTTATATCATTACTAATTTTTGTCTACTTGACCTATCAATATTCAAACTAGTGTAATGAAATCTCAAATTTTGATGATGGTTCACTGACAATTTCTCCTTGTGGTTTTTCAGTTTCTCTTTTGTATATTTTAAGATTTTACGACCCTCTTATCAGTTTAAAATTGTTTTATCTTCCTCATCAATTTAACACTTTGTCATCATGTAGTCATCCTCTTTATCCCTATGAAATGGTTTTATTTAAAAGTATATATTATCTGATATAAATATAGCTATTCTACCTTTATTTTTGATATATTTGCCCGGTATGTTTTTTCCATCATTTTACTTTCTGCCTCTCCATTTCCTTATATTGTGGATGTGTGTCTTGAAAGCAGTAGAAGCTGGATTTTATTTTATTATTTCTTTCTTTATTTTTTGAGACAGAGTTTTGCTCTTGCCCTCAAGATTGGAGTGCAATGGTGCAATCTTGGCTCACTGCAACCTCTGTCCCCCGGGTTCAAGTGATTCTCCTGCCTCAGCCTCCCGAGTAGCTGGGATTACACATGCCTGCCACTACGCCAGCTAATTTCTTGTATTTTTAGTAGAGATGAAGTTTCACCATGTTGGCCAGGCTGGTCTCGAACTGAAGACCTCAGGTGATCCACCTGCCTCGGCCTCCCAAAGTGCTGGGATTATAGGCATGAGCCACTGTGCCCGGGCAAAGCTGGATTTTATTTTGTTTTTAAAATCAAATCCATCAATCGCTGATTGTAACTGGTATGTTCATGTTGTTGTTGTTGTTGTTTTTTTCGTGATTACTCACATATTTAAATGGACTTGATTCTGCTCTCATTGTGCCTTCTACTTGTCTTTTTTTTTTTTTTTTTTTTTTTTTTTTT
>NC_045435.1:153200343-153225122 GCF_002776525.5 Piliocolobus tephrosceles | reverse complement strand
TTTTTTTTTTTTTTTTTTTTTTTTTTTTTTTGGCCTTTTTAAAGAAACTTTTTTTCTTGGCTTTTTATTTCAAAAAATATTTATTACATTCTTGTTTTCTATCCTATTTTCCCTCACTAGATTTTTGTTAGTTAGCTAGTTTCTATTTTTCTTTTTCATGTGTGCCCTTAAAATTTGTAATGCATTTTTAAGCATCTCAAGTTTTTCAATAGCCTAACCCCCGGCCCAAATGATACAAGCTCCTAGAGTCTTTTAACTCCATTTATCTCCCTGTGACTTACATTATTAATACCCTCTTTTTTTAGTATCACCTTTCTTTCCTTAAAGTCCAAGGCTTCATTTTTTAATAATACAAGATTATTTTTGTTTGATGTCTTTTCTCATATTTAAATAAATCAAAAATATTTATTAATATTTATAGTCTTAGAACTTTTTCTGTTCAAATCACCAGGTGAAATGTTTTATTTTCATAGTGTTGTTAACAAGTACAGCTTTTTTGTAATCCCAAAAGTTAGATATATTACTTAAAAATACATTTGTTTAGGCCAGGTATGGTGTCTGACGCCTGTAATCCTAGCACTTTGGGAGGCTGAGGTGGGTGGATCACCTGAGGCCAGGAGTTCGAGACCAGCCTGGCCAACATGGTGAAACCCCATCTATCCTAAAAAATACAAAAAAAAAAAAAAAAAATTAGCCAGGCGTGGCTAAAATTAGCCAGGCATAGTGGTGCATGCCTATAATCCCAGCTACTCAGGAGGCTGAGGCAGGAGTATTGCTTGAACCTCGGAGGTGGAGTTTGCAGTGAGCTGAGATCATGCCACTGCATGCCAGCCTCGGCAACAGAGTGAAACTCTGTCTTACAAACAAAAACAAATTTGTTTAGATTTAACTCAATACTGACAAATTTTATCACTTACTATTGCCTCTTGCATCTCATTCCCTTCTTCTGTGGTTATTTTTTATTTTTCTTGAAGTACATACTTTAGAAGTTTTAGTAAAGACTTCTTTGTAGTAAACTATTTTTTTAAGTCTAAATTGTCTTAAGACAGTTTTTCTAAGTTGACAAAATTTTCTTCCACTAAAGTTATTCAATAGTTTGTTGGTTTCCACTGTTACAATTGATAAATCACCTACCAGCCTAATTATAATTTATTTGTAGATGATCTGACTTTTCTTTTTGGCTGCTTTTAAGTTTTGTCTTGGTGTCCTGCATTTCCCCATACTATGTCCAACTGTTGCTTTCTATTTATCTTGCCTGTTATATCTTGTTTTTTCTTCATCTGTGAATTCATGTCATTCATAAGTTCTAGAAAATAATCATCTCTTTATGTCTTTGAATACTGGCTCTCATTATTTCTATTTCATCTTTCTAGAATTCCAATTAGATATAGATTAGATCTTCCCATTTCATTTTGTCTCTAAAATTCTTGATCATCTCTGCATTCTATTTCAGCATTTTCTATAGTTCATTAAGCTTCTCTTCGGACACATTTATTACTGTTGACTCTTTCACTAAGTTTTACAAGTTTTTAATTGTGAAATTCACAGAAAATTAGAATGAACAGAATCATAAATAATCTGTATATCTTTCACCTACATTCTCCAACAGTTACTATCTTGCTACTCTCTATATGTATATATGTATATAATGTACACATATATTAATTCACACACACACCCTATCCTACTTCCCTTTAGGAAAACCATCTAAAGGTAGGCTGCAGCCATCATATATGTTAGATGAAGGAGGAAGAAAAGCAAGAAGAGGAGGAGGAGGAAAATAGAGAGAAGAAAGGCGGGGGGCATTCTCGTTTTTTATCAAGTAACACCAAGCAGACAATACCTTCGGAAATGTCGCAGGGGCTGCCTTGGATCTGCAGAGTTAAGTCTATTGCACTTTATTTTTAAGTTTATTGGTGGATATTTGTTGATTGCACCTAGAAGAGAAAAGCCTGTGATGAGTCTTGTATTCATGACTGTTAACATTACTGCAATCTCCTCTAGACACAAAGTGCCACTTTACTGTTTGAAATAGCCATCAAGAAAAATACCAGCTAAGGTGGTCACATGAAATGAAAGCAGATTTCTCAGGGGAATCTTTAAAACTGACTTTAGAAAACACATCCCTTCTGAATTTATAGGTGAATTCAACTAACTTTTCAGTAAGATCCTCTTAGCTGCTAAAGCAGGTCAACCAGGAGAGGAAATACCATGAGCCAGTTCTAATGGTCTGGCTTTTAATTTATATAAACTAACAAGAGTATTTATTTATTTGCTTCTTAGAAATATCAAAATGCAAAGGGAAAACAACATTTTCTTTATGGTCTTTGAATCAGTAACAACAGCGACAACAGCACTAACATCTTGGGTTCAGTTCGTTAGTGGCTCATTTCATTTGGAAGTGTATTAATTTTTCATAACAATGAAGCATGCCTCTTTTTATACCATGTAAAGATTTAAAAGCCATTTTTGATGGGAATTCTTAAAAATGTATTATATATTTCTTTGAAGCATTAAATCAAATAGATTTGCTAAACACAACTAGATCTCTTCCTGATCACCCAGGGTCATGGTAAGTAGCAAGTTGGTCCTGGACTGTGATCCAACACTGTCTCCAGAGCTGCTGCTGTAGGTAGGATTGTGCGCTCTGGACTGAATGGCTGAAGACTGTGAGGCTACTGTTATTGAGCACCTGAATTTTAATTTCTTTTTACCTGTGTTAAGTATCAGATGGTTTGTCAACAGTTTTGTTTCTCTTAGAAAATGTGTTGATTGATGTGGACTGCTTGACAGTCAACTCTACTATAACAGTATATTTAAGTAAGAGCCACAAAGCGAGGGAGCTAGACCAGAAGACCAGTCAGTAAACAGGACTGTTTTGGTCACTCCTTGATACCCAGCATCACAACAGTGAGTGGCTCAGAGAAGTTCCCCAATAAATTTATGTTAATGTTGAGTGCGTTAGTGCAAGTCTGTGGGCCTGCTATGGAATTAAGCATGTAGACTTGAACATGATTATGCAAAGTCTTTCTTGACTTGTACTTTTATAGTTACATTTTAAAGATTGCAAATTTATAGATCTAAGTTCCAGAAGAATGGTATATAATTTCATCATGGTTATAGTTTTCCCAAAGCACTTTATGTATCTCTCACGTACCCTAAGTACTTTTTTCTTAAAACATCTTTTTACCTTTCCTCAGCTGGGGGCAGGGGGTGGTGCTATTTATCTAATAAAATTTGGCTAATAACCCATAAAACACTACCAAGAATTTTGGGGGAGTGGGGAAGGAAATTCCATCATAAGACTTCTTTCAACTTCTTGGCAAACTCTTGATGAGAGTTTCTTTACAAGTTTATCAGTCTTGAGAGGTATACTTTTTTTACCCTTACAAGTGCCTTATGATTCTTTTCTTCAGAATGACCCTATCCCCATTTTTTTTTTCCTTTTATCCTTAGCTTTTCTTTCTGGCTTCTATTCCTGAATACATCCACATAAATTTCATTCTGGGAGCTTATTGTTCCTATCCAAGTGTTTCTCAAACCATAACATACGTATGAGTCACCTGGGGATCTTTATAATATGCAGATTCTGGTTCAGAATGACTGCATTGGGTCCTAAGATTCTATGTTTCTAATAGGCTCCCAAGTGACACTGGTACTACTGATCCTAGAGTCAGTTTGAATCATAGAGGATATACTATCAGCCCCAACAAACAAAGGCTTCTTTAGACCTCACCCTACACTGATTGATAAGTCTATGTCTCTACAGCTTTAACTGGGCTTGCCATGTAATATCACAGGCACATTTGAGACACAATTAGGACTTCAGCTGAGCCACACTGGGTACTCTTTTGGCTGTGTGTTCATTTTTCTGTATCTGGACTGCAAAGGATCATTTACCATGAAAACATTTGCAAATCCTACCAAGTGCTTTTCACCCTTCAGAATCATATTAGGATACAGCTTATTTTTATCCATCCTGTTGCATTCAAAATGGATTGCATATTTTCAAGGCGAACTTACTCTAAGAAATGCAGCCCATGTTTCTTTTTAATGGGCACCAGTTACACTAATTACTGGCATCATAAAAAGAGCCATTAACAAGGCTAAGAAAGTTTTGCAAGGCTGTATTTTTCATTCTGACAGGTAAAATGGTATCTCCTAACACTTCAAACTCTGCCTCAGGAACTTGTGAAAGCAAAGCCAAGAACTGTTTAATTTTTCTTTGGCTCTCTTTTTTGGTGCCTTAACAGATAAAACTTTCCATCAAAGGGCAGTATGCTAAGGTTACATGGCAAGGATTTCTACTTTGTAGCTAAAGTCCAGGCTGTGACTTCACACCCCCGGACTGCACTGCTCCATGAAGACAGATGTGTGAACAGCTGCTTGTTATGCTTGCTTCTCCATAGGAACCAGAGACATAAAAAAAAAAAAAGAGCCAGAAAACGAAATGTGTAGGAACCAGAGGTTTCCTCCCTTCTACCATCCGTCATTATATATTTTCCTTTCTGACCCTGAAGTGCCCTTGAAGACAGACAAGAGGTTTCCAAGTATCCATGTTAGCTCATCAACCTTTTTTTAGTGATACCATGTATATTCTTAATGTGCAGAGAAGAACAGATTTTATGACTTACGCCTGATTGAGTTTATAAAGGTCTTCACAAACTTCACACCATAACCGTGGTCAGGTTTATGAATTCGGCCAAGCTGGACCAGGTGGTGATCCAAAGGGTGGCTAGCGAGATCCTCCAGTTCCTTGTCATCCCAAGTAGGGCCAAGGGAAAACACAAATAGGGCATACCCTTGACATTTGGCTCGCAAAGATTCCTTCTTTAAGATTTCCCCATCTAAGTGGCTGGTTTCCCCAGCAGATATCACAAATATGACTTTGTTTCTTCTCAGATTGGGGGCAGTTAAAAAGACATTGTCCAGAGTCCACTGTAAGGCATGACCAATAAAAGCATCTCCATTTAGTTGTTTAACTGACTCATCCATGTGCCTCTTCATGAGGCGCTTACTGCTATAGGTGGTAAGATTGAACTCAGCTCTAACTGGACTCTTCTGAGTGTTGGGTAGGAAGTCCGGGGGAGCATGGCTCAATAGGGCCACCCGGTCTCCAGTGACAGAAGTCTCCGGCTCTGGGGTGATTTCAAAGTGATCTAATAGTGCTCCCAGGAAAGCTCTTATGTCTTCAAATTCAGCACTTCCCACGTTCCGGGAGCCATCCAGAAGGAAAGCAGCATCCATGTAAGACTGCACAGGGGGTGGTCTGGCTTGGTCACAAGAAGCATCTGGCTTGCATACATCTGTGAACCAAAAGTCATTCTGGGTTACTAAGTAGAAATAGAAAAGGGAAGATAGCATGTCAAATATTTTGACATTTAGAAACTGCATAGTCTTTGATGTTAAAATAGTGACTAAATACTTTAATAGTAACGGGAAGATTTCCTAGTACATGGTTTGCATCTGTCTCCCAAAAGTACAGATTTTATATCCAGCCTGTGTCTTGGACTCCATTTACTAAAGCTATCAGACTTTTAAAGGTTAGGCTGTTTTCAATAGAAGTTTAATCTTGGCTGTGTTTCAAGTTTATGTCATTTGAAGTGGACAGTTTGTCTCGTGCATGCAAGGGTATACTGTATCACAACATAACAGTGACTGATCGCTCTAGATTGACAATATTATCGCTATGCTCATATTGTTCTACTATGAAGAAGTGCTTACAAAGTAAAAGTGAAAAAAGTAATGTATCTTTTATTTCAATTTAAGTAAGTTTATAACTCAGTGTCTACCTATGAGTGATCCTTAAGGACAAAACTCATCTGTGCATTTCCATAGTGCTCATTAGCTGAAAACTGAATACATGTTTGTTAAATGAATATTGGATATTAATGGACTTTCCTAAATGAGGTCATTTTATAAATATGCATATCTCATTTAATAAAAGAATGCATAGTACTAAAAACAGACAGGATTTTATTGAATATGATCACAATGAATATTCAGAGGAATAAAAAAATGGAAATGGAAGGATCTTAGAGGTCATTTAATCTTGTAATTTTACAGAAGAGACTGTGGCCAGGATAGTAAAATAATTTTGCCAAAGGACACACCAGTATTTCTAGAAGTTTCTATCTATGAAGTCAGCATTTTATTGTTAGAGATGAGGCCAGGTGGTATAGTAGTGGGGAATTCCCCTGGCCTGAGAGCTGGGATGTTTGGGTTCTGGTCTCGTTTCAGTAACAAGCTGTGTGCCCCTAGCCAAGTCACCACTGGGCCTCAGTTCAGCATAGTTCTGCAAAATTAGGTGGTAGGACCAGACCCACCTACAGACCCCTTTCAGGACTGACATTTCGTAATCCTAGGTTTTCAATACTAATTGATGGTTGAGAATGAAAATAGCCTCTTTAATAACCAAAGATAAGAAAGAATCATGGAGTAACATGAGTATGGACAGCTGGTACTAGATATATAGGCATGGGCCACGAATAAAAACTTAGATGAAATATTAATAACCAGGGTGCTGATCCTAGGGGATGTAACACAATTCTCACTACAGTCTTGTTCATGGGCTCAATAAAGATGTGACTTTGGATAAGTTATGGTTCCCTTACTGAAATTTACTAAAATTTTATGGTCCTGTATAATGGTCAGATGATAGAACAGTCACCTGTGTGCAAAGCAGTTTCTAAAATCAGGGACAGTAGGCTGCCCATTTGCTCAGTTTTGTAGGATTTTTAATTGCAGGAAACGACAGCCAAAATCTTTTATTATACGCCTAAGAGACAAAACAAGGTTTTAAGCCAAGAAATGAAGCCAAAATCTATCCCCAGTCACACACATGCAACTTCTGACTCTGCAACATACCATCATACTATTGTAACTGACATGTTTGAAAAAGCAACTGAGAATACATGGGGTGGAATGTACCTCCCCACAGTATGTAAAGCACTTTAACTGTTTTGAGTAAGACTGCCAGTGTCTAAACCAATTCTGTGCAGTCAAGAGAAAGAGAGGGAAAGAGGGAAATTTACTAGAGGGGAGCAGAGGGAAGACAGAAAGAAGAGGGGTTATTAGAAGACCAGAAACCCTACTTCTCCCTCAGAATTACTACCTTCTTCATTTAGGTCATTTATATGGCAGCCTTTTTCGCCTCACTGATACATGTGAAGGAGAAAAATCAAGCATTTTCTACAGGCTCAAATGGAGAGATTTAGGGAGCAGAAGAATGAGACCTCTGTTTTTCATAAACTGCAAATGGTTTAGAGTTAGCCGCCTTGGGTTTGATATGGCTGTGAAGCCCTGAGCAAATTATTATCTCTAAGCTTCATTTTCCTCATCTGTAAAATGGAACTAATAGTAGTTCGAATGTTTTAGGGTGATTTTAAAGACTGAATGACATAACTCATTTAAAGGTATTAAAACAGTACTTGGAATATAAACACAATAGTTTAAGTATTAACTGTCATTATCACCTTCATTGATATTACATGAATTAGAACAGTGCATGACCGATAGAAAATGCTTTATATCTCTTAGCTATTACAGCCACCAATGATTCCAGTGGCTCCACTTTGTAGTTATTAGAACACTCAAATGGAAGATTAGAGTCCAGTTTTCTAGTTAGACCTATACATTATGTATAAAACACTACAAATAAATCCACACTGAAAATCTTTCTGATGCTTAATATTTGGGAGACTTTTTTCAATGAGAAATGTATGAATTTTGCTATTTTCCACTTTGACTGTACTAAAAAATATTCCCAAGCAGGCAGGAGGGTGCTGAATTGCTTTCAAGCATTTCTTTGTGGCTGTGAACATTTGAGATTTAGAAAACACATAAATATACTTTATAGCATAAAAACTTCGCAATGAAGTAGGCTAAGTTGTTCTAAAAATCATTACTGTCTCCTGTAAGCTGCACTATGTAGAAAGGCCTGGAATGTAACTCTTGCTGGGATATATAGGGAGAGACCTTGTTTGCTGAGCTGAGAGGATTCATCTATGGAAGATGAAGTGTGACAGGCGCATCCAGAACCCCAGAGAAGTCCTCCCAAGGCCATGAGTATCCCTGCTGCCAAGTTCCAGTTGCCCCTGCCAATGGTGACTCAACTTGCTTAATAGGCCTGATCAAGTTATCTTCTCTCTGTGGGTCTTACCGTAGCAGAAAGTGCACCGCTGGAGTCTCTCTAATGCTGGTATGTAGTCGGCTCCAGAGGGAACCACTATTACTTGAAATGTGCCAGTGTCGTCAATCTAAAAGAAGCAGAAGCAACAGAAAGAAGAGCTTAGTGGGTAGGGCTGCAAGAACCTCTTAGGACTACATACAGAACTGACATCTGGAGAGAGTAACACTGCTCCTTCTAAGAAGGTACTGGGGAGGCACAGCATGTGAGCATGGCTAAGAGCTCTGCCTGGGTTTAAACCTTGACTCTCAATTTAGCTAAATGAAAACTTATTTTCCATGTTTCTTCATCTGTAAAATGAGTGTACTACTACTACCTCCTAATAGGACTACTGTGAGCATTAAATGAGTTCATATTTGTAAAGCACTTACTGACACAGAGTGGGTACGATGTGGGTGATGACCACAAAACATTTTCATATCTATTACTGCAGCAATACAGTGAGTTCTTATGCTCATCATCCCAATTTTACAGATGAGGAAACTGAAGCTCAATGAAAGGTTAAAAGGACCGATCAAAAGACACTGAAGCCATTTAAGGAAGAGTATCAGAGACCTCCTCTCCCCCACCTGAGTCTCAGAGACCCATGTAAAATCACGGGATGCCCTTTATAAACAATCTTTAGGCTTCTACTATAAACTAGGCATTGAAGCTGTCTTTGAAATACACTCAGATGTATGTCCATGCAGCTCTCTGAACAACTCCCAACCCTTTCCCAACTTGGCCCATTGTTAGTAACCCATGTGGGGAGTTTGAGGGTAGAGAACGGGGGAAGATAAGGAGGCTCCAAACAAGAATTATGAGCTTCGCTAATCGACCCAGAGATCATTGATAATTAAAGAAAAACTGTAGACATGACCCTAATGCCTAAGAGATGAGTCAGATGATATTTTAGTTTTTCCCTGTGATTCTCCTGTCCTAAGCTAATGACTACTCTCTTTCTCTGGGAAGATGCCCCGCCACCATAATTAATCCACAGAGGTAGAACTTCCGCAGTTGTTTATATGGAGTAACTCAGTCTTCAACCAGAGCTGACTGGACTAGATATGGTGTTAAAAGTAAATTTGGTCTGAGGACACCTCTGTACTTTGAGTCCTCATGTAACCAACTGCAACCTTAGTACGTACTAACTGAAAACCTATCTTAGGAGTTATTTTTTTTTACAAATAGTGGAGTCTTAGCCAATCATAGCAGCTGTGCTTCAGTTAGTCACAAGTGGCCAACTGATTAGACAATGTTCAAATGAGGCAAAGGCCAAGCTGTAATCAGTCAAGCTGTTTCTGTACTTCCATTTTCATCTATAAACACTGCCTGCCACATTGTGAAGAGCAGCTCTCTGAAACTCCTCTGGTTCTGAGGGCTGCTCAATTTGAGGGCAGCGGCAGCCCACCTGGAGTGGCCACTGCCATGATGCTGGCTGCAGTCGGGCCCACTAGGCTTGTTCCACTCATTCAGCCTGGCAGACTGTGCTTGGCTCATGCTACCTGAGTGCAATCGGGGCTGCACACTCCATGGAGCCCTGGGAGCGGGGAACAGGTGGAAGCCTCACCTGCTTCCGAGTTGGCAGGGTGAGAGCTCCTGCTCCCTGAACGCAGCTGCGGCCATCCAGCTGTGGCTCCAGACCCAGGCATCTTTGTGCTCTTGCGGGCTGGGAGTGGGCAGGGGCCCTGCCCTCTTAGGAGCAGTTGCAGCCGCCTGGCCCTACTGTGGGCCCACACATTTCTGCACTCTTGGAGACCCAGGAAACCCTTGCCCCTACCAGCTCAGAAGTGCCTGCTTCGGCACCTGCTCTGATCTTGGAGCAAAGTTGAGCCTGAGCCCAGGCACTGTTGCAACCCAGCCAAGTGTGCACACACTAGGGGCACTGCTGACATGCCAGCCTCGCTGCCTCAGCCCCCTCCCAAATTTGGGTGCTAATGGGCACGAGGGAGGCCAAGGAGGGTGCTCAGGGCAGCTTGGTGCTGGCCTGCAGGCACCCCTCAGTGCAAACCGCCTGGGCTCCAGTGGATAACAGAAGGAGACAAGCCGGCCTCTGCGTGGAAAGGGGTAGGTAGGTCCTCAGTGAAACCCCACCTTCAAGCCAGGGGTGGCCCAAAACCTGGGGGCTGGGCTGACAGACCAAAATGGGAACTGATCGTGCTTTTTCTGGCCCATCCATGGCCTCCCATGAATCAATCAGCACACACTTCCTCCCCTCTGAAACCCATAAAAACCCCGGACTCGGACAGACTCAAGGAGGCCACCAGATGACCAGTTGCAGAGAGGAGCTACCCACTGCAGATCTCCTCTGAGCTGCTCTGTCACTAAATAAAGCTCCTCTTCACCTTGTTCAACCCCCACTTGTCTGCGTACCTCATTCTTCCAGGATGCAGGACAAGAACTCCGGATGCACTGAATGGTGGAGCTAAAAGAGCTGTAACGCAGACAGGGCTGAAACATGCCCCTTGTTCACCATGTTGTGGGTGATAACAAGATGAAGAGAGGAGAGAAGAGCTGCAACCCTTTGGAGCCCAGACCTAGGAGCTTGCCAAGTCAGGGCTGTGACACCCTCTCAGGGGCTCTGCAGTTCCTGGCATCTCCAAGCTTCCAGGTGCCACCATGTTCTCCAGTGCCATCTGTGGAAGCTGCTTGGGGTACACCTGGTCCAGCTACAGCCTCGCGGGGAGCTGCCCACCCTGCCACACCACACTCACTTGCTCACACACCCCTTGCTGCTCCACGCCTGGCTTGCCCTTGGTGGGTGTGAGATTCAGGCTGGTAGCGTGAGTCAAGCACAGCCTGCCAGGGTGAATGGGTGGAACGAGCCTAGTGGGCCGGAGTAAAAACTTGGACAAAGGCACCACTGGCCACAGAGGTTTCCAGCTGACGAAGTAACACCCCAAGGATCCAATGACAGATTTACAAATTGCTTTTAGTGCAAATAAACTCTGCAAAATTTAACTTGCCTAAAGTTTTTAACACTTTGGTATCAAAAATGGGATCCAAAGTGGACTTCCAGTGACTCCCAGGAGCACCAAGTGACCAGGTAAATATACCTGCCTGGTCCATTGTGATCACTGATCTCTCACAGCAACTGGGGTCATGGGTGAGTTCTCTTTGATTCAAGCTCCACGAACTTGTGTTTTGAGCTCAAGTTTATTTGAGTAATTTTTATATTGGCTGGGTCCAAGATCAGACTGGATCCTATAATTAATAGGATTGCATCCAATTAGAGGCCTCAGACATCTGACTGGGTCAGGCAGAAGCTGGACGGGGTTCAGTAGGTTGGTAAGATTAAGGAAGACACAGAAGAGTGGGTCCATCTGGATTCAACGAGTCTTCCATCTTGGAACCTATTCTCTTCTAGAGAAATGGGTGAACCTTACCAAAAATAAGAGTTATAATGGCCACCGTGGGAAAGATTTAACCCAAACAAAATTGCTTATCTATGAGGCACTTTGGAGGGTAAGAAGGGGATCCTGGACACCTCAGGAACAACGGCCTATATTATCCATTACTAGCCATTATTCTGGAGCTCGCAAGATATGCACTTTTCCCAATTACTCCTACAGAGAACATCACTACTGTAGAATAGAAGATTGGCTCTTTGCGATGTCTTTTCAGGTTGTTTTGCATTTCTAATAATAACGGCTCCACCTGAATCCACCAACCACTCCTGTGGCCCCACCCAGAATTGACTCAGAGTGTCTGAGGACCATTTTCCACACCCCTATGATTGCACTCCCAACGAATCAGCAGCAAGCACCATTGCCTAACCACTGCCCACTTCCCCCAAACTATCCGTGAAAAGCCCTAGCCTCTGAATTCTCAGGGAGACTGATTTGAGTAATAATAAAACCCCAGTCTCTTGTTCAGCTGGCTCTGCATTAATTAAGCTCTTTCTCTACTGCAATTCCCCAGCATGCTAAATCAGCTCTATGTGGGCAGCAGGCAAAATGAACCTACTGGGAGGTTACATGAGCACAGGGCAAAAGCAAAGGCTACTTATCTGGACTCAGGACCAGAGGACACCTTGGCTCCAGATACTTATTATAAATTCTACTGAGGATATGTGTATATGGGTATACCCAAGCTAGCTTAAATTGGTTTTTGTGATCTGTAAACAAAGTAGTCTTGACTACACACCAGGAGAAAGAGTCTGCATTATTATTATTATTTATTTTTATTTTTTTTTTTTTATTTTTATTTTTTGAGATGGAGTCTCGCTCTGTCGCCTGGGCTGGACTGCACTGGCCGGTTCTCAGCTCACTGCAAGCTCCGCCTCCCGGGTTTATGCTATTCTCCTACCTCAGCCTCCCGAGTAGCTGGGACTACAGGAGCCCGCCACCTCGCCCAGCTAGTTTTTTGTATTTTTTAGTAGAGACGGGGTTTCACCGTGTTAGCCAGGATAGAGTCTGCATTATTAATAGCTACTAAGAGGTATCTCTATGCAATGTTTTAAGTGAATCATGCCTTCACTCCATCTGGATTGTGGTAAATGACTAGAAACCAAACCCAGTGTCAGTTCAGATAGCATAGCTCAGACTAGCTGGGAAGGGCCAAGAGCTTTCTTATTGCCAACTATCAGGATCCAGGGGAAAAAACACCAATCACAGAACATTTGATCCCGAAGAAATCAGGAATCATGTCATCTATTCTCACCATTTTAAAGATGAGCCAAGTGAGCCCCAGAAGGGGTGGATTATGGAAGGCTCCAATTTAAGTTTTGCTCTCCCCAAACAAGGGCTACCTTCCATCTTCTGTATGAGCTACCTTTATGATTAGAGTTTTGTATCAGTGGGTCTCTAACTTAATTTAGAGCAGTGTTTCTCAAGACATTGCCCAAACATTGCTGCTATTTGCTAACTAGTCTTGTGTTCTACACATTCTACATGACTACAGTGTGACCACTTCCATATTTCTGGTATTGGTCCTTGTTAGTTTAGGCTCACATTTAATCACATATCAACACATTGGTGTCAACTTAGAGTGACATCAACCTTCTCATTGATTCTAGTGAGCTGTTTTATGGTGAGAGTCCACAGAGGGTCTGCACTCTCACCCAATACCTCCCCACTTCCCCCAACCTTTTCCACCTTAACCAAGTAATCTTTCAGTCAGTAAAATCTGGAAGATGTAGTTTTAGAGTTCATTCATCCTACCACACATCAATCGAGTAAGTATAGTAAGCATATTACAGAAAAATTCCTTAAAGTGAATGTGGGCTAGAGATTTAAAATAAAAGAGACCTATTATTTATGTCTCTTATTGCTCACTGCTTGTGGATTCAAAGAAGCACCAGCTTGAATGAAAGCACAGCTATTACACTCAAAGATGGGAGGTTTGGGGCATTTAGCAAATGGTTCTGAATGATACCCCACTCTTTCCTCTCTAAACATCATGGGGCATCTCTAAACATCTAAGAAAAAAATACAATGAATATTATGAATAATTTTCTTTTAGACAGTTATATATAAACAAATAAAAATTATCTTCAAAATAAAAAGGTTGGGTGCCAAAATGCTTATTTTCCATTAGAAGTCTCCCCCCATTTCAACTCTGTCTCCAATCACAAGAATCATCTATAATGTTAAAGACTACACTTAGTTTTCCTCTTACCAGCAATGCCACACAGCAGTGTAAAATAAAAAGCCAGGTTAGCTAAAAGACATATTTCTTGTAAAAATATTGGAAAGGGAGAGTCACCTTAGATTAGAAGCCTCAGTGTGCAGCAAGTAAAATTCTATCAGAAGAGGCAATTGCTAAACAAATCTAAAGGCAAATTCCTAGGGACAAAACAAGCAAACAAACAAAAAACATGTTTTTCCATTAAAAAATGGTCCTCCATTTGTGAAGGGAGGCACAACTTGCCACTCAACTTCATACTATCATGAAAAACTTCCAAGATGGTGATCACAGTCCATTTGCTAAAACACAGGGAAATCAGTACATGCTGTCGGAGTGGGTGCTTCTGAGGCCCAACACACATGGCTGCACAGGTACCAAATTTCCCGCTGGACTACTTCACTCCCAGATGGATCAAGATTTAGAAAAGCCTTGGTAAGTATGAAACAAACTAGGGTTTTAAAATGTGGACCCACAATAAAAATGCATTGTGTCATGAGACTTTCAAGTTCTGTTCTTAAAAAATAATAGACAACAGTTTGAACGTAGGTAAAGCACGATGGAAGAGAATGGATAAAATAAAGAAAAAGGTGGCAAACAGAGGTAGTAATGTAATTTCTCTTCTGTAATGTCAGACACTGGGTTCTAACCAAGTTGCATATATGGCTCTGTTTTGAACCCTTCCAGACAACCCTGCTTGGTTTCATCTTCCAATGTCAAGGTGGGCCTTTTGGTTTTCCAGTGTGCTCCTGTATCCTCAGACTGTAGGACAGTACCTGGTATATAAAATGAGGCATTCACTAAACATCTGTTGGATGAAACTTGGGAGCAATTCTGACTTCATCTCTAACTCCACAGCAAGTCTGAGTTCCTGAGCTTGTTATAAAGCAACATGGTCCTTGTTGTGTTTATTACCACTGAATCTGACCTGCTGATACCTGAATGAAAAGAGGTACCTCTCCAAGAGAAACACATCACTGGGATTTTCTTTTACCAACCTGCATCCCAGCATTAGGCATCTCACACATTATTAAACTTTTGTTCTTTCTATACCTGTTGCAAAGAATTGCTCTTTGTTGAGCTTTTTCATTCATTCAACATTGGTTAAATATCTGATATATGGCAGGGACCAGTAACCTAGAAGATCAGCAGATACTGTTCCTATTGCCACACACCATACATTAGGAAAAATAAACATGAATCCGATAGTCACACTTCAGTTGGGAGTGTTGGGGGCCAATGCGGCTTACATTAATGGGGGTCATTATCAAGAACTTAAACCTTCACTGGTGCTCTTTTGAGGTGAACTTCTTCAAAAAAGGAGTAAAGAGTTTCTAGAAGATTTGAGTAGAATCAAGAAACCAGATTCGTCAATTTCTAGGTGAGACTGAGCACTCAAAAGTTTAAAACACAAAGTACATTTTCAGAAGTTAAATGTTGTACACACACCTTTGAGTGGGTGAACGGAATTGTGTCAGTTTAAGTTTACATCACAATTTGCATCAGGAGAGAAAGTTATCTCCTTTTATGACTAAATAAAACCAAGGGATGAGGGAATTACAAGGACTGTGTAACCAAAATCACTTCTAGAATTTTGTAGCTGCTGCTACTTCTCATAGCAGCTACATTTGCATAGCCCAGCCCCACCCTTTTCTACTTTATTGCATTTCCCGATCTGAACCTGATCCATCAGCCTTTCACTTGCATCATTCTAAGATTAGTTCAATGATGCTACTATTAATAATAGCAGTTTCAACTCCTTTACAATCTAGATTTTCTTATTATTAAACAAATTTTAGTTCAGGATCAAGCAACTGAATGCTAATAATTAGAGCAAAAGCTATCTTTTTTTTTTTTGACCGAGTCACACTCTGACACCCACGCTGGCATGCAGTGGTGTGATCTCGCCTCACTGCAACCTCTGCCTGCTGGGTTCACACCATTCTCCTGCCTCAGCCTCCCGAGTAGCTGGGACTACAAGCACACGCCACCACGCCTGGCTAATTTTAGTATTTTTAGGAGAGACAGGGTTTCACCATGTTGGCCAGGATGGTCTTGATATCTTGACCTCGTGATCTGCCCACCTCAGCCTCCCAAAGTGCTGGGATTACAGGCGTGAGCCACCGCGCCCAGCCAAAATCTGTCATTCTTGAGTGACACTAGGCACTAATGCAGTGTTGCATCAATTAATCTTCACAATAACTCTAGGAAGCAGGTACTTTCTGCTTCCGATATTTTACAGATGAGAAATGTATTCCAACTCTGGTATGCTTATTTCAACACTTTCACAGAAAATTTAGAGCAGTGGAAAGGGCCTCAAAAGGCCACTTTTAGCTTCTAATCTAGGAAAAACAGAAGTCACCCTCCACAGGTGAGTGACCGCCCCTATAAAAGACATGCAGAAAAAGGTAACATCTTGTCTAGCAGCATTAATCCATGCCCAGTAAATCAACATTGCCTTTCGAAAGTTCTCTTTTAAAACCTAAAGTTTCCTACTGCTGTCACCCCTAGTTTCTCTAATAAGAGATTTTGCAAATTTGTAATTCAGCTGGCTTATTTTCTCCAGTAATACTTTTTCATATGCTTGAAGACAATGACTGTTTTCTTGTATGTCTTCTTTTCCTGAAATAAATTTTCAAATGGCTGGCCTTTTTTTTTTTTTTTTTTTTTTTGAGACAGAGTCTCACTCTGTCACCCAGGCTGGAGTGCAGTGGCGCGATCTTGACTCTGCTGCCTGGGTTCAAGAGAGTCTCCTGTCTCAGCCTCCCGAGTAGCTGGGAGTACAGGTGCCTGCCATCGCGCCCGATTAATTTTTGTATTTTTAGTAGAGACGGGGTTTCACCATGTTAGCCAGGATGGTCTCGATCTCCTGACCTCGTGAGCCACCCACATCGACCTCCCAAAGTGTTGGCATTACAGGTGTGAGCCACCACGCCTGGCCCTGCACTTTTTATTTAAGTTAAATTTTCCAGTGCCTCTTTGCTGCTCCCTGGGCCCCATTCATGGCCTCCACATGGAGAACAGAACATCGTGTGGTGCCAAGAGGCCAACTGGAATGACCCTTTGCTGGGCCCAGCAGGTCCCCAGTGATGAAGCCCTGCCACTGAGCCACTATTAACGGGATATTTTAAAGTTATCCTCAGTCGTCTTAATCCCAGGTGATTTATTTAGGAATGCAATACATTTCAGATTTTACTCCACAAGCTAAGAAGCTGTAACTGGAATGGCTTTTCCTTTATAAATTGCAGGTCGTTATGTAATTAGCGAAGTTATAAAATCAGCCAATTGGCTTTCATCACACAGCAACAATTACTACCCTGACTAAGTGACATGTATGTTTACTGGCCTCCTGATTCAGTATCTTTAGATTCAGAGGCAACTCAAAGAGTAGCTCAGGGAAGCACTAGAACAGCAAACTTGAAGTTCTGACACTGCCATTTCTTAGCTGTGGGAACCGGGAAAGGTGGCTTAACTTCTGCATGCTCAGTTTCTCATCATCTATTTTATACACACTACTTGTGAAAATTAAACAGGTTAATGCAAAGACATTATCCCATTTAATAGAATGAGCTTAACATGTTCCCAGTACACAGTAAGAAATACTTATTCTACTCTGCCGATCCAGAATTTTTTAAACTTCCTAACAAATGACCCTGATTTTGAAGGCAAGGTAGTATAGGAGCTTCTGAACACAGGCAAGAAAAATAAGAATTGTCGTGTGAAAGGTTTCACCCTCATACCGCAAATGCGCGCCTGACCGAGGGCACGTTGCTGAAAGTGATCACCACGGGAATGATTTCAAGCGCGCTGAACTCCATGGCAGCCGTAGTGATGGACTGGGAATCCGCAGACTGACCGCTGCTGAAAAATGTGGCAATTCTTCTCGTGTGCACCCCCGGAAGCGTCCGCTTGAAGACATTCCTGGAAATAAACCGCATTGCTCTGCCAATCTCCCGGCTGGAAGAGGATCTCTCATAAGGAATAGCTTCAATTTCCCTGAGAAGCTGATTCTTCTTGTAAGCATCTGAGAAGCGCACGAGGTGCCTGGCGTGGGAGTTATAGGAGAGGATGGCGATGCGCGCTCCCACGGGGCAGCTGTTCTCCCGGACTTTAATGTCTTTCACCAGGAAAGCCATCATCTCCTTCATCCGCTCGAATTCCCGCTCAGTGACATCCCGGGACTGGTCCAGGGCAAACACCAACTCGGTTGGGTGCACTGGGCATTCAGGTTTTCCTAAAAGACCATATCCCTTATCACATAGCATCCTTATTTATTTATTTGAAAAAAAAAAAAAAGACACATAGAAGGCAAAGTAATTTTAAATGTTAACTATTCAAATACTTAAAGAGAGTAATTTAAGTACTAAAACAAACATGTAAATTATATATTTAAATCTTGAATAATTATAGATGTTATTCTAAAAGCTGAGTCTGCTCTTTTGAATCAGGCCCAAAAGGAAAACATCTGGAATTCAGTTTTATCTTATATGAAATGTTAAAGTTGATTATCAAATTCTTTCTAAACAATAGAGAGCTCCTGGAAATACCCTTCACCTACAGAGATTGGATTAAAAGTATCAAGTTTTATTGGTGAAACTTTACTCAGTTAAACACATTTCTTCTTTTACTTAATAAGGAAATGTAATAAGAGTTAAAAAGGAATGGCTGTGAAAGCTCTGCTGATAATTTTAGAAAAATTGGAAGAAAACTGACATAGTTCACAGAGCAAAGCATGAGATGTAAAGAGAGTAGGCAATACAGGGTAGAGTTTGGTGCCCTTGGCCCAATCACTAACCAGCCATGTGACCCCGTCCAAATTACTCATCCTGTCTGTGCCTCAGTTTCTTCATCTGTAAAATGTGAGTCATAACATCACCTGCTACATAGGTCTGAGGTGAGCATTAAATGAATCAGCACAGGTAAAGTACTCAGAATAATAGAACTTGGCACATAGTAGGTGCTCAATAAATGTCAACCATTGCTGTTATAATTATCATGCCAGACTTTTTCACTGTGAGAAATACATCACTAAAAGGAGACTGAGGAAAGATTTAACAGATACATTTTTGTTTAACAGTTACAAATGTAAGTTTACTCAATAAATACGTCTTATTACTTAGAGAAACTGACTATGGTTGGTAAGCTCTCCTGTAAGTGTTAACTGCATATTTATGCATCTGTACTCATTAGTTCCAATTCATTCTAATCTCAGTACCTTGTCCTTGTCACAGCTGACAACTTATTTTTGATTATCTGATTAATGTTCATTTATGCTAGTTTATGATGTACGGATAGGAACAGTATCTGCTGATCTTTTAAGTTATTAGTCCCTGCCATGTATCAGATATCTAACAAATGCTGAATGAATGAAAAAGAGCTCAAAAAAGAGCAGTTATTTGCAACAGGTATAGAAATAATGAAAATTTAATAACATATGAGATGCCCAGTGCTGGAATTTGATTGGTAAAAGGACACCCCAGTGATGTGTTTCTCTTGGAGAGGTGCCTCCTCTCATTCAGATATCAGCAAGTCAGATTCAGAGATAATAAACACAGCAAAGACCATCTGGCTTTACAACAAGCTCAAGAACAGACTTGCTGGGGCTCACGTAGGCTGCCAAGGAGACATCCCTCTGCCATGGGCCAACTGGGCCTTGCCCACCTTAGTGCTAAACTATGACCTCCTGCCATCCTTGACTCCATGTCCTTCAAAGGCAAAAGAAGTACCAGTGAGAATAAATGTTCAAACCCAAATCAAACTGTTCATCTCGATGGAGACAGGAAATCATTTATTAGTCTCCAAGTCTAAATTACTGGGCTGAACAGATTTTTATAAACTGAGGTGTTGCTTTTAGAGTTTAAAAAAGTAAGTAGAATTAAACATGAAAGTGGTTCTGCTCACTTTTTTGGGGTTGGTTATTTGCATATGGAAACAAAACCAACAAAAATGCTTCAGATACAACTTAGAGATAAGGGCGGAGGAAGGTTCACAGCACTGGCAGAAGACATGAAAAAAAATTCAAGTTTTAGGGGAAAAATCTAAGGAATAATTCAGCTTCCAAAACACAAGCCCTAAAACCCAGCAAGCTGCCAGGAGTCCCAAGGATTCTGAAGAAGCCTAGGCTGGATTGCAGTGGTACCTAAGAGGCCCTCCTCAAGAAGGGAGGGACTGCCACATGCGGTTCCCCAACTAACATGGCTCTGTCACCACACACTATGAACTGAGGACTGCTACTTGCCACAGAGGAGGTGAAAGAAAGGACAGGGAGGCAAGGATCAGCCCAAACTACTGCCATGTAACCTAAACACAACACTGATGGTCCTTGTCCAGGTCACCATCGTATTTGCCTGAATACTACAGCCCTGTCTAAACTAGGCCTTTGGCTTTGACATTTCCCACCCTTCACCCTTGCCACAATCCACTCTCCCCATAGCAGCCCAAGTAATATTTTAAAATCAGATCATGTTCCTCCCCTACGTACTGTCAACAAACTCTTTAATACCCTCCCCATCACCATTCAAATAAAATCCAGCCTCCTTATAATGTGCAAAGCTCAGCTTGCTCTGGCCTCTGCCTATTCCCCATGTTTTTATGTGCTACTCTCCCCCTCCCTGTATCTCAACCTTGTTGGGCTCCATCAGTTCCTAGGAAATGCCTACCTAGGTCTGTTCTGTTTCATGGCCTTTGCAAAGATGGCTCCTTTGGTTTTTGTTTTTTTTTTTTTTTTGAGACAGAGTCTCACACTATCACCCGGGCTGGAGTGCAGTGGCACGATCTCGGCTCACTGCAACCTCTGCCTCCCAGGTTCAAGTGATTCTCCTGCCTCAGCCTCCCAAGTAGCTGGGGTTACAGGCGTGTGCCACCATGCCCAGCTAATTTTTTGTATTTTTAGTAGAGACAGGGTTTCACCATGTTGACCAAGCTGGTCTCAAACTCCTGACCTCGTGATCCACTGCCTTGGGCTCCCAAGTGGTGGGATTACAGGTGTGAGCCACTGCGCCCAGCTGAAAGATGGCTCCTTTGTGTTCTTCAGTCTAAACTTTAATTTCACTGCCCCCAGAAAGAGCCCTCTGTCCAAAAACATCTCCCCCCTTACATTATCCCAGGACACAGCATCCTATGCTTTATCTCTTTCAAACAGCACCTAATGTGCTGGGCTTCCCTTTATTTGCTTGTGATCTGGATCCTCCATAAGAATGGAAGTTTCTGAGCACAGGAAGCAGGTTCATTGTTCAACTCTGTATCCCTAATGCCTGCTATAGATACTGGCACTTACTAGGCTTTCAACAAATATTCTTAAATGTGTGGATAAGCAATCAGAGGACAAGGGTCGGTGGGCTTATACAAAAGGTAAAAGTGTATAAATGTATAAGAGGGTGATAAGTTTACACAAAAACATCATGTAAGCATTTGTAAGATACCTGAAAACTAGCACTGAAAAATATGAAGCCGACTTGATAATTAACATCAGGCATGAGCTCCATGGATTTTGGCATTATCTGAGTTGCACATTCCACTTACTTGCTATCTGATCATCCCCAGTTTTATTCTGCTTTCTGCATCTTAATACCTAATTAACCACTGGATGACAGAGATGATATGACAGAGCGAGAAAATGAAGGGAGTAAGAAATACTATTTTTGGCCAGGCACGGTGGCTCACACCTGTAATCCCAGCACTTTGAGACTCCAAAGCAGGTGGATCACTTGAGCCCAGGAGTTCAGGACCAGCCTGGACAACGTGGCAAAACCCTGCCTTTACAAAATATACAAAAATTAGTCAAGCATGATGGCATGTGCCTGTAGTCCCAGCTACTCGGGAGGTTGAAGTGGAAGGATCACTTGAGCCCAGAAGGTCAAGGCTGCAATGAACAGTGATCAGCCTGTGTGACAGAGCAAGACCCTGTCTAAAAAAAAAACCCAACATATTTCTAAAACCTTTAAAAGGTGAATGGTGATGTTAGTCATTCAGATATTAATATCTTAATGATTTTTTATTAATATTAATAAAAAACAAATTGCTTGGTTGAGAAATAGCTGTGAAGCTCAGCTAAAACTGAGTGATTTATTGGAGGCGAGACTCTGCTACCAGTATGAGGCAGTGGCAAAGAAAGCCCAGATAAAATTTGTATCATTTGGAAGCCAATACATTGTTCTAACTCATCTTTTCCAGATGTATGACATTTTAGAGCTTGATTAAAGCATGCTGTAAATAAAGATTACTCACCACGTCTGCCAGCTGGGGAAGAAGAACAAAGGAGATTGGATTATTATTTGGTAGGAGAAGAGAGTTCTGTATCGTGCAGAAAAGAAAGGTTCTATCCTGTCTGCTTTTTGTAGATGACTCAAAAATCAAGGCAACAGAGTTTGGAGAAAATGCAGAGTCTAACATCTTGGTAAAAGCACTATTCCTTCCAAAGGGAAGAAGATGTGAGAAATGGGACAACATACAGCCATAAATCAGCGGCCTGCAGCCGGCTGTCAAGAGACAAAGAATCTTTGCCTGGGAGGGAACATGACATTGCAGGGAGGTGTGCTGAATTTGGAAAGCTGAAAGGTCCAACCTCTCTTTCCTCTGAATTTTCCCCATGTAGGTATCTATAACTATCATTTATATATATATAGATAAATATATATACACATATACACAAATGTATCTATACCTATGTATAGTATATATGTATATACTATATATTATATGCATATTTATATGTTATGTAAATATCAGAGGTGGATTTACTCTGAATTAAATGAACACTTGCTTTAGACCTGTACTGCTCAACATGGCAGCCACAAGCCACATGCAGCTACTAAAATTAATTAAATAAAAATTCAGCTTCTCAGTTGCACTAGCCACATTTGAAATGCTCAAAGTCACATGTGTCTTGTGGCTACTGAATTGGACATCACAGGGAACACTTCCATCACTGCAGAAACTTCTATTGGACAACGCTGCTTTAGACTTCTCTCTTGCAGGGTCCCCTTGCAATGCCTTTCTTGGGAGGAACCCTAGCCATGTTGTTCACACAATCACGTACTCTTATAAAATAAAATATGCAAAAGTTAATGGTTATGATTTCTCTTTTTTGTTCTAAATAACACTTACTTTTGAAATACCTTTACCCCCACTTTTAGATTTGTGATTTTGTATTGAGTCCCTTAAATTTTAAAAGATCAGGTCTCAACATACTTGGATCTGCTCTTGAGTCATTACAATTTACATGGTTCCTCTGTCATAAAACCTACCGCGCTAATTGAGCCCCAAAACAACCCATCTTCATGACTCAACGTATATGTGTTTTGGTTCCCATCATGGTTCTATTCTGCTACAAAAAGACAGAGTTCCAATAGACACTGCATTCAACGCTTTTAAATGTCTGTCTTTGAGACCAATATTCTCTACAGAAATAGGCTCTAATTTATTTTTCTTCCCCCAAAATACCTAGGGGAAGCTTTCGGCTCCTCCTTTCTGTCTCATTTGGAAAGTCATTACACATTTGTAGATGAACACTGAAGAGTCAACTCTCTCCTAATCTTGCACATGAAATTTTTTTTGATGGTATCAACACATATTTTGATACAACAGGCTGCCAGAAGGGTTTAAAACAAATTCAAATGAGCATTTGCCAAACCAAAATATCATTTTGATTTTAAAATTTTGAGAAAGATAAAAAAATACTGGCAGAATGAGTATTACTATGAATTTTTAAAGCAAATCAATCAGTCCAACAAAAAATAATCAAACATCTCTTTCTGGGAAAGGAATAACAAACAACAAACCAAAGTCAGGACTCCCACCTACCAGGACACCCTATTATCACAGCTGCTTCTTTCACATCAGGTGAATTCAACTCTGTCAGTTACTGTCAGGCATTCATAATCATCTTTTAAAAAGTTCCATGTGACTCTCAAGTGACTGATTTCACTATTAGGTGAATTCAGACATCAAATCTCAATTTTCTTTAGATTAAAAGCACTCAATAGATTATTTCTTACTGCTTGACATGGGTTTCAATAGACATGATAGCAGCCAGAGAGGAAGTTAAAAGTCACCAGTATATGCTGACTCAAAAATACATGCAGTGACATCTCTAATTTTAAAGAAATTGGCTGGTGAACTGTTTCAATTCTGAGTGTAGAGTTCTCTGTTCTTCTTGTATGAATGCTGACAACTTGGGTGATCATTTTAAGCAGGGTACTTACGACTGCGGTCTCGCACATACTGAATAAGCTCACATGTCTGCAGTTCAAAAATAAAACAGAAACAATTAAACAACAAACTACTAGGCCCTGAAGTTTAAAAATAAGTAAATTTAATGGAGCACCCAGAGCACTCTGTTGTAGTCGGGAGATACGTACAGAAAATGAAGCCAAGCCTTTGGCTCCTTTCACACCCTAGGAAAACAAACAAAACACTGTTTTAATGACTCTAGATATACACATCAGTAGCCAGTGTGCACCAACATCGCCCTCAGAAAGTGATAACTTTCAAAAGTTTTATTTTCATTAAATTGTTAAGAGGGAAAAAAGAATGCAGGTAGATACTCATTGCCTAATTAACAGTAACATTCTGGAAAGAACAAACTTTAAGCAGCAAGCTTGGTGCACACAAGCCTTGAGAGGCCACTTTCTTCCGGGTCCATCTCTGGATAACAAGGGTTGTCCAGAATTACAAGGATGGAGCTGACAACCTGAAACTTACCGCAGAGCTCTGGAGCTCACCTACGCCTCAGGACTAGCTAAAGTGAGCCACACAGGTGCAGTTGCCCTCTTTCATAGCAGAAGTTTCAAGGTCTTCAACCCCCTTTCTTTGAGCCACTGAACAGCAGCCAGAGCTGAACCTTAATCTGTTCCCACCATTGGTTAGCTGACAAAAGGATCGGACTCAATTTGGACATCTGGAAAGGTTATCTCAACTACCTTCCCAAAACTACACACACCCACACACACACACACACACACACACACACACACACACACACACACAC
>NC_045435.1:153199278-153200333 GCF_002776525.5 Piliocolobus tephrosceles | reverse complement strand
ACACACACACACACACACACACACACACACACACACACACACACACATATATATATATAACTCTGTCAGAGTTTGGGATAGAAAGAACAAATGGAACTGGTTTTAATTTCATGTGTTCAATCCCATCTTCAGAAGAGGAAGAGTCTGGCTTCTTTCAAAGAGAGACACCCAAGGAAAAAAATGCAACAGAGTCCCACCCGAACTCCTGAAGCAAGTAAGTTCCATGTGAATGCAGCACTGATCACAGTCACTATTTATTTCCTTTCACTTCCATTCATTCAATGATCATTTATTACTTGTAGAAAGACTGCACAGATACAGAATATAATTGAGAACTACCATTTTAGTCTAAATACTTTTGATTTCCTCCTTCAATTTCCCCTCTCTCTCTCGAGATGTATTTAATCAGTATGTTTTCTCCTCTAAATATTTAATCAGTATTTTCTCACCCATAAAGGTGGGAAAATAGTGGCCAAGAAGCAGAGACAGAAGGCATACACATTTGGACAATGAAGATTTCATGCACTGACTTTTTTTTTTTTTAGTGGAAAAGGACCTGATGTGGTTTATAGTTTTTCTACTTACCTTACGTCCAGGAGGTCCTGGTTCCCCAGGGGATCCCATCTCTCCTGGAAGCCCAGCAGATATCTCAAAGGAGAATTTAATTATTTAAAAATTATATTTATACATGTGTGTATGTGTGTGTGTAAATTCAAATGTAAAAAAAAATAAAATTCAAAGGTGAAAATTTGAAAGTGAAAATTTCACTTTTTAGAAAATTGAGAGTTTTCCAAAAAACATAAAGAAGGAAAAAATATTCCCAGCAATACCTTCTTCCCCAAATAATCCTCATTAACGTTTTGATGTCTTTTCTTATTTTTTTATGGTATTAAGACATATATTCCTTTTTAAAACTCATTTGAATCATACTTTTCTCTGTTACCTTTTAAACTAAATTTATCTCTGGACATTTTCAGTTACTAAATATTATTTGGCAAAATCATTTTTCACAGCTGCATACTATCCCATCACATGGTTGTACCATAGTTTAGTTA
>NC_045435.1:153195550-153199268 GCF_002776525.5 Piliocolobus tephrosceles | reverse complement strand
ATAGGCAATGCTATTACAAAGTTAAATGCATCACTCTGATTATTTCCTTAGGGAAGATTGCTAGGACTAGAATTGCGGGTCAAAGGAAAACTTTTTATCTAAATGGAGTGGTAGGTAACTAAACTGAAAAAACAAACAAAAAGCAAAATGTCTAGAAAAACAAAATTGAAATACAAAAAATTTTAAAACAACAGAAGCACAACCATTAGTTGGAAATATTGTAATGAAATGGGGAATAACAGCAATAAAAACAACAGTTGTTATCTGCTTACTAGATGTCAGAAATATTTTCATGTACATTCAACAATACGTTTATCATAAAGCTAGGATTTAGTTTAAAAATTGGAATATTTCTTTCTTCATTCAAAATGCCACAGGATTTACAACTTTTACAGGAATGAAGTTTAAAATCAACTTAATTTGTAAAAGCATTACCTGTAAAACAGTAAATAATGATTGATATCCTTTGGGCATTCCAATGATATTGACAGTGTGCTTGGTTGAGTGAAAAATAAAGTATTTTTATTTAGAAGATAAAGGTTAACCTCCAAGGAGAAAACAGCAGATTGAGCACATGTATTTACTTTCATTCCTTTCCAATATCTTACTAAAATGACAGTAAGTAGATTATTTTAAAGGCAAAAAACAATGGTGGGGAGAAGGAGAAAGGAGATGACAGCCATAAAATGTGAGTCTGGAAAGCAAATGTGTAAAGTGTTAAATGACTGAATAGACCTGAGAAAGTTGAATCCTAAGCCAGCAGCAGGGAAAGCCAAGAACCACTGTGTTTTATATCATACGTCCCAGAAGGCCGAGGATTTGGCCGCACCGGTAACCTCCAGAAGTGGAGATGAGGGAGAGAGGTGAAGTAAAGGTGTTTAGGTGAAAATCATTTTAGAAATCCCCAAATCTCCTCTGTATTCTCAAGGATTGGCTGAATATCCCTTTTCACACCCTAGCAACAAACAGAGGTAAAACCGAGGTGGGACTCCAGGCTGAGTTGAGAACCTACAGTATCCGAAACAAGGAGAGTAAATGAGGGTATGTATAGTAAATGTGAGAGTCTCCAGCACTCTTTTTCTATATGGCTCCTAGAAAGCTGGCAGCCAGATATTTACTCTCCAGGTAGGAAATTTTAAGAAGTTTTTTCAGGAGAACTTCACTAGACAAAGAAGAAAGACCAAAAGGTATTGATTTCAGAGGTTTGCTAAAGATTTTAGCTAGATCACTCTCTTTGGAAAACTGGTAGTTGACAAGCCCCACCCATGCTCTCAGAGCTTCCAATCAGTCGCTTTTTTTTTTTCTTTTTGAGACAGGGTCTCAGTCTCACACAGGCTTGAATGCAGTGGTACAATCTCAGCTCAATGCAGCCAAGACCTCCTGGGCTCAGGTGTTCCTCGCACCTCAGCTTCCCTGGTAGCTGGGGCTACAGGCACATGCCACCACACCTCGCTAATTCTTGTATTTTTTGTAGAGACGGGGTTTCGCCATGTTGCCCAGGCTGGTCTCAAACTGCTGGGCTGAAGCAATCTGCCTGCTTAGGCCTCCCAGATTACAGGGATGACAGGCGTGAGCCACCGTGCCTGACCTCAGTCAGTCTTTTTGTCTTCAATTCTTAACTATGAAGAAATAGCTCATTTCTGAAACATCTGAGTAAGAGAGATCAAAACAGAAAGGAAAATAAAATGCAGGAAACAGACTATGTTGGGTAAAAAAGACAAAAATATTTATATTCTTGGAAAGGTAAGAGAAGATATTTTAATCATGAAACAAAAAAAAGTACGCTATAAAAAGGAACATTCAGAGAACAAACACAAGCTCTCGAAAATTCAAGTATGAAACACTGTAAGGAAACTCAACAAACTCTCCCAGAAAGTAGAGCAAAAAGACAAAAAACTGGAGGATAGAACAGAAAAAACAAGAAAATTAAAGGACTATACTAATACACCAAATAACAGATATTTTATAAATAGGGAATAGAGAATATAGAGGGCAAGACATCATCAAAATAATTGACCAACACTTCTTTGGAGGACACATATTTCCAGGCTCCTAGTGCCTATGAAGGACCCACCTAATGCCCAGGAAAATGGATAAAAATGGACATCAACTCACAAAACCCAGGAAATAGCAAAACACTGCAGAGAAATTACGCAATAAGGTGCCAGAGAGAGAACACTGGCCACATAAGGAATCAGAATGGCTTTGGACTTCCCCAAGCAACAAAAGAAGCTAGAAATAATGGAGGAATGACTGCCTTCCAAATTCCAAGGAATTAATTCCATCCCAGAACTGTATACCAGCCAAAATACCCAATCACATCCTAAGGTAGCACAGATTCCTTTCCGATGGTGGCTGTTTCCAAAACTACACCTTTCATTCACCCCTTCTTAGCAGGCTACTGGATGAGTTTTCCATGAAACAAGGGAGAAATCCAACAGGAGGAGTCTGAGAATAAGAATGAGAAGCAGAGATCCAGTGCAGAAGAGAGACAAAGGGAAGGGTAAAGGTGAAGGATGATTGCAGTATGGCAGCTGGGCACCAGCCACAGACGAATCTCCATCAGGTGGGTCAGGTTGGAAGGCTCTGGGTCGGGACTAAGTTGGAGAGAATACTTGCCTCACCTAAATGTTTTCAGACAGGATTTAGATAAAGTGAAAATCAAGAAAGATACATCAGCATCTTTTATAGCAGGAGGAAATCAGTTCATAATGCTTAAAATTTATAAATCAAAAAAGTAAGAATGTAAGTATGACATTTAGAGACATATTGTCAATTCTGAGACAAATCAGTTCAGAAGTGAAAGCTGTTGTTTCTGGGCAGAAGGAAATGAGAGTGAGTGAGGGGGTGAAGGATTTTTTTTTTTTTAATATAATAAACTTTGTTATTTGACTCTTTAAACCAGTGGTTCTTAGCAAAGGAGAATTTTGCCTCCTTTTCTTTCCCCTGGGACATATGGCAATGTCTGAAGGTAGTTTTGATTGTCATAACCTGGGGTGTGGGGCGGACAGATGGTAGTTGATGCTGGAATCTAGTGGGTAGGTACCAAGGATGTGGAGAAACATTCTACAATGCATAAGACAGCCCCTCAACAAAGCCTTATCCAGCCCAAAATGTCAATAGCGCTGAGATGGAAAAACCCTGCTTTAAACTATGTGCATGCTTTTAAAGGTGGTAAAAAGAAAAACAAAATGCATACAAACATACATGTATACACAAAATAGAACAGGTTAAAAATCATGGCAAAATTTAAAAAATGTTTTTTGAGGGAAAAAAAAACCCAAGGTGAAGATTTAGAGAATTTAAACGAGGAGTATCATCATTCAAAGAAAACTGAAGAAGCATTCAGAATTTAAGCTGAAGTTTTACCAAAATCTTCCAATAGAAACTTCAGCTCTTTCAGAGAGAAAACCTGGATTTTTTCAGTGTCTAAACTTCGACTTCAAATCCAAAAACATTAATGTAAATGTGGAAAAAGTAGCTGGGTGGGTGGAAAGAGCAAGTTACAAACAGTGATAAATTGTCCAATGTGGAGAACAAAAAAAAATTTTCAAATATTTTCAAAGGCCAACAGAAAAAGTTTGTTTCCCATTCGTTTATTGTCTTTAAAAATGATTAATGTGCCTTTGTGGGGAGGGATCCAACCATGAACTTCTTAGCGTGCTTCTGATGTTCAAGGTTAAACTTCTTCATTAATAAGCCAAGGGAAATAAATGAT
>NC_045435.1:153106977-153190550 GCF_002776525.5 Piliocolobus tephrosceles | reverse complement strand
GAAGGGGAGGAGGAAGGGGAGGAGGAAGGGGAGGAAGGGGAGGAGGAAGGGGAGGAGGAAGGGGGGAGGAAGGGGAGGAGGAAGGGGGGAGGAAGTGGAAGGGGAGGGGGAGGAGGAGGAAGAAGAGTTTCCTGATTTTGTACCCCTAAAGCCTACACAAGTAATATCTATACATAAAGATCGTATAGTTTGTAGAAACAAAAATAGATCAGAGCAAAATGAGCTATGAAGACAAAACTGGAAAACCATTTCAAGTATACATTTTTATCAGACTTTTAAAATTCTTGCAAATTGACATGATGAATTAAGACCAGGCTGCCTGATCAGTGCTGTGTTCTGAAGAAAAAAGATAATTGCTGTATCAAGAGACAATTATCTTAGGATTGTCTTTTAAAAAACTAAAACAGCATTCTCACTTATACACAGTCTAATATATAGAGAGAGGCAGCAAATGCAAGAAACCCATTCTTAATCCACAGGAACCCAAGGCAAGCCTACAGGATGAACTGTACTGGAGACCTTTGTTTATTCCAAGTGACTCAAACCACTTAGGCAATATCTAAGCCCCTCTACAGAATATAGACCTATTCAGTTACATAGCAAACAAACTTTCTCACAAAGCTCAAGAGAGAACCTCCTTGAGTTAAATGGGAAGACGACCTTTCTGCATATATCTCTATGCAGAATTTATATCTAAAAGTAGATTCACAAAACCTGAATAGTGAAGACAAGATGCCAGTGGGCATTAGGTTGCAGTAAACCTGCCAGTGAGACAGGATTAAATTAACTACATTTTGGCAGTGCAAAAACTGTTTTGAATCACAAGGATTTCTTTTAAAAAATCATATTACCAGTGTTAAGTCTGGTACCCTGGCAGCTAGAACAGGTGAACTTGCTCACTAAAAGCAAACAGTTCATGGTTTTTGCACTGGCATTGAGAGATGAATATCCATTCCCCCTTCCCCAAGTTTGCCTTAATAGAAAAACATGCATTTTGCAAGTCACTGGTAACAAAAGATGACTCAAATTACTGTAAATGCATGAAGGAGGACTTCCCAATGTAGTGAGGTTGTCAGCAATTGGAATCTAAGGAGCTTACCGTTTTGCCTCTAGCTCCCTTCAGCCCAATCTCTCCTGGACCACCAGGGTTCCCAGTCTCACCCTAAATACATTCATTAAAGTCAAATAGGTATTAAAATCAAACATATACATACTTAATATACATGAATCTTTAAACTGATTCTAACATGAAGACATTTTTCATATGCATTTTTAACAGTCTTCTTTGAAGTGTGTGAGTGTGTTTCCATTTGTGTAACCCTCTACATAGCACACCGCATCAGCATTGTTTCACTTTGCTGTCTGCCCAACGAGAACACTGGTTCTTTGGAGAAATGAACTTTGTTCTTTATTTTATCCTCCGACTCTATCATAGGACCTGACATTTTCTGAGTTCAGTAAGGGTTTCTGGAAAAAGTGGTATCTCCAAGGTAGAAGATGTCATTGCTAACTAGTTATCTAAAGATGATTTATAAACATATTGGGAAAATTGAGACAGGTGAAATCAAGTAACTTTGATTTTCTTTACATTATACTTTTATTTTTTTGGAGACAGAGTCTTGCTCTGTCACTCAAGCTGGAGTGCAGTGGAGCGATCTCTGCTTACTACAACCTCCGTCTCCTGGGTTCAAGTGATCCTCCCACTTCAGGTTCCTGAGTAGCTAGGACTACAGGCATGCACCACCATGCCCAGCTAATTTTTGTATTTTAGTAGAGACGGGGTTTTGCCATGTTGGCCAGGCTGGTCTTGAACCCCTGACCTCAAGTGATCCACCTGCCTCGGCCTCCCAAAGTGCTGGGATTACAGGCATAAGCCACCGTCCCCGGCCTTACATTATACTTTTCTTTGAGTAAATAAGAAAATATATATGATAGAGGGAAGGAGTAAATTTGAGGAAAAAAGGATAAGTTTTCTATCTTCTCATATTAATTAAAAAACTACAAATACTTTTTAAGTCTTACACTCCTAAACAAATGCATAATCTTAAAAATTGAAAAAATATTGGTCTATTTCCTTCTTCCCTCCTTCTCCCCACAAAGGCAGGAAATTTATTTGTCATTAGCTGTTCTTCTACTGGCCTAGGATACATTTCATAACCTCCAGAAGTATTTCTGACTGATCTCTAGTTACTAGGAAGCACACGGTACCTTAGGTCCACTTTCTCCAGGGAATCCTCCTTGTCCCTGTAATGGACAGGAGGGAAGATTAATACAGGCACACATCACCCAATGAAGTTTACACTGACTTTCATTTTTACCTGCTGCCCTCTGTAGTTTTGGTACCTCTGAATTAAGGAAGGGCCAAAACAATTGAAATCTGGAAGTGAAATAGCAGTATCTGAGAAACAAACTCTGATTTATAAGTTAAAGTATTTAAGGGTTTCATCAATATATCATAACTACCTAGCTGGTTAAAAGTATACATCTGAAAAGTTACAACTCGGCTTTCCTTCTTGTGTAATGGCACAGGTGGTCACTTGGCCATGTATCTCTGAGAAGATCTTAAAACGGATTTCCATGGAGAAATTTGTAAAACCTATGGAGAGTCTAAACTTGATCATTTATTTTAGGGTCCTCTGCTTACCTTACTTCATTCAAAGACTATAATTGAAGAGATTTAATAATCCCTATTGGATAAAAAAAAAAAACCTATATAATTAATTTAAAATAAAGTTCATTTCCTGATTATAATAAATCCTCAAACATGTATAGAATCAAAAAAATAGAAAGAAGAAAAATCACCAAAATCTTACGAGTGATTATATACATTTTGTTGTCATTTCCTTTTAACTTTTAAAAATACAATGTAACACCATTGGGATCAATGTTTTTTTCTGAGTATATTCTAAATTTTTACTTGAAATTGTCACAAAAATTTCTTTACATAATTATAAATTTCATATACATTCATTTTATAGGGTGGCTAATGTTCCAATGCCACAGGCTACTTAATATTTCCCTTCCTATAAGATATTAAGGGATTATACTATGGAATATTAACTGTTCTCTGTTCTAATGAACATTTCACTGGAAATCCCTCATTCATTAGTTTTATTTTTCAAATTGTTCTAGTTTTTGGTTCTTTATTCTTCCAGATGGCCTCTTGCATTATCCCCATTGGGATTTCACTTGGAATTACGTTCATCCTTCAATATTTGAAACTTTCCAACAAGATCCTGGAATGTCTCTTCATTTATCGAATTCTTTTTTCTGTCTCAGCAATTCACTGTCATAGGTCTCAAACATTTTGCAGACATGATATCCTTAACTGTATTATGTTTTCTGTATTTTGTAATTATGGTGGGATCTTTTTCATTCTGATTTCTTAGTGGTAATTCTTAGTATACAGAAATCACTGGTCTTGGTAAACTTCTCTCTCAGTTCCAGCCACCTAAATATTCACTGCCAATATCAACTTACTATTCTGATGTACAGTTTTATTTTTAAGTTATTGCTTGGCCCAGTACATTTAGAAAACTCCTGCACAACCTCTCACTACTGGCTAAATCAAATATAATAAGAAGAGGACTAATTTTGGAATGCTTCCCTGAGTAAACTTGAGTTTAGAGCGGCTAAGATTACATGCACTGTTCAGGCTGGAACAAGTCAGACTAGGGCCACACATCACTGCAAAAAAACAGAAAATTTATTTTCAAGTTTCAATTGTTGCCTGCACCTTAAACCATCACATTCTTTTCTACCACATTCCTCATGGGATATCAGCAAATAAATTATCAAAATATATTTCTAACTGTCCAAGATTGCCTTATTCCCTGCTTCCCTTTTTCTCTTAAATGTGGCAAACAAAACCAGCAACAAAAAATAAATGGAAACATCCAGCTTCCAGCAGATGTGACTTACCTTTGCTCCCTTGCGTCCGACACTACCATAACCTGGACTGCCATCATCGCCCTGTAAACAGAGCAACTGATTACCAGCATCCCAGACTACAGATAGAGACAGGCTTATTCCTCAACAGGACAAGATTGCAGCTTTTTGGTTTGATAAAGGAAAACCAGGACACAAGATTCTACCTCTGGGGCTGACCACCAACATTTTATGATAGTAGTACTAACGGCAATTGTTAGTAACAGATACAGACAATGCACTGTCCCTAGGTATTCCCATCTGTAAGCTGGGAATAACAATTATACCTACTCATATGTTGTTATGAGGATTACATGAACAAAAAATCAGGCATATAATAATCTTTCAGTAAGGGGAGATAGTAGTATTACCTCTCCCCGATACCACTTGGATTTTAATACCATTTTCGCTTTGCTAGACAAAAACAAGAAGTAAATGCCCCGGTATTGGCTACTGTCTGACCCTTGTAGAAACCCTGAGCAATGGGGGAAGGATGGAATGGATTTCTGATGAAGAGGCTCTGATAAAAGGAAAGGCTGGGAAAAGGGTTATGGGATTGCTGAAGACAAGTTTTGTTCATTTTACTATTTGGCTTCAAGAGCATTCTGGCCATGATGTTTGGCACCTGGGGAATTGCCACGTTGGGAAAGCTGGCCAAGGAACTAAGATGAGGACAATATCCCTCTTAATTTCTAGAAAACTATAAAACTTCATCAGGATCGTATCCTTAAAACTCTCTTCAGAGAACCACGCCAGATATCTACTGAACTGAAAGATTCCAAGAACCAGATGAAAACTAGTGACAAAATACAAACCTGCAAGCCACGAGGACCAGGAAAGCCAATAGCTCCTTTTTCTCCCAGATCTCCAGGTTCTCCCTGTTAAACAGAGATTGTTTTTAGGTTGGAAATTAGAATAGAAATTATGGCACTAATTCAGTTCACCTGTGTGGATCACGCACAACAATGGGTTTGTGCCCAGAACTGTGTGTTGTGCAAGTGATACAAGAGGAAATGCTGTTGGCCAGGGAGGTGTCCTCCATTGATTACTGAAGCCTCAGCAAGCATGATTTATTGTTTAGTGCAAGTTGCCATCTTAGCAGCTCAATGCCATGAAGATGAGTCAAGAGAAAAGCTCTGTACTGTTTTTAAAAGAAATAACAAAATCGTTTCCAGGATGATTCATGCAAATCATCTGGCCCCTGCAAAGATGGCACATTGATTAATCTAGTTTTAATATTCTGAGGGAGAATCAAGTTAACCAAAGGAGCATGATATCCTGGCAATAGTTGCTAACTTCTGACTAGTAGAACATTTACTGCGGGTTATTAATCAATCTCAGTATTATGTTGAGGGAAGTTCAGCTACATGGGAAATCAACACAGGTTTACAGAGGAAGGTTAACTCCTTTTTATTAAAAGGTAACAATTTTAATTTTGGAATAGTTTTAAATTTACAGAAATGTTGTGAACATAATACAGAAAGTTCCTGTATGTCCACATCAATTTGCCCCTATTTTTAACATTACATTACACTAGTTGTATTTGTAGGGTACATTTGTCACCACTGAATCAATACTGATTTATTATTATTAACTAAAGCCCATACTTTATTCAGATTTTTTCTTTTTTTTTTTAACCTGATATTCCTTTCCTATTCCAGGATCCCATCCAGGATCCGCATGGTATGTCTCCTTCGGCTCCTTTAAACTGGGACTGTTTCTCCACCCTTTTTGATAACCTTGACCATTTTAAGAAGTATTGGCCAGGCATTCTGTAGAATGTTCCCCATTGCTGTTTTTCTGATTAGACTGGGCTTATGGGTTTGGGGGAGGAAGATTACACAGGTAAAAGGCCATTCTCATCACATTATATTAAGGGTATATATAATCAACATGACATCACTGTTGATGTTAACCTTGATCTTATGGTTGAGATAATGGCAGTCAAGTTTCCCTAATGCCAAGCTACTCTCCCTCTCCCTCCCCTTCTATACTGTACTCTTTGGAAGACAGAGTGTGCAAGTGTGTGCAACCTACACTTAAAAGATGGGGAATTAATAAATCTTTTTTAGGGACAGAAAAGCAACATAAGGGAAAATGGACAAGGGACCACCAGCACTGCTCTGGGGGCAACGAAGAATAGGATTCTATGAAAGGGAAGCAGGAGATCATCTGCCTTGATGCCTTTTAGTACAGTGGTTCTCAAAGTGAGATGTGGGGACCACCTGCTGTATCCAGGGTTCATGTGTCAAGAAAATTCTTGGATCCCACTGGATTAGACTCTGGTAAGTGGAACCCAAAATATGTGCTTTTACATAAGCTTCTCAGCTGATTCACATGCACACTAAAATTTCAGAACATCTGCCTTACGGTAAGGAAACAAGGAAAGTCATATGGTTTGTCTAGGGCGACATGGTTGGTTATTGGTAGAGGCAAGTGTTGAGCCCAGGATTAACTGCCAGGTTACTTGCCTCCTGGAAATCTGATCTTACTGGAGTAAGGTAGGGGTAAGTGTTTGAGGTTTATCTCAGTGAATCATGAGTCCAGAGTGCTCAGTCCACCCTAGGGCAGTACAGAGGATTTGGTTTTCTTGGTCCTTTGCAGTCTCCCTTTCTCTCCTCTCAATTGCTACACTTTTGAAACTGTTCTTTAGAATGTCTTAGCCACCAGATATCATGGCCTCTCCACTCCTCCCCTCCTTAACTTTTCTTTATCAGTTGATACTCTTCACCTCCCTTCTTGAACTCTACTCAAAATCCAGTGTGCTTTTTTGTTGATTTTCCTTCCTTCCTAATAATTGTCGTTTCCTCTTGGACTTCTTACAAAGAGGCATCACCAAGAGTTATTTTTAATCCAAATGACTCTGAAATTTACATATCCAACTATACCTAAAAACCCTTTCCTCTATCCCCCCAAGTGATTTTCTTTCCTCTTAAACTCACTCTTCCTAATGACTTTCCTATGTCTGTGATAGGGTTACCCCTCATATACGAAGCATCCAAGTCATCTAGCCCACTCCTCTCTGCCTCAGTCCCCTATTGGAAGAGTTCTAAGGAATCATCACAAGTTAAGTCCTCACCCTGTTAAGTCACCTAATCACTATTTGCCTTGGAGACTATAAGAGCATACCAACTGTTCTCCTAGCTTTCAATCTCTCAGGCTTCATAATATTTGAGATGGAGTCTCGCTCTGTCACCCAGGCTGGAGTGCAGTGGCAGGATCTTGACTCATTACAACCTCCACCTCCTGGGTTCAAGCAATTCTCCCTGCCTTAGCCTCCTGAGTAGCTGGGATTACAGGCATGTACTACCACACTTGGCTAATTTTTGTATTTTTAGCAGAGACGGGGTTTCACCATGTTGGTTAGGCTGGTCTGGAACTCCTGACCTCAAGTGATCTGCCTGGCTCAGCTTCCTAAAGTGCTGGGATTACAGGGGTGAGCCACCACACACGGCCTAGGCTTCATAATATTTCTACACTGAATTGACTATTTAAAATCTTCCAAAAGTCTGGCTGTGTTCATCCACTCCATTCAAAAGTTTTAGATAATACTGTGCTGGCCACTGAATAAATTCACCACAGTCTCTCTTGTTGTGTTTGTCCTGCCAGATAGGATCATTTTTCATGCCTAGGTACCTCCTCTTTCAGGATTGTCAGGCACAACCTTGTGCCTTCCTTCACACGTTTTTTTTCTCATTACAGTCCCCCCATTCCCTTCTCTGCTTGCCAAAATTTTTATCATCTAAGTTCTACTCAAAGTCTGTATTTTCTATGATGCCTCCTTTCCCATCCCAGAAATACTTCTAATAATGCTATTTAAACCTCCATTTTAGCCCCTTATCTCTATTTCACGTCATAGATTGTTATGAAAATATTCTTTGGGGTTGGTTTCATGTCATATATATTATGCCACCCACGAATTCATTTATTCAATATTTACTAAGCACATATTACATGCCAAGCACTGTTCTAAGCATGGAGGGTGCAATCAATGACCAAAACAAAGATGTCTCTCCTGGAGCTGATTCTTCAGCCCAACTGAACGCTCAGTATAGTGCCTTGGTCTTAAAGGCCTTTGGTCCTACCAAAAGTCTGTGCAAATAGAGGAAAGAAAGGAAGTAAAAAAAAAGAGGTGGCGGGAGGAAATTAAGAGAGACTGGAAGAGAAAAATGAAGGCCTGCCCCAGAATATCCCTTGTTCCCTGAGATCCCTCAGCTCCAATAGGGTGTATCCCTCCCCTCTGAAATTACACTGAGCTGGAATCCCTGATCTCATCCAGGTCCACACCCATGTCCTTAGAGGTTGCTGGCTGTCTAAGAATCAAGCCAGGGTTTAGGGACCAGAAAATGTGTCCTCGTTTGTGTTGAAAGGGCTCTGGCTAATATAAGAGTTCTCTTGAGCAGAAAACCTCAACTTTGGTGAGTATAAAGAATGTGACCTACTTTATTTCCTTGGCTTCCCAAATGGCCTTGATTCCCTGCCTCTCCTCCGGGTCCTGGAGGTCCCTGAAACAAAACAGGGGGATTGCAAATATAGCAAAACATAAAGCAAACTTTCCTTCAGACCCTTTCTTTGTCTTATAAGAGGAAAATGAACCGCAGATGAGAGAAGAGTTATGGTTGCATCGATTCTTGCTCTGAAAAAAGCATTGCCACCATCAAATAAAGACTAGTAAATAAAAGAAAATTAATAAAGTAATTCATGCCAGATGTTGTCTAAAGAATTGTGCTTCCTTGTGAGTTTTCTCTTCCAAAGTGATTTCAGGTTGTTTTGCTCTAAGAACAGATGTTGTTAAAATGCTTAACACTTAAAGAAGCCATTCCAAATGACATTTGCCTTGAACTATAATCCTTCTTGTCCTTTGGTAGAAAGGACTGGCTTTGGTAGAAAACATTTTTTGGAAGACAAAATGATCTTTACTGGAAAATCATATGATATGTATATTAGAAAGCTCAAGAAACTTTACTAAAATAGTGTTCATAAGATATGTTTAGGTAGTATAAGATAAATATTCTGAAATAATTTTCTCTTTCCTAGTGATAAGTTAGAAAAATAAATGTAAACAAATTCCCACTTACCAAAAGAAGAAAAAACCTGTAAAATGCTTAGAATAAATTTAACAAGAAAGACGCAAAACCTAAAGAAAGCAAGTCTTAAGATCTTATTGAAGAACATAGCAAAACTTAAACAGATGATAAATATAACACCAATCTATATGGAAAAGCTATTAGATATAATGGAAGTAAGTCCTTCCAACATTCTAGAAAGCATATTTCATTGGAACAACTTTAGACTTAACAATTTGAAATACCAATTCAGAGATGACACAACTGCCTTCCCCTGTTGTTAACACTTAATCAGATTTTTCCTTTGGGATATCTAAACATATGGTAAGAGAAATCTCTTTTGGTAAAACTGTTTACAGGTATTTGTAAATAATCCCAACCCCAGTGAGCTGAAATCATTTGCACAGTTTTTTTGTCATGGTTGTTGTAATTTAACAGTAAATAAACCAACCTCTGTGTAATGAACATGATACTTGCAAATTTATTTCGTTCAGAACAAAAATACAGTAACATTAACATTTTCATCTTTTAAAAAATTTAAAAAGCAATACATTGGACATAAAAAAATTCCTAATAGGAAGGATTGTTGAACAATAAACTGGTTACTAACAAAGATAATAATCTTTCCATAATACCCGCTCTCTCCCCCTTCCTTCATCTTTAAAGAAAATTCTCATTATTGTCATCCTCCATAGATAGCTCTCCACCCAGTCCCTTCTAACTTTCACTACCACCACTACATGGAGCTAACTCCTTTGACTTTCATGTTCAGTCCAGTTGACATTTTTTTTTTTGAGTTTGATATGTGTTCTTTGAAACTTTTCCCTTAACTTCTGTCACACCAAGTTACCATGGTCTTCCTGGTACCTCTCTAGGCTCCTCTCATTAACCTTTGAAGGTTTCCCTTATTCTATTTGCCTTTTAAATTCTGTGTGCCCCAGGACTCCATCCTCTGACCTTATTTTTCTAACTTTACCCCCTCTTCCTGAATGGCACCCCTATGAATTCACATACCAGTTCTACACAAAGACTCCTAAATACATGCTCTCCTGTCCCAACCACTCAACTGAACACCGGAGCCATGTATTAAAAGGCTGAGTAACATAGCAAGACTCTATGCCAAAAACCAAACAAAGCCCAAGAATTAGCCAGGCATGGCAGCACACACCTGTAATGCCAACTACTTGGGAGGCTGAGGCAGGAGGATCACTTGATCCCAGAAGTTCAAGGCTGCAGTTAGCTATAATTGTGTCACTGCACTCCAGTCTGGGTGATAGAGTGAGACTCTGTCTAAAAAAATAAATAAAATTCCCATTGGACATCCTATTGAATAGAAATGGATTCTCAAAACCATCATATTTATCCTAAATCACGCTTCCAGTCTCATTTTCTTTTCATCAAGGAATAGTATCACCCTTTACTACTATTGAGACCCATGCCAGAAACCTGAGAATCATCCTAGACCCTTCCACTACCTCACTTCTCAAAACCCCTCAGCTACAACCCACAGTAGACTCTGTCTACTTTCTGTACCCCTCCCTCTTCCATTCCCATTACTTGCCTTCAGGCCCATTTTGTATCCTGCCTAAATTCTTGGCTCTCCTAGCTGTAGCCAGGTCTTCCTGTAACCCATCTCCACTGTTTTTAGAGAGAGATTTAAAATGTCAGGCTCATGTTACCACTTTGTCTGAAATTCTGAATATCTTTCAGAATAAAGTTTAAGGTCTTCTTAATATGCAAAATCCCTCAAAATGTTGGAATTGCATGCCTCTGGAGCCTCATTTTCTGTGACTACTTCTGTTGCTTTATGTTCAGGCACATCAAAGCAAGTGATTCATCAAACGTTTGTCTTACGTCTCCACAGTCATGCAAATTTTTCCCTTAGCTGGTCCATTTTTTTCCCCTCCAAGGAGTGGTACAATCTCCCTCCTCTGAAAAAGCCTACTTTTAGCATCACTGTTTCAGGAAGAATACCCAAACTTCCTGGCTGTGTTGGGTCTCATGCTTGTCCCCCAGGTTCCTCTACTCTGTATGTAATTGTTAGTGTATTTCTCTCTCTCATTCCTTAGAGACTAGACTGTATACTTCTTTAATGGGCACATCCTATTAATTCATATCTCTGGAGCATCATAGGCTACCTAGGACCCATCAACCCATCCATTTATCTACCCAGGAAAGATTCTCAAGAGAGATGAACTAATGTGTTTAATTAGCTGGTTTTCCATATGAAATTTTCATGCACTGTACAAAGAAGTAGAGAGATTCTAATTGTCCTGAAAAGCAAGGTATAAATTGGAAGATTTGTCTAGAAGTCTACTCTTCATTCTTCATCCCGACATAAATTCTGAGACAGAGGATGATTTGGGGAGATTATGCCATGTGTAGTTACTTCAAACACACACAAGCGCAATGAGAGATATCCTGTTTTAAGAACTTTCAAAATAAAAAAATGTCTTGGATGAGTAGATGGTTGGATGCATACAGGACTTTGCCATCAGAGAATCAGAAAACCTGATTCTGTTTCCTATGCAGGATCTTGCAAAGTACCAAAGTGAGGTTTGTGACTTAGGTGAATAGGGCTCAAGCCTCAGTGAATGGTTACCCAGATAAATCACCTGCTCAAATACTGCTGGTTACACAAGGAATCACACTGGTGGATTCTAAAAGAAAGACAAAAAAGTTATCGCCCCCAGAAAGATATCAAAGAGTGAAAGAGCTTACTTGACTTGAGATCAAGAATAACTATGGAGGGTTAAGAGAAGTTTAGGGCATTTAAAGGGGAAGGGCATTAGCTAGAGATCAAATCTTCATTAGCTTTGTTGTAATGGCTGCCTTTTATTGAGCATTCACATTTTGTGCAAGGCACTGTGCTGAGTGGAAAATAAATACAGTCTTCAATTCTTACAACAACACAGTGAGATGCCTGTTATTAACCCCATTTACTGATCAAAAACAGTTTCTCAAGGCATTCACATCCAAATTGCTCAGTTAATAAGAGGATTAGATGGGAATTGAACCTAATTGTATCTGACTCTAAAGACTAAAATCCCAGTCACTATGCCTGCTGCTCTGAGGCCCTTGTGTGGGACAGGATTCCCAAACTCTTACCATCCATGCATTAGTCCAGATTGGAGTTCTAAAAAATGTGGCTCTCCAAACTTGATGCATAAGGCTGGGGCCACATCAGACCTCCAAAAGTGGGACTTGATTGTCCCATTTTTTTTCTCATGTTGAGTTACAGAGCCCTTGGTAACCACAACTGCTTTAGTGTTAAGCAAGGATAGGAAAGAAGTGTTTAGAGGTTAATGATTTTTTGAAAATTGTGCTTAGCACCTTATCAGAAGAGACTGCACTTGGGAGTTTAGGTTTAATGGTCGGGGCACTGCCAAGGACACCCTGACTTTGGATTAGATAAGGCGGGGCAGGTAGAAGAGGTACAGTGTCTTCCCACACTTAAAAGGAATCCCTGTCACTTCTTTTTCTTTGTGCGGGGGAAATGTATGAAAACTCACAATGAACAAATATCAAGGTGGAAAGAAATAAGGAGATCAAATGCTCAGCTTCTTTAAAAGTTAGATATCAGCTAAGTCTGAGAAAACAAAAATCAAGAGGCCATTAAAAAATGGTGAGCTAATGCAAGAAAAAACCCCAAAACATCTGAGATGTCAATCTTGACAGTACTAGTCCTTAACCTTAACTTCTAATACTTCTCCGTGCACTCTACACTCCAACCATATTGAGCCATTTGTAGTTCCCAAAACTCACCTTGATATCTCTGTGTAACTTGGTTCTGTCCTCCTTCCGAATGCCTGCCTTTACCTTGGTTACCCGGAAAACACCTGCTCATTCAGCAAAACCAAATACACTCATCTCGTTTAACTCCATCCTTTACCACATCACTCTACTTTGAGTATAATTCTCTTTTAACATTCAGCACATCACATGGCAATTGTTTGTTTGTATGAGCCTCCTTTATGAGATTGGGTATACGTGAGGCTAGAGTCTATACCTGATTCATTCTTGTATCCTAGAATAGGGCCCAACACACAAGCAGCACTTAGTAAATGTTTGTTAAATGAGTAAAAGGAATGGTTAATGGACCACCAACTTAGCTTATACAGAATGATGAAACTTGTTGACTACTACAGGTTACATATTGTTATATTACTATCATGGCCTTTCCTGGAATGGTGACCTGCATTCTTTGAGCCCTAAAATACCCCCATTAAATTGGGTATATTGATACAATATAGTAGTAATAACAAACACGTAGGGCTTATGACTGCATGCAATTTTCTAAGCACCTACATATATTAAATCCTTTAATTTTCACAACAATCCAATGAGGTAGCTACTATTACCATCCTTATTATCACAGCAAAACTGAAGCACACAGTGGTTACATAAATTCCTCAAGGTCACAGAGCTAGTAAGGTACAAAGTTAGGAATCAATCGTAGGCAGTCTGGCTCCAGACTGTATACCATTTACCACTATGCTATGCTTTGTAAAGACAAAAAGAGAAATTCTACTCTGGACTCCCAATTGCATTGGACATCCTAAACTTTCTTGATATTGTAAAAGCCACTAGTGATTCATTCACCAAGAAAGCATAAGTATTCAAAAAATAATTACAGCTTCAATTGAAATTTGTACTTCTGTGTCTGATTTTCCATTCTTTTTTTTTTTTTTTTTTTTTTTTCAGGTATTGATTAAAGTAGAATAGGACCTTAAGGTAAATCAAAAGGGGAATGAAGGAAGGTACAGAAGAATACACCATTCCTTTCAAAGCTCTTTCTTCCTTTTCATTGTGCCATGGACTGTATTCTTTTGTATCATAGTCACATACTTGGCTGGATTAGCACACATGTGATTTATACAGAATGCCAGTTAATAAGCCTTCAGAATACTGTCAACAGAAATCACATCTTTTCCTAAATATATATCCTAAGAGAAACTTCAAATCCTGAAATTAGAAAGCACTCATGTTATTCTACTCCAGTGGCTGGTCCTTGTGTGCTGTAAAACAATATGAAACTTATGGCAGGGGATTTATAGAACCAGTAAAGAATAATACTCTCGGCCGGGTGCGGTGGCTCAAGCCTGCAATCCCAGCACTTTGGGAGGCCGAGATGGGCGGATCACGAGGTCAGAACATCGAAACCATCCTGGCTAACACAGTGAAACCCTGTCTCTACTGAAAAATACAAAAAACTAGCCGGGCGAGGTGGCGGGCGCCTGTAGTCCCAGCTACTCGGGAGGCTGAGGCAGGAGAATGGCGTAAACCCGGGAGGCGGAGCTTGCAGTGAGCTGAGATCCGGCCACTGCACTCCAGCCTGGGCGACAGAGTGAGACTCCGTCTCAGAGGGAGAGACAAAACAAAAAAAAAAAAGAATAATACTCTCTTGTATATCTGATTGTGTTAGTCTCTGTGGCTTTCTTTTGGACACAACAACGTTGTGATCCCATTCATCCATGTCCTGAACATAAAAAATTGTAAACATCTTTGAAATAGCATTTTCACTGTATTGACAAACGTATTTCAAGAAAACCAGGCATAGAAAGAAAAACCATATTTGCCAGCCAGAAAACTGGAAGATGTAGACTAGAGAGAAGTAGTACCTTCTGACTAACTCTGACAATGCCAAGAGGCTGAATGATTTATGGCCTTGAGCAATCTTGCCAAAGCCAAGATTAAAGGGTACTCATTCACAGACGTGCTCTGCACAGCCATGTGGATGCAATTTGGATTCTAGAACAAGAGAAATACCAAGACTTTTGGATTTCCACCCATTCACATCTCCATATTTTATATAAACAGATGAGATAACCACATGATATATGTTTTTCTTGGCATTTCCATCTTTTAAAAATTTCAATTTGTGGTACCAGCAAGCTTTTATTGATTCAAGGATATGAGTGCAAAATAGTTACTTTCATCAAGTTATTTATACCATGACATTTTAAAGTTTTTATGCTTTTTGAAGAAGCAACTTCACAAGTAATAATTAACATGCTTTAAAACAGTGTCATGACAGTAGTAGGCAGGTCATCTAGGCAGAAATTTAAGAAAGATATTTAGAACCTGAACTCAACAGTTGATTTAACAGACATATACAGAACTCGCCACCCCAAAACAACAGAATACCCATTCTTCTCATCGCCACATGGCATATACCATAAAACTGACCACACAATCACACATAAAACAATCCTCAGTAAAGTCAAAAAAAATCATATCAACTACACTCTTGGACCACACTGAAATAAAAATAAAAATCAATGCTAAGAAAATCACCCAAAATCATACAATTACCTGGAAATTAAACAACCTGCTCCTGAATACTTTTGGGTAAATAATGAAATTAAGGCAGACATCAAGAAATTCTTTGAAACTAATAAGAACAAAGATACAACATACCAGAATCTCTGGGACGCAGATAAGACAGTGTTAAAAGGGAAGTTTATAGCAATAAATGCCCAATCAAAAAATTAGATCTCAAATTAACAACCTATCATCACAACTAGAGGAACTAGAGAACCAACCCCAAAGCTAGTAGAAGACAAGAAATAACCAAAATCAGAGCTGAACTGAAGGAAATTGAGATACAGAAAACCATACAGAAGAACAACAAATCAAGGAATTTGTTCTTTGCCAAAATAAGATAGACTAGTTAGCTAGACTAATACAAAAAAAAGGAGAGAAGATCCAAATAAACACAATGAGAAATGAAAAAGGGGGCACTACCACTGACCCCACAGAAATACAAAAAATAAAAATAAAAAAGCCCTGAGATTATTATGAACACCTCTATGTACAAAAACTAGAAGATCCAGAAGAAATAGAGAAATTCCTGGATACAAACAACCTCCCAAGAACGAACCACAAAGAAACTGAATCCCTGAAAAGACCAATAACAAGCTCCAACACTGACTCAATAATAAAAAGCCTACCAACGAAAAAACATCCAGGACCAGATAGATTTAAAGCCAAATTCTATCAGATGTATAAAGAAGAGCTGATACCATTCCTACTGAAACTATTCCTAAAAACTGAGGTGGAGGAACTTCTCCCTAACTCATTCTATGAGGCCAGCATCATCCTGATACCAAAACCTGGCAGAGACACAACGAAAAAAGAAAACTTCAGGCTGATATTCTTGCTGAACATAAATGTAAAAATCATCAACAAAATACTAGCAAAGCGAATCCAGTAGCACATCAAAAAGCTAATTCACCATAATCAAGTAGGCCTTATCTCTGGGATGCAAGGTTGGTTCAACATATACAAATCAATAAATGTGATTCATCATGTAAATAGAACTAAAAACAAAAACTACCTGATTATCTCAATAAATGGAGAAAAGGCTTTTGATACCATTCAATATCCCTTCGTGTTAAAAACCCTCAACAAACCAGGGATTGAGGGAATGTACATCAAAATAGTAACAGCCATCTATGACCCACAGCTAACATCATACTGAATGGGCAAAAGCTGGAAGCCTTCCCCTTGAAAACCAGAATAATACAGGGATGCCTTCTAGCACCACTCCCATTCAACATAGTACTGGAAGTCCTGACCAGAGCAACCAGGCAAGAGAAGGAAATATAAGGCATCCAAATATGAAGAGAGGAAGTCAAACTATCCTTGTTTGCAAATGACAAGATTTTATATCTAAAAAACCCAATAGTCTCTACCCAAAAGCTACTTGATCTGCTAAACAACTTGAGCAAAGTTCCAGGATACAAAATTGAAATACAAAAATCAGTAGCATTCCTATACACTAACAACATACAAGCCGAGAGCCAAATCAAGAATGCAATCCCATTCACAATTGCCAAGAAAATGTACAAATAAAAATACCAAGAAATACAGCTAACCAGAAAGGTGAAAGATCTCTAAAATGAACATTACAAAACACTGCTCAAAGAAAACAGAGATGACACAAATGGGAAAACATTCCATGCTCATGGACAGGAAGAATCAATGCTGTTAAAATGACCATGCTGCCCAAAGCAGTTTATAGATTGAATGCTATTCCCATCAAACTACCAATGACATTCTTCACAGAAATAGAAAAAACTATTTTAAAATTATATAGAACCAAAGAAGAGTGTGAATAGCCAAGACGATCCTAAGCAAAAAGAACAAAGCTTGAGGCATCACCTTATGTGACTTCAAACTATATTACAAGGCTACAGTAACCAAAACAGCATGGTACTAGCATAAAAACAGACTCTAGACCAATGGAACAGAATAGAAAGCCCAGAAATAGAGCCACACACCTACAACCATCTGATCTTTGACAAAACCAACAAAAACAAGCAATGAGAAAAAGACTCCCTATTCAATAAATGGTACTGGGAGAACTGGCTAGCCATATGCAAAAGATTGAAACCAGGCCCCTTCCTTATACCATATACAAAAATCAACTCAAGATGGATTAAAGACTTAAATGTAAAATCTAGAGGCATAAAAACCCTGGAGGATAACCTAGGAAACACCATTCTGGACATAGGACTTGGCAAGGATTTCATGAGAAAGATGACAAAAGCGATTGCAACACAAACAAAAATTGACAGACCCAATTAAGCTAAAGAGCTTCTGCACAACAAAAGAAATTATGAACAGAGTAAACAGACAACATATAGAATGGGAGAAAATATTGGCAAACTACATATCCAACAAATGTCTGATACCTAGAATCTTAAGGAACTTAAGCAAATTCACAAGCCAAAAACAAACAACCACATTAAAAAGTGTGCAAAGGACATGAACAATTTTCAAAAGAAGACATACACATGGCCAGTAGGTATATGAAAATATGCTCAATCCCACTCCATACAACCTTCCCCTTTCTGATGCCCCCATGCCTGTAACCCACCACTCACCCTCACGGACACAGACCTCACCAGAGGGGCCTCATTCTCATTTTTTAATCCAGCGGCATCCCCTACCCCTAGGCTGTCAACCCTTTCTGTGTTGCACTACAGTTCAGAGGAGCCCTGCAGTCCTCCCATGAAACCCAGGTAGAGAAGCACAACAAACACTTATATTTTTGCAGTATTAAACACAGTTCTGTATTATTAAAAAATGCTCAAAATCACTGATCATTAGAGAAATTCAAATCAAAGCCACAGTGAGATACAGTCAGAATGGTTATTATTAAAAAGTCAAGAAATAACAGATGCTAGTGAGGTTGTAGAGAAAATAGAACACTTACACACTCCTGGTGGGACTGTACATTAGTTCAGTCATTGTGGAAAGCAGTGTGGTGATACCTCAAGGAACTTGAAACAGAATCAGCATTCAACCCAGCAATCTCATTATTGGGTATTTACCCAAAAGAATATAAATCATTCTACCATAAAGACACATGCATGTGTACATTCACTGCAGCATTATTCACAATATCAAAGACATGGAATCAACTTAAATGCCCAACAACAGTAGAATGGACAAAGAAAATGTAGTTAATATACACCATGGAATACTATACAGTCATAAAAAAGAATGAGATCATGTCCTTTGCAGCAACACAGATGAAGCTGGAGGCCATTATCCTAAGCAAACTACCTCAGGAACAGAAAAACAAATACCACATGTTCTCACTTACAAGTGGGAGCTAAACAACAAGAACACATGGACACAAAGAGGGGAACAACAGGCACTGCGGCCTACTTGAAAGTAAAGGATGGGAAAGGATCAGAAAAAAATACTTATTTGGTACTATGCTTATTATCTGGGTGGCAAAATAATATGTATGCCAAACCCCCATGACATGCAGTTTGCCTCCATAACAAACCTGCACGTGTACCCCTAGACCTAAAATAAAAGTTATAGTTAAAAAATAGTGTCATGAGATACAAGTTTATGCATATAGCCTCTTAAATTTTCTTAAACTTTCTGGTGATAAACACAACCACTTACATATTGGACTGCCTGGTTAAACTAATCCACACAAGTAATGGACTCCTTTTACCCTAGTGTTAGTGGAGAACACAGCTCCCAAGTGTGTCTCATTCATTCATTTATTGTTTGATTCAATATTCAAATATGCGTTGAGCTCTGCTATGTGCCAGGTACTGATATTCTGGACTCCAGGAATAGAGCGTAATAAAACAAAGTCCTATCCTTTATGGAACTTGCAGTCTAGAAGGAGAGACAGGCAAACAGCTAAACAAATAATATTGATAGCAGGTAGCTGAGGGCCAGATCACATAGGGGCATTCTATTAAAAATGGGGTCTGGACCAGCAGCATCGGCATCATCTAGGAGTGCCCTGGAAGTGCAGAATCTCAGGCCCTGCCCTAGACCTGCTGACTCAGAACCTGCACTTTAACAAGTTCTCTACTTAACAATCCCCTCTAGGGGGTTCTTCTGCACTGTGAAGCCGGAGCAGTGCTAATGCAGAGCAGTCATTCCTAACCCTACGTCTATATTAAGATCTCCTAGGGAGAAGTTAAATTACTGCTACCCTGGCCTCATTGCCAGAGATTCTGATTTAAGTGTCCTGGGAAGGGTTCTAGGTGGCGGAATGTTTTATAATTCCCCCAGGAGATTCTTGTATTTAGCCAGTTTGAGGACTACTAAAGTAGGCTGTATTCTGGGGGTGGGGTGGGGATGGGAAACCCCACAAGGATTGAGATCAGGGGAGTGCTGTGACCTGATTTGCATAGCTGAGCAGCTGAGGCAAAGAGGGCTTGATTTTCTACGTCTGTGTCTGATAGTGATAGCCTGCTCTGCAAGATGGGGACCGTGATGTGATGTGGCCACCACATTGAGCTGAAGTCAAACCTAATACACTTTCCTGGTTCCCAAGCAGTAAATAACTCCACCTGCATGAAAGAAACCACAAAGATATCAAGCCAAGATCAAAGTCAGATGCAATCATTTATCTCATTACATACCTGGGGACCTTTACTTCCCACACCTCCTTTTTCTCCTTTCACACCAGCCTCTCCTCTTGGGCCCTAAGTATATAGAATTAAAGCATTATTTTTTGCCTGAAAGAGAACATTGAATATTAAATTGAATATTACAAGTAGAAATACTAAGTCAGTAACATGGACAGAAATGGGAAAGAGAGATCCAATCACGCTTTTCCTTCCATCCTGGCCTGTGGAGCTCATTCTCATTTGTGCAGGAATATGAATGTCCAATCTGAAATTTAGGCAGTTGAGGATTTGCAGTCAAACTGACTGGGGCTTGGAAAAAATACTGAATGGTTGAGCTTTTCCATATTGCTTTCTACATTTCCCTACATTTCTTCTGTTAAAAAGAAAAATATTCCTTACAAATATAAATCTGAAACCAGAACATTTAAATAAGTTTTCTATTCAATAACCACACTGAAGACTGGTCATAAACAAGATATGGTATGTGGTAAGATGAAATCTGACTATTTCTATTTTTGGAATATTATATTGCCTATTAGCTGTGGCTTTCATATGTTATGCAGAAAAACTTTCATGCTGTGTTTGGTTTTTGCCTCTGCTTTTAAATTATACCATTAAAAAAAAGTAAGTTTCTATAAAATGGAAGAAGGGATGCTGTAGTATTACTTCCTTAGCATGAAATAAAGCTAGTCAATCTATTGAAATGCCTCCCCACAACCCCAGTGGCAACTATTTCTTGCTTGAAGGTAAAAACAAAAATAAAACAGTGAGCTTTCCTCAGCTGGAAAGCAACAACAAAGAAAAGTAATCAAGCTAGGAAGAGATAAAGGTCCAAGGGGAAGACTGTTCACTGTTCTGAATCTTGGCAAAATGTGAACAAACTTTCCCTTCTGATGTTTAAGGATATTTTGCCCAACTTCCATGTAACAAGTTGCCAACATATAATAGTTACTTTTTAAAACTATGTGGATTAAAACTTTGAAAAATAGCAGAACCATTGATCGTCCTGCCTATGCCAAATAGTACACTTATTCCTCAAGCTTTCAAAACTAAGTTTGGAGAGGAAAAAAAAAGTTCTAACTTTTTTGTGGTCTGGCCTTTCTTTCATCTCAATATTTGCTAGGACCTCCTTTCCTTTATCATAACATTTTAGCTAAATGTTGCTCTCTCTGGTCCCTCATGTGACCCCTCATGCGCCCCGTCATGTGATCAGTGTAAAGAGCCAAGTATGGCTTGTTCCTTGCAAAGGAAAAAGTGCTGGAGGTAGCTCCCTGGAGAAGTGAGCTGGCAAGGGGAGGCTGAGTGCTGCACTGCAGATCACCCCGCTGATGTCTCCAGCTGTCTTTCGAGCAATTCTTTCCTAAGAATAAAGCCAATTTTTCTACATCATGAGCACCAAGATATGTAACATTGAACTATTACTGTGCTAAATTGACCACAATTCCCAGATCTGAGGTTCAACATTTTCCTTGGCTCAACATCTCCCTGGAATATCCTACTTACCCTGAACCCAGTACACAGGGACCACTGCCTAGCCTGTTCATTCACTTTTCACTTGTTGACTGGGACAAAACTTAAAGCAGACCAAGTGCTGCATGAGTCCAAACTGTGTTGTTTCCTTACTTTATTACCATGAAAACTTTAAACATCTGAAATTCTGCAAGGGGGATTTGAGGGTTTCTATCAGGCCCTCAGATTTTTCCATTCCCAGATTCTTCTTTATGTTCTCACACCCTGATTGGTCTTGATATGTACCTGAGGGCCCTTAAGTCCCAGGGAGCCTTCAAGTCCATCTGGTCCTGGGATGCCTGCTGTTCCCTGTGGTGAGAAAGTATCAATCTGTTAACACTGTTTCCTGAAAATTTTGTCTCCTTTACCTGCAGGCTTATAAATATTTTTTCAGTCACAATGTCAATGCAGGATCTTTCCAAAAAAAAGGTGAAACATAAATGCAAATACAAAGAAAATAAAAATCTATAATCTCATCAAGCAGAGATAACCACAGCTAGTATGCTGGTGTATTTCCTGTCCATCTTTATATATATGCATGCATGCACACATGCAGCCCACATATTTAAGAGTTAAAATATGAACTCTTAAAATCTTAACCTAAAATTTTCCAGCATTCTATTCCATAACCAATATCATCAAAAGGGGAAGTTTAGAGACTTTATTCCAGCTCCTTGACTGGATGCAATATTTGTCATTTGGAGTTAAGGGGAAAAATCGTTGTACCTGTGGGCCTGTATGTCCCCTTCTGCCATGAGCTGCCTAAAATAGAAGAAAAAGGTAGATATCTTTAATTCAGAAAGAATGCTTTTTTATATATGATTTAAATTAACAATGGACACTTTAAGGCACCAGCATACATAACAATTCCCGCAAAGTGCTTACAACATTCAATTTTCCACTGTACCATGAAAGCAAAACACTGCTAAATCTACATTTCTATCCTAGGGCAATAGAATATTTGTCTCTTTGAAATAACTGACAATAGAAATAATAGACAATTGAAATCTACAGATACTTATGAGAACACACTGTGGTCAATAATTTGTTCTCTATTAAACTTTTACTAGAGCTGTTCACAAGCTGCAAATTGACTTATTTGAATTTTATTTCTTTTATTTTTCCTGAAGCACTACCAAAGAAGTCAGAAATCAGGGGTAAACTAGCCAAAAGGCAGGAGGCCAGAGGAAAAACTGGGATAATTGACTCCATGTACTTTATAATAAAGTTCAGACATAAAGATGGCCAAACTAATTTTATTTTTAAAAAGCCAATGGTTACCTGAGAAAAATGAAAGAATTTTCTCAAACATTCAAAAGCTACTCAGTCCAGTATATTAATATCCAATCAAAATGATGCTACATAATCAAGTGGGTTTTCCTGCCACTGTCATATGGAAGTGTAGGGTCTAGATATATTCTAGATCAGTATTTCATAGACCTGGAAATCAAGAGACAATGGCATTTTGTTGTCTAACTTAGGATCATTCAGTAATGTTATAGTTTTAAAAGTAAAACCCAGCATTTGCAAAATTCAATAAAATCAGACATTGTCTTGATTGAAATTTGAGATGTTCTCTGAGAGGCCAGTATTTCAAACTTGAAATCCTGCTAATCCTATTTCAGTCAAAATCTATTTGATATGGTTTGGCTGTGTCCCCACCCAAATCTCACCTTGAATTGTAGTTCCCATAATTCCCACATGTTGTGGGAGGGACCCAGTGGGAGATAAGCGAATCATGGGGGCGGTTTCCCTCATACTGTTCTCATGGTAGTGAATAAGTCTCATGAGATCTGATAATTGTAATAAGGGGTTTCCCCTTACACTTGGCTCTCATTCTCTCTTGCCTGCCACCATGTAAGACATGCCTTTCACCTTTACCATGATTGAGGGGCCTCCCCAGTCACATGGAACTGTGACTCCATTTAACATCTTTTTATAAATTACCCAGTCTCAGGTATGTCTTTCACAGCAGCATGAAAATGGACCAATACACTATTGTTACATAAGAAACAGACTGTATTTCAGGGAAATGCTTAGAGGTCTTTATTTTATTTTTTACAAAAGTGATGAATCATCTTGAGATGAAACCCTAAATCGTCTATCAGAGGGAGGAAAATAAGCTGTTTCCCTTCCTTCAGCACATGGGTTTGTCTGTTCTGATTCAATTCACTTCTCTTTTATTCAGAAAAATATCAGTAGATATTTCCATTTGACAAATAGCAATAGATATTTTCATTTGAAAAATACACTACCCCCAAAACACACTAGATGGGAAATATGGGAGCATAAAGATCACACACACACACACATACACACATTTCTGACCTCAGGGGAACCCTCATTCTTTGGGTTTGGGAGGAGGAGATACATATTACAAATATTTACAAGGCAAAGTATTGCAAATGCCATAAAAAAGGGGAAAAGATAGAAACACAAGTTTTAAAGAAAGCAATCATATCCAGTTGGTCAAATCAGGAAAAGCTTCCTGGAAGAAGAGATTTTTGAGATGGGTGTTTCAGAGGATGGGTAGCAGTCCTACAGGCAGAGAATGTATCAGGTCTTTCCAGAAGAGGTACAGCCTAAGCTATGAAGTAGACAGAAAAACAGGAAGCATATTTGGTAGTAGCAGTAAGGCCATCTGTGTCAAAAGTGTGAGAAGAGTGTGGGAAGAAAGGGAAGTAGCAGGGTTACTAGGCTGAAAGGTTCCTACAACATTTAGCAGAAGCCACTAGGGTTTTTCGAGTTGGAAAGGTACATGGTCAGACCCCAGCTGCAGGTGGATACATCTGGTTGTGGCAAGAGGAACTGAATGGAACTTTATATTTGAGCAAAATAAAGAGTTTCCAGTATGTTTAAGGGAAGTGGAACAGACCTCCATGTTCAAAAATCTACCTCTGGCTTGCTGTCGCAATGTTTCAAACATCATCAATAAACATTTTTTTTCCCCTTGTGTCTTTAAGGTTTGATTTTGAAAGGGCTTGCTGAAAATAAATTATTGTGACACATATTTATTGAGTTCCTGTTCCCTTCTAGGAACTGGGCTGGGTGGTGGTGAACAAAATCTGACTCCTGACCCTAGTTAGTTTATAAGCCTAAAGGATGGGAAAGACTTTAATCCGCCATTCACGCAAATAATGAAAATATCTTCAGAAATGATCATATAGCACCTTTTTTAATGGTTACTTGGGATTTAAACTCCAAATGAAAGTCATGGGAGAGATACATTGGGTTGCTGTGAGAGACAGAAAACAAGGAAATATGGAAGATGATTTTGCAATTTTGCCTAAAAATTTCAAGTGTTTTATATGAGAAAGATGATTTTCCAAAATATCTTAATGGTTTACCCAAGGACTTGCAGATGTCTGATAACACATCTACACAACCTGACATATCTTTAAATAGACTGTGAATGGGCACATCAGGAGAGAAAATCTCCCCAAAGGGACCTGAGAAGAAGATGGGCAAGAAAAGGGTACTCAGTCCTTCGTTCCCCAAAGCCTGGCTTCCTGGTTGTTTATAGGATCCAATTTCCTGGATATAAATCATCAGGACGGAGAATTATCAGGTAAAAAGCAGGACATTCTGAATGATAAAACATCACATTAATACTGAGTCTTAATGGCAAGCATTTACAATGATGAACAATTGTCCAACACCACTTCAGGATGCCTCTAAACTAGTGCCAAGAGGGATGAAAAGGGCAAGTCATAACTAACAGCCCTCTAGACTAACTAGGAATGAAGGATATTCGTTAATTTCAGCCTACAGTTGCTTCTCATTATCCTTGGCACAAGAATCTGTTTTAATTCTCAGGTTTGGCTCAGAAAGAGATGACCCCCACTTTCTTCCTCATCTTCCCCACAGAATTACCACATTCTAACCCAGATTCTTCCTTCTTGTCCCTCCTTCCTGCCTTTTCCCCCCAATTCACTATAGTCTGCTAGCATAGCACTGGTAACAGTTCATTAACTCTACAGGTCCATCCCCTCCTACAAAGTGATTCTCAACAGGAAGTGGGGGATTTAGCACCCTCCCTTTCCCCAGAAAACACTTAGCAATATCTGGAGACATTTTTCATTGTTACAGGTCAGGGGTGTTACTGGCAGCTAGTGGGCGGAGGCCAGGGATGATGTTAACATCATAACATGCATGATACATAACATGCATCTTCTACAATGCACAAGACAGCCCCCTACAGCAGAGAATTGTTTAACCCAAATGCCAATATGCTGAGGCTGAGAAACCATACTCTATAACACGATTCTAAGTTCCTTGACAGGAAACATGGGCTTAGTTAAGGTTGTAGTTGAGTTTATTTCTAGTATTTAGTAGTGTTGCTGGTGGATTGTAGGTGTTCAAATGAGTAAAGGTCAGATTTGCTGTTTATTTCCCAGCATGCCACTCCTACCACTGGCCATCATCCAATCACTTACCAGCTTAGCAGCACCTAAGTGCACTGATAAGTCCTCCATGCTCATTGTAACATTCATTTTAGAGTTCTGCAGTGAACATTAGATTTTTCTACTTTCTCAAAGAATGACTTTACTATTATGAGAATGATATATGCTGATTTAAAAAATATTTGAATACAGAGAATATAGAAAAAAAATGTAAATCACCCCACTCCTCCATCTAGAAATATTATGTTAATCATGATTCCTGACATCTTCTATACTCATTCATTCAGATAAAATTCTAAATAGTGTTTCATTAAAGAGAGACATTAAACTATTTTAAAATTAAAATATTACATCTAATTTTACTTGAACAGAAGAAAAAACAAAGAATAGAAATGTCAGGTGTTAACATATCTTACATCTCTACTGTTTCCCTTCCATTGCTCCTCAAGCACTGCCAACTTGCTTTCTTCACTTTCTATTGCATGTGCTTCAAACTTTAAGAGCAGTAATGTTATTTTCACTTCTTTGAGACTCTGAAGAACTATTTGCCAGAATTCAAATTTTTCCTTGAATAATTCCTCTTCTAATGAGACTTTATCTGCCCTTTGCCCATAGTTTTCTTTCTCTTGCAGCTTTATGCTCTGATTGTCTAATTAATAAAGATTATTAATGTTCCTGATCATTCACCATCTTTGAATAGGACCACTAGTTTATTGAAGAAATTATGGGGATGTGTGGCTGGAACAGGGCTGGTAGCTTTGACACAGATATGTTGCCTCAAATACTTTCTCATCAAATGAATGATTTCTTTTACCTTAGAGCTACATCTTCCTGCTACTATTGATGTTTAAGGGATTCATGGCACTCACATGAAGCCCCTTAAGTCATAGTTTCTCCCTGTTGTGATAGACACTGTCGTCTCTCTCCTCATCGTTTGCCTCCATGGCCTTGGTTGCTAGTTGTACATAATAAAAGTGGAATATTTTCCAATTTCTCATTTTGCCTCTGCTGTTGAACTATGGCCCTGCAAGAGAGAAGCAAGTGTATATTCCCTGCTTCTCTCAAAATCTACCATGTCCCTGGATTTTGTTCACCAGTTTCTTCAGGACTACGGCAGTCAGTTTTGAAGAAATCTCATCCCTGCATGAGGTCACACTTGACAAGCTTTCTAAATCCTTACTCATTAGGGTTGAGATTTAAAAACAGTTGGCCGGTATTTATCATTATTTGCAGCTTGAAGCTGTGGTTATTCTTTGTTTCACCATTTTAAATTTCTTTTGTTGTTTTTGGTGAGATACACGTAAGAGGAATAGTGTGAAAACATCTTTATTCTGCCATTTCAACTGGAAGTCCCACTTTTACTCCTGAATGGTATGTCTGACTCTATAACCCAAGATGAGGGTCATATTTCATGGGAGTGGTGTGGTTTAAATAATACATAGCAATATTGCATTAGCCCCTGGAGGCTATAAAACAGTGAAAGTACATCCTTACATGCCAGGATTTCCTGGATGATATTCTTTAAGTTGAAAATATTTTCCAGGGGTATATAAGCTGACTACACCCTTTCAGAAAGTGAAATGAATAGCAAATCCATTTCTTTATATGCATTGAAACTGCATTAGTAAAGCACTTTTCCAGCAATCAAATTCTGCATATTTTAAACGTAATCTCTTTTCTTTTCATTTTCTCTGCCTTGCAAAGAACATGGGTATGCTCCAAGATAAACAAATATTTTTTGATGGAGTATAATAGCTGGTTCTATAAACTTCTGCTCAGAAAAGACAATATGTAATAAATGCAATATACTAAAGTAGTTTCTACTTGTGCTTATTTTTAAAACATTTCATATTTGGGAGGGGGTGGGGGAAATTGAAGGCTGGATAACTACATAAAAAATGGAAAGAAAACCTAGCAAAATGAAATGAGAAAGCCTAATTTAGAAGTTGATGTAGGCATCTAAGTATATTTTATTAAAGTTATCTCTTATTATTTTCTTTTATCATCTCTGTGCTTTTCTGCACACAGAAATTTTTTAAAGTACTTAATGAAAAAAATGACAAATAAAAAACAAACAAAAACTGCACCCCCAAAAAGCAAGTGACTGAATTTCAGTCTCAGATATGCCTATACCAGGACTGATTTCTTTTCTTTCTCCTGACTTTTTTTTTTCTTTTTTCTTTTTCTTTTTATTTTACTTTAAGTTCTGGGATGCAGGTGCAGAATGTGTAGGTCCAAGTGTATGTGTGCCATGTTTGCTGCACCTATCAACTGTTCATCTAGGTTTTATACCCTGTAAGCATTAGCTATTTATCCTAATGCTCTCACTCCCCTGGTCTCCCTAACCCCCAACTGGCCCAGGTGCATGTTGTTCCCCTCCCTGTGTCCATGTGTTCTCAGTGTTCTCCCACTTATGAGTGAGAACATGCAGTGTTTGGTTTTCTGTTACTGTGTTAGTTTCCTGAGGATGATGGCTCCAGCTTCATCCATGTCCCTGCAAAGGACATGATCTCATTCCTTTTTATGGCTGCATAGTATTCCATGGTGTATATGTATCACATTTTCTTTATCCAGTCTATCATTGATGGGCATTTGGGTTGGTTCCATGTCTTTGCTATTGTAAATAGTGCTGCAATAAACATATGTGTGCATGTGTTTTTATAGTAGAATGATTTATATTCCTTTTGGTATAGCCTAGAAATGGGATCGCTGGGTAAAATGGTATTTCTGGTTCTAGATCCTTGAGGAATTGTCATACTGTCTTCCACAATGGTTGAGCTAATTTACATTCCCACCAACAGTGTAAACGCATTCCTATTTCTCCATATCCTCACCAGCATCTATTGTTTCTTGACTTTTTAATTATCTCCATTCTTACTTTTCTTAATAGTCATATAGTTTGGCAGAAAAAGAGTAGAATAATTTGGATTTAAAACGCTATCACAGGTGATCTCAACCTAGCTAGTAGGCCACACTTTGACCAGTTTCCCCCTAGTTGGAGGCTTTTTTGGTTTTCTTTGCCCAGCTCTCTCTCCTGACTGGTGAACTCTTCTGTAGTCAGCACTTTCCTACCTCAGCTTCCAGGGCTTTCCCAAGTCCTTTGCCAGTCCTAGTCCGTGAGATGCCCTAAGTTAGATTCCCCAAGATAGTGAGCTCCAGCAGAACCATCCCGCCCACTCCCCCAAGTCAGCCATTTTCACCACAAAATAAGCCACCAGTACAGTGGGTTTCCTTGTCTAGAAGGGCTCTTACTGTCCTTCTTCTGGAGCCTGGTGTCCCGGGGGGGCCTGGCCAGCCTCTTCTACCCTGTCAAAGGAACAGATAGATGTGTGATGGTAATTATGCAGCATTGACAGAGTTCATCTTTAACACCAATTTTTACTCCAGGGAGGACAGATAGGTTTACATACCAATGAGAAAGTTACCTTTCCTTTGGAAAATGGCATGAACTCTACTGAAAATAAGTCCCATTTCCATGTGAGTCATGAGGAATTGCAGGAAAAAAATGCTATATGACATGGCTTCATCTGTTCATCATTCATCACTACCGTCTAAGTTGTATTTGGGGTACATGTCTCAGATAATTCGAACTATCCCTACTACGTTGCCATGGTGCGGATAACGTAAGCATACTATGTGTCAGGTACAGCTACTATTGGTTTGGATTTCTACTTTTTAATCGCTTGATCTGTTTGGCTAATCAAACGGATTATTATCTTACTGTAAATAAAGTCTCATAATACAAAGACTTGTACGATCACTAGAGAGGATCACTAGACACAAAAGTATGCAATAATTTATGAGTCTCCTATGAGACTTACATTTACCACTTACTAATAATGGCAGATAATATTTACTGAAGGTTATAATGTCATTAAATTAAATATCATTAATTCCCATCATGACCTTCTAAAGTAGGCTATTCACCCTATTTTGCAGATGAGAACATTGGGTTTACAGAAAGTAGCCCAAGGCCCAGAGCTGGTAAGTAATGGAGCATGAGATAGGACCTAGGGCTGTCTCCACAGTTCTTTCCACTATATCATACTTCTTCCGTAGGTACAGTCAAGGGAACATTATCCAAAAAAATCCAGTGACACACATTTTTTAGATAACTATTTTTAAATACTGAAAACAGGTTTTGATGAACACATTGTGACTTATGAGATTAATCCCAAGAACTTTTCTTGATTGTGTGGACCACATCTATCTACCAGATCTTGTTCTTTTTATCATGTACTACTAATATGTGTTTTTAGGGTATGTTACCTCCAGATTCTGGAAAGGCCAACAACTCTTTTGCTAGCACAGTTCTTTCTATCAGCTAGCCCTACATTTTAAGTTAGAGTTCCAATGTTTATATTCATGAATGAAGACCTCGAGGATATGTGTTGGTGAATCAAGTCACCCCAAATTTAGAGGAGGAAGACAAGAATGTTTCTCAAATCCCATAGTACATAGGCAGGAGAAAAGATCATTTTGCTCCTGATAATAGTTTTTCTGTACCAAGTATATCCACTTTGATTACAATTTTTTTGTTAAGCATTTCATATTCTACCACTAAGAACTTGAGCCCCACAGTTGTTGCATCATCATTTCACAAGCCCACATAATTACTTCTCGTCCACGTTCTCCTTTCAAGCCTGTGGGTCCTTCCATGTTATTATCAACTCCAGGAGCCCCCTAAAAATAGAAAATAAGAGAAAAATTAATATATTTGAACATTTCTCCTTAAAAATATAACTTATGTATAACATTTAGCTATCTCTCGAGAAGTTGACAAGTCTAAGCCATTTGAAAGCAGAAATAGGTTAAAATTACAGATGGCTGACAAGTATTTTCTTTTCCTCCTGTGTTTGACATTATCAGAGGCAGAATGGAGACCTAAAGTGTGTGTGGGGGGAGAAAGAGCTCTCCATAGAAGGCACAGCCAAGGCAAGCCAGGGTGATATGACTCATGTGCATGGCAACTCTTATCCTGGGTTTGGAAGAACCCCCTCTTGTTACTGCCACTCCTTCTCTTAACTTTTCCTCTTTTTTCTTGGAGGCTAGGCAAAGTTACACTTGAGAGTTGGTAAGTTGGTAGATTTTATTCTACCATACCCTTGGGAAAAGACAAACATTTGTAATGGGTTCCACCCTGATAATGTAATAAGCACGCTGAGTGACACTGAGAATTCTACCTGCCACTGGCTCCCTCTTTCTCTTCCTGGACACCTGGGCACTCCCATATGCTACCCTCTATGTTCACTCCTACTTTTCCGGTTTTCAAAAAATCCTGAAATGTGGATTGTTTTCCCACTATTCATGCAAATATTTCCCGGGAATTCACTGAAAACAAGCATACATTGTGGGATATTCTCTTTAGCAGGCCAAACCAAAGTCTTTCTTGCTTGAGTCATATGAACCACAAACAGAGCTATGTCTCCATGATGCTGAGAAAATCAATTGATCTGGTCAATTCAGTCAATGCTCCAATAAACTGAGAGAGGACAACAATTATCCAGTCCTGCTGAGTGCCAGCTATGGGGATGCCGGGCTGATAGCAGCTCAGATTTCCTTCATCAATCAACAAGTAATTTGCGGTCACCCGCAGGAACATATCATTGTTCCAGATGCTTAGTAAGCTTTTTAAACAAGTGGTTTTGTACTTACAGAGCTTATAAGTTAATAGGGTAAAAAAGAAGGGTTTGGAATTTACTTCATAACACTGATATTACTAAAATGCAGGTGAAAAATTGCTTCTTTCCTCCACCTACCAAAGCCAAATATCATTTTCTGCATCTTCTTTTTCTCCCTTAAGTTTAAATATTTGTCTCTTAAATATGTTTTCAAAAATCTGCGCCATTTGCATGCATTCTCCAAGCAGGGTATACCTCAATTACAATATCAGAAAATTGTATTTTGGTGGAAAAAGCAAGGAAGGAAAAGGGAGGTCATGTAAAGTCCAGAATTTTATTCCATTGGACATAAAAGCCCCTTATTGTAGTTCAATTCTAAACTACTTGAAGAGGTAACATAAAAAGAATCATATACCAGCACATTTTACAGAATAGAACAACCCAAATTGCATATAGACAGTTGGTCAATGTGAATATGAACCGATTTGGTCTTTCTACATGTATACAACTGGGCAAAAAAGCATTATCTTCCACAAATTTACAATTAAACACGGGCTTATAATAACATGTTGTCAAAATGATTTAGCTGTTTACCCCCAATATTTCTTGAGATTGAAAAAACACTCCCAGTCAGTGTGTGAAATTCCAAACAGCTCGTCAAGATGGGAAATTCTGAACAGCCAAATGCGCTTCCATGTGATCATAAAGCCTATCTAAATAAGCTTAGGGTTTCAAAAATTTGTGCCATTTGCATGTTTTCCTAAGAATAAACTGATCATGTTCTATTTATTTATCTGAAATTTTTCCTCGAATAGCAACACACTGAAGCCACATGTAAGTAAGCATAGAGTTGTTTTACAGTTGGAAGCCACAGAACATTTCTTTTAAAATAAAAGGTCTTTATGTTATTCAGACTCTTTTAAATATGCTACATAATCACACTATCTTAAGCAGACAATTTAGGAGAAATTCTGATCAAAATCAGTGGAAGTTATATAGCCATACCCCAAATGAATTTTTGGTCATCATATATGGATGACTGAAATGTCTTTGCATTTGAACCAATATTTCTAAGTTATGCTTATATGTAGTTCTTTGGTTCTAAATTAGATTCTTTGAAGTTTGAAAATTCTCAGGACACTGTTATCAGAAGTTGTCACTTAGTCAACAATGTTTTCTTCATGCGTGAATTCCTCTGTTTTTTAAATACAGTTGTCTAACATTTACATGTTCATGTATATTGCATCGAATTCCTTCTCTGGTCAACCCATTGTATACAAGAGGATATATTAAATAAAAAAAAATTTCATGAGATTCCCAGGTGTCCCAAATCCTTATCATCACTTGGTATTGTTTTTTATAAATTGTAACCATTCTGATGAGTGTGTACTACACTGTTCTCATACATTGCTAGTGGGAGTATAAGTGAGTACAAACTTTTGAAAACCATTTGACTGTAAAGACAATCTGAGTATGGCCATACACATTATAATCCAGAAATTCTACTCTTAAAATATAGACCCAATATAAATATGTATAAAAGTGCATCAAAAGACATATATCAGAATATTCATAGCAGCACTATTTATAAAAGCAAAAACTGGGAACAACCCACATATCATTAGTATAAGTAATAAATCATGGCATATTCACACAATGAAATACTATGCAACATAGCCATGAGATTGAACAAACTATTGTTATACACAACATCAATTCATCTTACAAGCACAAAGCAAAAGAAGCCAGAAGCCAGAAAAAAAAAGAGCAGACACTTATATGATTCCATTTGTATCAAGTTCTAGAACACATAAAACTGATTGATAGTGATAGGATAGTGATTACCTTGGGGAAGGGGAGTAGTGGCTGCAGTGGGCATGAGGGGGCTTCTGCGATGCTGGTAATGTTCTATTTCTTTACCTGGTGGTGACTACACAGGTGTATTCACATTCATTAAGCCGTGTATTTATAATTCAGGGACTTTTCTGATGTATGTTACAGTTCAATAAACATTTAAAAACAAAGCTGAGTCTTAATTCATTAAGGTTTTGGAGACTTACTTAAGTGTGGGTATGGTGATGAAAATCCTATAGTACTGATGTTCTGTTGGACTTGGCATATTCCCTATATGTTGGCTTGTGTCCTTTTTTTTTTTTTTTTTTTTTTGAGACAGAGTCTCACTCTGTCGCCCAGGCTGGAGTGCAGTGGCCGGATCTCAGCTCACTGCAAGCTCCGCCTCCCAGGTTCACACCATTCTCCTGCCTCAGCCTCCCGAGTAGCTGGGACTACAGGCGCCCGCCACCTCGCCCGGCTAGTTTTTTGTATTTTTTAGCAGAGACAGGGTTTCACAGTGTTAGCCAGGATGGTCTCCATCTCCTGACCTCGTGATCCGCCCGTCTCGGCCTCCCAAAGTGCTGGGATTACAGGCTTGAGCCACCGCGCCCGGCCCTTTTTTTTTCTTTAACATGGGTCATGCCTACTCAACTGGGTTGTGCCCCTGCGAGAGCAGTGTTTTTATTTCATAAGTTTTGCCTACTCAGCTTGGGTTACAGGAAATGAGGCTGATATTTTTGATTGAGAAAACTCTTGGAGAACTGATAGTGGTTTGGCTGTGTCTCCTCCCAAATCTCATCTTGAATTGTAGTAATCCCCACATGTCAAGGGTGGCACCAGGTGGAAATAACTGAATCATGGGGGTGGTTTTCCCCATACTGTTCCTGTGGTAGTAAGTCTCACGAGATCCGATGGTTTTATAAATGGAAGTTCCCCTGTGCAAGCTCTCTTGCTGCCTCCATATAAGACGTCCCTTTGCTCTTTCTTCATGATTGTGAGGGCCCCCCAGCCATGTGGAACTATGAGTCAGTTAAACCTCCTAACTTTATACATTACCCAGACTTAGGTATGTCTTTATTAGCAATATGAGAACAGACTACTAACACAAGAATAGAAAAAAAAGAGATGGCTTTGTTTCTCTCATTCTGTATTTTGAGGTGCTTGGAAGATAACAAAGTGGACCAGAATTTCTTCATTGTTTTGAAGCACAAGAACAATTCTGAGTATCTATTTACAAAACTGCATTTGCAAAAGACACGCAAGGGCTTTTCACTACTCACACTCATTCAGTATATGAAGAGGATCTAGCACAGGTATCTGAATTTAAAATTTTACAATCACGCCTGTGGTGTTTTAAACTCAGGGTTACTATTGTAGTACCTTGAAATCGAGACTCCCTATCAGAAGTACTGATGGGAATCAAGCCCTCACTCCAGTTCGCAGCCCAAGCAGCCCAGGCACTTACGGGATCCCCTCGCAGGCCCTTTGCTCCATGGTCACCAGGAATCCCCCTTTTCCCTGGGCTTCCCTAAAGTTAATACAAATCAGAAGAAGAACAAGACAAGAAGTTTTAATAAAATTAATAAAAACCAAGAGCTTTTCTTCTCCCTTGTGTGAATAATTAAACATTTTTCTACCAAGGCTATTTTTAAGTTGGAAAGATGAACAACCGAAAAAATTAGTTTCAAGCACTGTATAATTTAATAGTGAACTCAATTATTTGCCACAGTGGTGAAGTCTGTGTTCCAGACATATTTGTCATCTTGTTGTTTTTTTACAAATATTCTACGAACCAGGTATTCCTTATTATCTTTCTTTTATAAGGCAACTGAGATTCAGAAACAATATGCACTTTGCCCAAGACGGTTGTTTCTGACTCAATTGTTCACACTCTAAAGACAAAGTAGAGGATGAAAATATGGCTGCTGTTGGTATTCATTCTAGGTGGGAATGAGTGACGTTCACTCTTCAACGTGCTGCTTGGCACCACTGACCCTTGTCAACACCCACTTCTATTCTTACTATGGTAGCTGCTTGTCATTGATGGCCCTAGTTCTTCACCTCTCCCTATTCCTGTGTCCTTTGCCATTTAACTCTACAGTGACTTCCAACTTTGGTGGGCAAGATTCCCTTCCTCTGAGTTTGGCAATATGCATTGATTTGGCCAACAGAAAGAGATGCAAGTGTGGAGAGAGTTCTGAGCCTAGGTCTGAAGAAGGCCTGAGAGTTCTAGTGTTTCCACTTGCTTTCTTGTGCTTTTGCTATGGGCATAAAAAGGTCATGGCTAGCATGGTTAGGCTAGCTCCTGGTCCCAGGATGGTAAGTGACATATGGAGTAAAGCCCCCGGCCACCTTACAGACCTGAGCCATGTCCAGCCTCAATCAGTTGAACCCCTCAGAAACATAAGAAATAAATGTTCGTCGTTGTATGCGATTGAGGTTTCATGACTGTCACAAAACAGTTTTGTAGCAATAGCTGACTGATACACCCAGGGTAGTTATTCTACTCTGTTAATCACACCCTTAATCCCCAGTACAATTTTTATGTTCTTCCTTTTTAAATCCCTACCTGGGATCCCTCATCACCCTTTTCTCCTTTTCTTCCAGGAAGACCATAATCACCCTAAAAAACAAGAAGGGAAAGCTATTAATAGAATTCTCATTTTCATAACGGTAAATAGCTCAGAAGGGTCTCTATGGTACAAGAAGGCTCTACCTGTTCTCCGTTTAGTCCGTCAATTCCACTTTCCCCAGCTTCTCCCTGAAAAGACAGATGTGATTAGAACAGAGTACATCACATGCATGTGGAAAGAAGTCAGATGCCAAACAAAAACTCTATCTTTGTGTTTCACACACAGCCTCTTTGTTAGGCTGGGCCTAGGTAATATTAAAGGTTACTCAGTAATAGAAACTATCAACAAATAATATATATTGCCTGTACTGAAAGAGAGGAAGAAACAAAATGAAATGGCTGGCAATAAAAAAGGAAAGTCAATGACAACTTTATTTGTATAACTTACTGATCAATTTAATCTCAAAAATAAAAATATTTCTAGATAACATATAGGTAGGTAAATGAATGTGCCTGGTATACCATACCTCCTGTCCGTTTAGTCCCCTGTTTCCCTGAAAATAAAAGGACAGTAATAGTTAGTGTAGGAAAATGGAATTAATATTGAGAAAACTCCATACTCTAATGCAATCCTTACCTTAGGACCTTTGGTGCCATAGCATCCCTTAGTACCTTGCTCTCCCACTGGTCCAGGGGCTCCTCTTTCTCCCTGAGAAAAGGCACATATCCAAATCAGCTTTTTCTATTGTAATCTGGGATCTGTCTTGAAAACTTGCCAAGTTTTTTGTTACCAAAAAAAGTGTGAATGCTCATGGTTCACAATCCAGAGTTCTTGCTTACAAAAACTAAGAGTGGAAATAAATCAGAGATACCCTGATGACAGATAGCCATTTGCTTTGGATCCCACTTGCATATTGCCTCTGTGAGGCTTCTCTCTCAGCAAGTGGTCACCAAGTTACATCCTTCCAACCTTCTTAACATATCTAGTCATACTGTCCCAAGCACAAATTAAGACCTGTCTTGCACCTATGACTGCAAGACTTACCTATAACCTTCACCTTATCATCATCTGTAATGTTGCTTGAGCATGCTTTCCAAACACTCCCACAATTTTGACCCCTGTGCTTCCCACCATTCAGTGACTGCCCATCAACTAGAAGACTCAATCCAAATCTTCGGCAGGGGATTCAAGACTCACAATAACCTGAGTTTTACCTTCCACATATATTTTCCTGCTGCACTGGCCCGGATTCCATCCATGTTGACCATGTGCCATCTTATGAACATGATCTTCTCTGACTCAGACACATGCCCTTGAACACACTGTTCCCCCAAAATTTGCCTGTAGAAATTCCTACTCGTCCTTCAAATGTCTGCCCAAGTACTTCTCCTTGTTTGCAGCCTTCCCCTCTCAAGCCCCAACTTTAGCCAAGGCTGTTAGGTAACTGAGTTGTTCTGCCACACTCCTTTGCATGTCTCTATACTTCTAGTCTAGCCCTTGTGTATAACAACCAGAATCACTGTTGTCTCATTTGCATTTCTACTAGTTTGAAAGTTTCCTAGAGGTAGAAACCATATTTTTCCTTTTATTTATTTTTCTTATTTCTGAAGCCTACAAATATATGTTAAGTATTTGATCAGGTGCCAGGCACACATATACATAACATATATTTGTTGAATGAACCAGTGAATGAATGAGTATGTTAAAGTGTGAGGTCTTTGATAAATAATATAGTAAATGGTAAGACGTTTAATATATAATTGGTAAACAAATGTTTGGATGGATTCATGGGAGAATGGAAGGATGAGTGAATGCAAGAAAGAGTGAGGTCCTTGATACGCAGTGTGGTGAGTTGGTTTCCTTTGCAGAATGCTCCAGAATGGGGGATATAGCAGTGATTCAACTCCCCTAGTGAGGAAGGTAACTTCTGCATTGAATTCATTGTGCAATGTTGGTGGGTAGTCAAAGAAGAGACAATAGGTCAATAAGCCACTAATGACCACCAGAAGCAAAACACAGTGAGAACAAAAGAAGATCTCAGATTCTGTACACGAATCCTTAGAATCTCACCTTTCTTGCTTCCCCAATTCAGAATTGACTCAAGGAAGTTCATATTGTAGATATGTTTTTAGGGATAAATGGAGGTAAAAAGAGCCTTGACTTACAGCGATTCCCTCCTCTCCCAGGTAGCCTTCACTGCCTTTAAAACCTGGAGGTCCCTGGAAATAAGAAAAGGAAGAAAACATTTGCATCTATGAACCAAAAATCAGAGGTAACCAAACCAAATTCAACTTTACAGTTTTACTTCATGTGGAATAGTAAGGGTTTGGGGAGGGGGGGAAAAGTCCCTGCTTCCCAGTGTAGGTTACATTTACACACATAAAAAGACATGGAATTTTGAGACAAGTATCCAGTTAACCCAAGAGGGTGTGTGAGTGTGTAACAATCATAATATTGTAACTCTGGGTTTATATATTGTTCCAGAGCTTCTTTCTAAACAAACATTCAAGTCAACACAGCTATATTTGCCACTGGTAAATTAGAATTATTCTCCCTTTATTAAAAAGTCTTTTAGGATTTATGCTACACATAGAAAAATAGACCACACACCTTTCTTTCCATTCTTTCTGAGACTTGTTTTTAAAAAAATCTATCACTCTCTTTACATGAAGCTGAAACATTCAGGAAATAATTAGTCCAAAAACTTTCAGAGACATATTCAGACACATAGCCCTGGTGATTTGGGAGTTATAGTGCTATCTATAAATTACTCAAAAATCAAACACATGTAAACAAACTGTATTGAAATCATTATAACATATCCATAGTGTTTATATGTATTTAAACATTTCTTAAAGTTCAAAATAATATTTTTACATAACGGTACATATACTTTTTCTGGTTATGAAATATATGAATCATCATTGTTGGTTTGTTTTTAAATAATGAGCCTGTTTTTGTTTATGTATCTGTGATAACATTTTGACCTGACTTAAGCTGAATGAGACATCTTAACATCTTCTGCTATAAGAGAGTGATCTGATCTAGCCTGGTTTTCAGCAGAGTACACAAAGTATCTCCTGCTTGATTTTAATAACTCTGCCATCATTAGAAATGAATGCTGAAATGGGTTATTCACATGGAGGAGCCTTTCATTATTCAACATGAGGGATTACAGCTGATTTTTTTTGCGTCATTGTCATCAGTACTAGAATACTGGATAATCAAGGATCTTGACAGTTGTTTCTCCTGAGTCTTCCACAAAAACTTTTTTAAAAGACTCCAATTTCGAATGCCAAGGAAAATCCATGACTAACTTAACATATAAAAAGAGGAGTATAATAAACTCTTATATAAGAGGCTCTATTTAGAAGTTAAAAATCACCCCTTATTTCTACTTAAACCCATGTCTGAAGGACATTCTACAACTCAAAGTAACCCACAAATCTGAACTAAAATCACCCTTTTCCCTGGTGGTCCAGGATCTCCCATTGAGCCATCTCCTCCAATGCACTTGCAGAACAAACAGCAGCATGTCCTTTCAGCAATGTTGATCTTGGGAGAGGGTAAGAAACACATTACATTTGGTGATGATATTGCTTTCCAAATCTCGTATGCAAGTTCAACCATGCGATCCAGACTTCAACCACAGTTTCAGAAGCCTGGTCACCATTCAAATGACTGTCCTTTAGAAAGAATGCATGAAACAGTGTTTTTTTTTTTTTTTGCTTCCATCTTTCCTTCTATCATCTGCACTCTCCACCATTTGAGGTATTCCAAATCAACTCAAAACTGTTTCTGTGTTTCAAATTGGCATCAGTTTAGCTGTGGCAAACTGACTGCATGCCAACTGATGTGGTTGTCTGTCCCTGCCCTATCTCACCCTAGCACTGACCATGATATTGTTAATTTCCCTATATAATTCTGCCCCAAATATTTTGTTCAATAAAATGAATGCATGCTATTTTCCTCATCTTGTGAAATCTTGGTATGCTAGACAATTCAGACAGTGCCCAGTGTAACATTTCTTGGAACTAAGTCCAATGGTAAACTCTTCCAAAACAATTTTGATAGGATTTCCAAAACACAAATTACATGTGCAACATTTTAGAAGCACTTGTTGTAGGGGATGGGGGCACAGGAGAATATTCCTCTTTACACTCTGGTCAAAAAATCCATATTATGTATTTTAAAACATGAATAAATGTCATCCTGGACTTACCTAGTCATCCCCTGAATAGATGACATATTGCTTTACATTTTTTACAATTCACTCACCAGATTTACTTTTAGAAAAATTCTATTTTCAAATAAATGTTATACTTCACTTAATGGGGTAGAACCAATCTTTGTATTGCGAAGTTTCCCAATAAATCTCTAGTGAAATGAAAAATGAAAATCTTTTGTTATAGCCATTTAGCAATTTTCTCCCTTTGATTGTTTCCTACTATATAACGTTTCTTTTCTGACGTTATGAAATTCTTTTTCCTGACAATTTCAGAAAAAGCAATCAAACTGGAAATGTGTGAAAGCAAACAATAACAAAATGGATACTATGATTTTATATTAGATAACATCAATTTTCTTTGGATCACCAAAATTCTACAGCATCAAATCTATTACTATTAAAACTGACCTATGATTAAGTTTTTCTTGTAGAGTGTTCCATTTATACGATATACAAAAACTGACAGGTTTGTTTGAAGAATAATTTTCTTCCTTTATGAATTACCAAAGAGATTTCACAGAGTAGTCGACAGGAAAAAAAAATACATTTTGTAAAACACTGTCTTCCCATGTAGAAAGGAATTCCAACGAAACTTTCATATTCTTTATGTAATTATTTTTACATAATTACAACACTGAACAAGTTGCTTAAATACCTATGTGTATATAAATTTTATAGGTGGAAAATAGCAGGAGCTAGCACTTCCTTGGAAAGTGTTCTCCTATACCGATTAAAGATTCTGTAAGTTATAAGCAAATTACAAAATTACTAGCAATTCATTAAAGTAAAAGCAGAGCCACACAGAGCTTGCTGACGCTTTACCACTCGAGTTTGAATTCTCGTATGTTTTTGAAAGAAATACGATTGAGATGCATCTTATAGAGGCATCAGTTTTAAAAATAGAACATAAGGTGAGGTCAGGAGTTTGAGACCAGCCTAGCCAACATGGCAAAACTCCGTTTCTATTAAATATACAAAAATGAGCCAGGCATGGTGGCAGGCGCTGGTAATCCCAGCTACTCGGAAGAATTGCTTGAACCTGGGAGGCAGAGATGCAGTGAGCTGAGATCACACCACTGCACTTCATCCTGGGCGATAGAGCGAGACTATACTATCTCAAGCAAACAGAATACAAGGTAGAAATCTCAAGGAGTCACAACCCTTAATCTTTCAATTGCTCATAAAGTACATGTGAGGTTTACCGTCACTAGGCTTTTCCTCCAGCTTTAGAGCAGATTACGCTTTCTCTAGTTGAACTCCAAATGTAATTTGCTTTCATTTACAGGTCTTGTCCCAGGAAAAATACACATCTTAAATACTAGAATTACACTCAGTGCGGAAAGCTGTTATGCCTAGGATCTGCAAGGGGTGTGAAAACTGGCTGGTGGAGGTAACAGCCGATTCATGCTCGCATCTCAGATTCTTTTTGTCACTTACGTTCTTTGGCTATAATTTGGACATGATTGTGGGTACTATTTAAATTTTCTTCTTTTCCCCTGTTTCCTCATCCTCCTATTTTTGCCAAGCATATACATTAAACATGTTTTGACATCTCTTTACTGTACATTTCTTCCAAATAAACCCTCTTACGCTGTTCACTAATTCATAAAAACCTTTCTTCGCTCCCAAAGAAACAGAGTAAGTTCAAATTCTTAAGCATAAGTATTAAACCTACATACAAAATAATTGAAAATTTAAGCTTACCAGCCTTTTCAGAATAACTTACCACCTGCTTTGACAGACGGCTCCCAAGATCTCTCATGCCAATAGAGAGCTGCGTCCTGTACTCAAATCCTTTCCCAAATTCAATATAGGGAAGATCAGCCAAGTCACTTGAATCAGCAGGTCCATCCAGAGCAACAGTTATGAGCGCATTCAGGCCTATCCAACACAGTTTACAATGTTCCAGGTGAGGTGGGTTCGGTTACTTTATTTTTTTGCAAGCATGTTTAAATTGTTATTCTCAGCGAACAGTTGCAAGAGGAACAGTCAGTTTACTTTATTTTGAGGTATTTCCCCCAAACACGTGATGTAAACTTGACAAGTGACAAGACTATAATAAGAGCACAAAAGGAATTACGTTTTCCAAAACTATTAAATTGGAGATAGCGAAAATTGTAACAGAACTTCCAGTTCCCTGATTTGAAGGAGACAGATCTCAAAGATCTACAGAGTGTGCTAAAGTACAGAGAAATTCACATACCAAGAAAGTCCAGCCTGGGCAACATGGCAAAACTCCACCTCTACAAAAAATTTACAAAATTTTACAAAATTAGCCGGGCATGGTGGCACATGCCTATGGTCCCAGCTACATGGGAGGCTGAGGTGGGAGGATTGCTTAAGCCTGGGAGGTTGAGCCTGCAGTGAGCTGTGATTGTGCCCTGGCACCGCTACCTGGGCAACAGAGCAAAACCCGTCTCAAAAATAGAAAATACATGTTGTACATTTTTGCCATTTAGTGGGGGATCCTTGAAGCAGCAGCACTGGCATCACCTGGGGGCTCATCAGAAATACAGACTCTCAGGCCCCACCCCACACTTACTGAATCAGAATTTGTATTTTAACAAAATCCCCAGGTGATTTGTATACACATTAAAGTTTGAAAAGCACAGTTCTGTATGATCTGATAAAACATCAATAACCCAGTTGGAACTATACGTAGTAAAAGAGTAACAGGCCTACTGTCAGGCAATTAGGAACAGATGACAGACAATCATCCAGGAGCTGTGGCTCAGAGGCTTTGGGGTTTTATGAATACAATTATCTCAAAGAAAACTGTTGGTTAAGGACCAACATAGGGTTGCCAATGACTTATTTTGCTAGGTAAGAACATGAAATAATGGTGGCAGTCATCATGGTGGAGGAGGTAATTCAGCAACAACAGTGCTATCATTTGTTGATAGAAACTGTGTGCCTGGAAAATGGTTAAAGGCTTCACATGCATTATCTTCTTTGTAAGGTTCAAATATAACTCTATTGGTATGTATAATTATAGTCCTATTTTACAGACAAGCAAACAGGCTTGGAGAGGTTAAATGACACCCTGTAAGTGGTATTTTTAGGTTTTTCACCCAGATAGCCTAATTCCATAGCTTACATTCAAAGGATATTTTGACAATAAAAATGTGCTAACGATAGAATCTTGGAATAAAGGGCAGTCTTAAAATCAAATACATTTAGCTTCACATAAACCTGACTCCACTGGCAACATTTTTCTCATTATTATTGATGGGTAAAGAATTATTTGATGAGAATTGGAACCAATGAACCAGAATAGATAAATGTTCAAGGACTTGGCTGAGAGTCAAGAACACCTTCTTAAATAAGTTTATATGATATGATTTTATATGAAATGAGTAGATGAAGAGAGAAATCAAGAGAATGAAGTTTCAGGAACATATTGGAGAGGTTCAAGTTCCAAGAGAGGCAAACAGAATGGTTATCTGCAGTGGAAGAAAGAGGCTGAGTGCAGTGGCTCACGCCTGTAATCCCAGCACTTTGGGAGGCCGAGGTGGGCAGATCATGAGGTCAGGAGATAGAGGCCATCCTGGCTAACAGAGTGAAACCCTGTTTCTACTAAAAATACACAAAATTAGCCGGGCATGGTGGCACGTGCCTGTAGTCTCAGCTACTTGGGAGGCTGATGCACAAGAATCACTTGAACCTGGGAGGCGGAGGTTGCAGTGAGCTGAGATGGCACCACTCCACTCCAACCTGGGCAACAAGGCAAGACTCTGTCGAAAAGACAAGACAAGAGAAGACAGGAAAAGAAAAAGGAAAAGGGAAAGAAAAGAAAAAAGAAAAGAAAAAAGGAAAGAAAAGAACCACCACCACCAAAGAAGAATAGGGTCACCAATTTGTCCTCATTTCCTGGGACTTTCCTGATTCTAGTGCTGAAAGTTCCCATCTTGTTCCAAACAAACCAGGACAGTTGGTCATTCTTCTAGAATGAGAATGAGGAGGGGGAGAAAAGAGGTTGTAGAGTGGTCTGGGATATGAAATGCTTGTACATCAATTGGTGTTAAGTGATCAAGAGAAGCATGCTAATGGATCTACTTATAAGAGAAAAAAAAACCTTCTCTCATCTGATTTTTCTTACAATATCCAGGAAATGTAAAATTTTAAGAATGTAAAATGATAAAATAAGAACCATGGGACTGTTGACTTGCAAGAAATATGTATATAACTATTATTTATAACTGCTTTTCTTAGGATCAAGGGACTCCAATCTTCTTTCAGACTCATCCAATAAATGAGTCATATGAGCCTAAATACAATGTTTTCAATTTTCTAACAATGAATTAAGAAAGAAAAGATTTTCAAACTTGGAAGAATAAAGAATCACTGAGTAGATTCTAGGGTATTCAATTCTAAAAAAATAATTAATTTAAGCCCCAATCCACGTGCATAAGTTTTAAAGCCATGTCCACCATCAAGGATTGTTTTTTCCTTGTCTCCTCTTGTTCAGTGATGATTGCATAGTTTATACATATTGATGTTTGGCCTGAAATTAAGAAAGTTTTCCTAGGTGAATAGATCATAGGGCCCAGCACCAAGTGAAGTCCTGTGTGTGTAAGTATGGGAAGCCAGTGAGAGAGATACTTCTTGTCCATATAGAAAGCCATTTTCTTTTCTTTATTAAAGAAAAAAACAAAATTAAAAAATTCAGATCCTTTGAGATTTTGCTTGGTGTAAGTCTGACAGGTGAAGAAACCGGTAACCAAATTCACACTCCGCCATGTCAAAGATGGTCCCTTTCAAAGAACTAGACACTTTTCAAAGAATATTATTGCCATGACTTCTATCTTCCATTTGAAGAATCTAAATATCTGAGGATATTATTCAAAATATAGCTTCTGAAGTTGATACCCATTTACTCGTTTTTCAGTAGGCATTGGAAGAAAGATGTTTGTTCTTAGAATTCTGGGTATTCCAAAGCACTTCCTGGAAGAAACTCTACTGTCGTTTGCAAGAGAAACATCTTTTCCCCACAAAGGAAAAGCTGAAATAAAGCAAAACAATGGCAACCACCAAAACAACATTACCCATCCCAACTAAGCACTCTAGTATCTTTTTTCAGTCTTAATTAAAACCTTAATCATAGCTCATGAACAAAGGCCAAGACCAGAGAGAATAAAAACAAGGCAGATTTAGTAAATAAGGGATAAAATAAAAACCCTCACTCCCTTGTTGTGGGAAGTCAGGGACCCCAAATGGAGGGACCAGCTGAAGTCATGGCAGAAGAACATAAATTGTGAAGATTTCATGGACATTTATTAGTTTCCCAAATTAATACTTTTATAATTTCTTACACCTGTCTTTGCTGCAATCTCAGAACATAAATTGTGAAGATTTCACACACATTTATCACTTCCCCAATCGATACTCTTATAAAATTTCCTATGCCTGTCTTTAATCTCTTAATCCCATCATCTTCATAAGCTGAAGATGTCACCTCAGGACCCTGTGATGATTGAGTTATCTGCACAAATTGTTTGTAAAGCATGTGTGTTTGAACAATATGAAATCTGGGCACCTTGAAAAGAACAGGATAACAGCAATTTTCAGGGAACAAGGGAGATAACCATAAGGTCTGACTGCCTGCGGGGCTGGGCAGAACAGAGTCATATTTCTCTTCTTACAGAAAGCGAATAGGAGAAATATCACAGAATTCTTTTTATCAGCAAGGAATAGCCCTGGGAAAAGACTGCATTCCCGGTGGAGGGGGTCTCTAAAATGGCTGCTCTAGGAGGGTCTGTGTTATGCCGTTGAAGATAAGGGATGAAATATGCCCTGGTCTCCTGCAGTGCCCTCAGGCTTGCTAGAATTAGGAAATTCCAGACTGGCGAATTCTAGTCAGACCAGTTGTCTGCCCTCAAACCCTGTTTCCTGTTAAGATGTTTATCAATGACAATGTGTGCCCAGTGGGACACGGACCTTCATCAGTAATTCTAGTTTCACCCTGGCCTTGTGATCTCACTCTGCCTCCCTGCCCTTGTGATCTTTTATTGCCCTTAAAGCATATGATCTCTGTGACCCACTCCCTATTCGTACCCTTCTCCCTTTTTGAAATCCCTAATAAGAACTTGCTGGTTTTGCAGTTCAGGGGGCACCACAGAACCTGCCAACATGCAATGTCACCCCGGAGGCCCAGTTGTAAAATTTCTCTCTTTTGTACTCTTTCTCTTTATTTCTCAGACCAGCCAGCACTTGGGGAAAATAGAAAAGAACCTACATTGAAATACTGGGGACCAGTTTCCCCAATACTCCCTAGTAGTAAACTCAGAGAATTTTGCAATTTGTTTAAGATGGGGGAGAGAGAACAAAATAGAAAACACAAAGTCCTGTCAACCTCTATTAGCTAACCTGACAGGTAATGCCTTAGGTCAGGTTCCCTAGAAACAGAGTTTGAGATAAGGATTTGGAGGTGCACAAATTGTTGAGGAAGCACTTTCAGAAGAAAGGGAGTGAGGAAAACAGGATAGGGCAGGGGAAGTTACTGAGCAAGACAATGTTGCAGCTGGAGTCTAGCTTTATTTAGCCTGATCCCAGGAAGCTCTGGAGCATAAATTGCACCACACCACTGGTGTCATTTAGAGGCAAAGGTCCAACTCTGTAACCTAATCTGCTGCCCAAGGATGGGGTGGAGAGCAACCTTCCAGGTGATGTGGCTCTACTGGCCAAGGGCAATTCTTCAGAGAAGGAGTAAGCTGTGAGTTGTTAGCAGCTAGAGGATAAATGAATCTCCCAGTAAAGGAGATCTGGGTAGGGCAGAAATTGCACCCACTTACAGAAGAGGATTTCTATTCTGAGTCAAACAAGAACTTCTTTGTTTGACTAAACAAGAACATCCACATGTTCTTGTCTGACTCAGAATAGAAGCTCTTGGTTCAAAAGCTAAAAGCCTGGTGCCAGAGCTTAAAAATCTCAAACACCATGGTTGGCCCATCTGTGGTTTGAAGGAAGGAACTGATTAGAAAGCCCCAAAACATGAGTAAACTTATCCAACAATGCTTGCAACTCTGGGAACTTTACAACTGTTAGAAGAAAACTGACTCTCAGTCCCTGGTCAAAGAGAAACATACTATTCCCTTCTGGTGACACTAAAGAAGTAGCAATATTAGACAATATTGGGCAAGAGAGAAAGGAACATTCTCCAGGAAAGGAAGAAGAAATACAGTAATATGATACAAAGGATAGGACTTTGTATTCAGTGCTGTTTCATACATATAAGGCATGAGGAAAAAAGTGCATGTCAAAATATTCTGAGAGCTCATTTGTTCTGCCTAGTACACACAGAATATGGAGATTGTCAAAATCAGGGTTATTCAAAATTTAAGAGCCCGGAAATTTAAGAGCCAGAAGTTAGTTCTGAGACTATAAAGTTAATAAGCACTCCCTTCCCACTCCTCCTCCATCCTCAGTACCTTCTTTTCTAAGTTCATCAGATTTTTGTTCAAGTTTCTCAGTATCATCATCCAATCCATCTGAAAATAAAAGGACCACCTAAGAAGTATTCCAAAAAAGAAAAATGAGTTAAAAGGGGTTCACTGCAATCACAGACCAACAAATAAGATAAATCCATATTACCTTTCCTCGAGCAGCCGATTTATTCTGAAATGTATCCCATAGAGAATCCAAGAGATTTGCATTGAGAAAAGATGGTCCTTTAACTGTTATATCCTTCAAACTATTCAGTATGTTTTCACTGTAGATCTCAAACTTGGGAGAATATTTTTCCATGGCATTTGTCACTTGAAAAGCCACACTGACCTGAGTCTCTGTGCCCACCTCACAGCTTACTCCATTGAGGGAGCTGATGGCACGTAAGATGTCTTGAAGGTAGGTTTCCATCCAAGGCTGACCTTCAAGCAAAGTCTGCCCTTTCTCCTGAGTTGAGACATCAAATCCCACCACAACATCCATGAAACAGTCTAGGATTCAAAGGAAAAGCATGTCTTAATAAATCAACAAATACCTTTATTTAACTCAGACACCATGTCTGAATCAAGGGACTTGGAATTCCATTTCAGTTATAAAGTTAGAACACAATGAAAGGCATAAATGAATAAAGGAAGAGGCTAAGCATCAACTCTTTTCTAATCTGTACAAGTGTAAGGGTACATTATTATTTTTTCAGGTCACAAAAAAATCCATTGATTCTATAATGAAGTTCTGGAAGATTTTATTTTAGATATTGAAAAAGTCATGCAGAATCATTTAAATATCCCTAAAGTACACTGTGGAAATGTTAATAGTCTAAAATAAAACATTCATAGAATGCTACTTATCAATTAATTCGACAAATATTAAATTTTAATAATTATAAGGGAAATTTAAGAACATTTGAATAAAGTCATTTAGAAAAAAATAAATCACTAAGGACTCATCTAAGGAATGGTTTTGATGATTTATTGTTCTAAAAAGGGCCTCTGATTCCTCTTGTCATCTTCTAACATCCACTCAGAAAAGAAAAAAACAAAACTAAAAAATTCAGGAGATCCTTTGAAATCTTGCTTGGTGTTAAGTCTGACAAGCAAAGAAACTGGTAACCAAATCATTCACATTCGACCATGTCAAAGATGGTGTCGCTTTCAGGAGCTCAGCCATTCCAGAAGCCAAGGACACTGCCATTTTGAGGTTAAATACTTAGAGGGGTGTTGCATTAAAGTGCTTTGCTCTTATTCTTATTAATGCTAGGGAAACTTAAGAGTTGGATAAACTAAAAAGGGCTTGATATTTTAAGCTGAGTGTCCTAAAAGACAGAGAATAAAGTCATGTGACTCAAACACTCTTCTTTCAATAGTTTTTAACTTGGCTAAAAACTCTAATTTTTTTCAGCCAACTCAACACATACAGCTTGCTTGATAAAGTGAGTGGCTGTTTTTAATTTGGTTTGCTTAGATCAGCAATGTTTAAGATATTCCTTGTAAAGGCAAATGCCTACTTCCCAGACACACTGGTCAGCTGGACATTTGCAAGTGTTTAAAACCAAAATCGTTAATTTCAACTTTTAAAACAACTGTTGGCAACTTGATTTTTAATGAGAGCTGACGGAGGGGACACAAAAATCTCATTTGATAATCAATTTTCATCATGAGATTCAAGGTAAATCAAAGTGTTATCAAAAATCTGGAAGACTGGACATCTTATTTTACTGTATTTTACTTTATTGGAAATCTCTTCTTAATCAGAAAATTAGATAATCAGAAAATAAGACAAACTATTTAGAAAAAAAGCAGAATATATCCTTTCCAAAATTCCTCTTGCATCAACGTCTTCTCATATCTGTCTTGAGCTTGAAAGTTTCATCTTCGATGACAACTGTTTAAACCTGAGCAGAAAACCAGGTAGTAAACAAGATATGATAATGTCTTTGAGGAAAACAGACTCATGTGGAAAAAAAACCAACCAGCAGAAATACCAAAACGACATCAAGTGACCTTGGGAACTGTTGCCTATAAACATTGTGTATTTTAAATTTTTGTCTAGATTGCTGAAAGTATGAACTTATTTAGGTAAACAAGTTCCTTGTGTTTAATTTAAATTGACAAATGATTCCATAATAATGTGAGAGAAGGAATGGAATTTGGTGCGCAAGTCCAGAATTAGTAACCATGTGTCTAAGTACAGTGAGAGAGACCAAACCACACTGAGCAAGAGGCTCTCATGCAACAGCCTAAAAACTCCACTGAGACATCTGCCCTTAAATCAGGAGCCCTGTCTTGAAGTCTTCCATGACACAGGTTGTGCTTTAAAGTGAATCTGCCACTGGTGACTCCAAAGGACTGGAGGCAGGGAGTTTTGGAAGTGAGCTAGGGAGAAGACTGAAATTGGATTTCCAAAGAAATAATAAAGAATTAAAGTAGGATAACAGCAGTGGGAATAAGAAAGGGGCAATAAAAGCAAAATATTTAAGAAGGTAATTGGCAGGAATGGCAACAGAGGGTGACAAAAGAAGTAAGAGTAGCAGGCTGAGCCCTTGACTAGTCCTCCAAATAGCAATACGGAATCCTGGGAGGCAGGTCTGTGAGCAGGAAGACAGAAGTTCAGTTTCAGTCATATGCTGGTCACCACTCTGTTACTGCCAAACTACGTTTGGCAACTCTTATCCTCTCTGGGCACTAATTTTCTTATCTATACAAATAAGGGGGTTATATACTTCAAAGTAAAAATACAAAAGCACAGAAAAGAGTGAATTGGACCAGACAGTTACAAGTCTCATTGCTTCCTGCCAAGCCCAAAAGCTGATTCTAATTATTACTTTATAAAGACAGTTCTTAATTGGAGCTGATGATGGCAGATTCTTGGTATTAAGAAATACTGTCAAGAGGCTAGGGTACATTTATAAGACTAGAAGACAGATTCTTGAGAAAATACTTTAAAGGGGAAAGTGGCAGTTATTAGCTGGGATAGGAGATAAACCTGTTTGGGACTTTGAAAGATGTGGTATTTTAGATTAAAAAAAGAAAGCATGATCTATGAAGTATAGCTAGGGACTGTTAGAGAGTCAGTTTATACACCTCCCAGATTTGCTTCCTCCCTTCCCCGAGGCATAGACATTTGTCCACTGAAGAGCCCTAGCTGCCACTATCCTTAGTCTGCTAACCGCGGAGGTGACAGCCTGACTTTCACACGGCCTCCACCATGCTCACTGCAGAATGGCCACACTGACTCTGGGGCCTGTGTGCAACCCATGTGAACTTAGGGAGGCCCTGGCCCCTTCACCATTTCCTGCCCTAGATGTTGCGCATCGTGGGACCTGTTTCTGGTTTCCCCAGCAGTTTCCATAAGGGGCTGGATAACACAACCCAGTAGTGTAGGGAAGTTAGCTCTCTGACTTACGAGAGGCAGTAGATGGGAAGGAATTGGCAAGTAAATCCTCTCCTTTATTCCGCCTGCTGGGCTCGTCTACACGGTGGTTCTGTAGGGCTTCTCTAGTGATGTTCTGCATGACCAATGCACCAGTTATGTTTCTTAAGCTGTGGCTAACTTGGTAACATACTACCTTGTATTTACTTTCCCCTCCTTTCCCGCATCACTTCCCTTCCATTCACTCTTGCTTCCCCGGGACTGCACTCCCAGTAAAGTATTGGCACGTAAACTCAAGAGCTTCAAAGGTCTGTTTTCTAGAGAACCCAGATCCAGTTAAGGCAGGAACATAAAAACAGCTCCTTATTAAAAGTTGGAAATGAACATCTATTTTTTTCCTTATATTTTTCACATCTCTTGAATCAAATCCTGAGGTTGTCTCTTACCCTAATCAGACTAGTCTTTTGCGCAGTCTCCCTTTTGATTCATCTATCCATGACAGATATATCAGATGAGAGATGCTCCTGATTCTTTGCTACCTAATCATGGCTCCATGCTAAAAAATAGACAGAACCTCCACATTCTAAAAATTGCTCCAAGTCTCCTCTAGTGGACAGAATAGCCAGTCTCAAAGAAAAATCAAGAAATAAGTATGGATAAAGGTGAGAAAATACCGTGTATATTTATTAAATTTGAATATAGCTCTGAAATGTGGCTAAAATATTTAAGTCCCTAAACTAAGGAATTCTTGGTAAGTTGTCCTTCTGTGAACTAACCCCATTACTCCACAAATTTTCATTCAAGAGATGGATTCATGGTTCTCTCAGCAACATGCTATGATATTAGCTAACTTTCAATGAACACTTACCATGTACTTCCAATTCACTATCTCACTTCTCCTCATAAGACACAGAATAAGTAGAAGCTCTTTTTCATTCTGCAGATGAGGAAGCTGTGACAGAGAAGCTTGCCCAAGATCTCACAATTAACACTGTGTCACGTTTCTCACACTTGAGATTCAGATCCAGACTTCTCTGGAGTCCACATGCTGAACTATTCTACCACTTCCTGGTTAGCCAGTGATGACAAGTCATGCAGATTGCTAGATCTACGACTAGATTATGCTATTGGAAGTGACAGCAGGAAGTGGTTTCCTTAGGGAATATCAGCTTGTGGAAACAATTTTAAAGATACAAACCTATGATGTCTCAATAAGCTCCAGCTATTAATTGGTGAAGCACAACGCTTAGATATTAGTTCTTTATAATGTCAACATCAGATAACCTAGACAACAACTAATATCAAGAAAACAGCTTAATATAACAAAAAACTCAGGGATGGGGGTGGTGGGAGAAACAGGTGGGGGTCAAACAAGCCTAGGTTTCAAAATGTGCTTAGTCTTACTTCCTGTAAGATCTAGACCAGGCTACAAATATTCCCTTGAAGTCCAGCTTCCACATTTATAAATGAAAACAAAAATACAAACCACATAAGATGCTGGGAGAATTGAGTGAGATAGCACATTTAAAGTGCTTAGAGCACCAGGTTTGACCCTTCGTAGATGCTCAAAAAATAGATTCTTAGTCACCTCCCTCATACCTCCATGCGGCTGACCTCCCTTTCACATACGTTGAATCACAGTATGCAACTAGAGGAACTTTTAGAGATTATTTAATTTACAAACCAGAAAACTAAGACTCAGAAATGGTAGTGACATCTCCACAGTTATGCATATTTTAGTAAGAAGCAGAGCAAGTGTTCAGGCCTTAAGTCCAGTTTGCTTTGAGCCGTACTCAGCTATTGTCTGATTTCCTTGTTTTGGGATTTACGGTTTAAAAAGAACTGGCATCCCCTAATATATTTGTACATGCCTTTGAAGCTTTATCGGTGTTCATTCCAGCCTCATCAGTCCTCAGCTCACAGCCTGCCTCACATTCTTCCTTGTTGGAGTAATAACCTCAAGTTTATCTTAATACAGAGTATTTTTCTTATTTTTTGCATTCATGACTATTTCCTTAAAAAATAACTCATTAACTACTTGGAGTTCATACTCCTGTTTTTCACTTTCCACATGGTTTTCTTTCATCGCACTCAGATAGAAACTAGATGGTTCAGAGATAATTTTCTGCCTAATACTTAGACTTGAGTAATTCATATGAAACAAAAAATTAATGTGGAAGGTTTGGCTGAGGTAATCAGATACATTCCAAAGTATGTGAAGCAGGACTTAGACAGTCAGTAGTCCCAAATCAACTACAGAACTCTTAACCTTTAACCCGCACATCAGGTCTTATTAAATGTTTCAGACTGCAGTTTGGAAAAGTGTGTTTGGAGAGAGCTGTTGATGTGCTGTGGGCTCTCTCATCAGGTACACACACAAGAAGAGCGGGTGACTTCCTTTTCAAGCTGAGAGAGGGGATTTCAGAGATAATCTGGAGATAACCTAATCCTGGAAATTCTAAAGCATGAGACACAGGATGGCATATTGCCCTCCCTACAGAGAAGAGGGAATCACACTGGGGGCTGTGATTCCCAGTTTTTATTAGGGCAATTGGTATGTTATTGTTGACCATGGAGCTGATATGGCTGAGTGGAAGAGCAAGCTGTTGTGGGCTCCTCTGATCTCCCATCTAAGAAGCCCCTGGCGGGGGCAGAGAAATCTCAGCAGAACAAAGCTGGAGGTGTCACCAGATGCCCAGAGGCTGAAAAAGGCGTAAGAGACACTCTGGAATAGAGACATACCCTCCTAAAAAAGACTGTGATGGAGAGATCTTCAGATAAAGGTGGCTTGGTGGGGGAAGTGATGATGTGGGGCAGGAGGTGAAATCTTTGAAGGACCTATGAATGGAATCAGCTTTAGACATGGGCTATTGTCAGAGAAAACCAACTCCTGATAAGGGACAGATTAAAAATTTTCCTGTACCCTTTTAGTTGTTCCCCCTTTCCTAGTACCTTCTCCTTCTGGAGGGTCCAGAAACTATGGTTAGTAAGATGGAGCAGCACCTGGAAGATGGGGAGTGCAGTGAAAGGCTGGGGACACTGGGTGAAATGTCAACCACTTCTCTCACAGCAAGGTAGCCTGTAGCAAGCTGGAAATGTGGGGTAACCTTGAATAAAATGTAAAGTTTTAATATTACACTGGGATGGACTTATTAATGACCAAAAGGAGGTTCTTTTATTTCCTGAAAGTGATGAGAGGCAAGGGAAGAGCTGGCTCCCATTCATAAATTTAACGGTTACTGGTAGATAAAAATGAAGGCACTTTATAATTATATCCCAGGTGTCATGCTTATTAAAGTTTAAATATGCATTTTCTCATTTAGTCCTCCCAATGTTCTTTTGAACTAGGTGCTGCTATCATTCACATTTCATAGGTGAGAAAATTAAACTTAGAGAAGTTAGGCAACTTGTCTCAGAAAAAAATGGCCATAGAGCAGGGATCCGCTGTCAGGCTGTCTGTCTTCAGAGCTGCCTCTTAATGACCTTGCAACTTTTTTTGTTTTTTTTTGAGTGGAAATCTGGGATTAATGTTTACCATGGGTAGTTACACAGAATCATAGCCAACCCATAAGGGGCCTTTATAACAGAACAAGTGACTTCTCCTTTAAGACACTTCACTTCCATCTGTTGAAAAAAGTGTCAAAATGCACTCATTGTAAGGAAGATATTTACTAACTTCTGTGGTAAAGTTTCATAATAAAGATATAAAGGAGGTTTCCTACCTACCTGTACCACAGCTCTTGGCAGCCCTATAGGCCCTCTTGCCAAGCAACCAAAAAATCAGTCAAATATTTCCTTTCTTTGAGGCATGCTCTTCAACCTCTGAAACCAGCCAGATTGCAAACAATGGCCTTTTCCTCACACCGGAAGGCAGGCATTCTCACTCACAAAGGAGGCATGCTCACCCAGGAGACAGGGAGAAAAAAGGGCACAGGAGTCAGACACCCTGTTTCTCAATCCGCAGTCCAAGATAAATATTTAATAACTGCGAAAAGCTGACTTTGAAATCCAGAGGCACACCTCTAAATGCTCCCACTAGCCCCAGGGGATGACAATGGAGCTTGAAGAAAATGTCAGAGAAGATGGTGTGGGGAATCGATATGAACTTGCTAAATACTTACTGCTTTCACCCCCTGTGGTACAGATGTTGCGAACGATCCTTTTATTGACCTTCTTCAGTTCATCGAAGTTGTGCACTGTCAGTTTTTTCTCTGCAGTCCCGGTGATCTGAATGAGCTGCTGGTCATCCACATCCCCAATGCCCACAGAGTAGATGTCGATACCTCTGTGTCTCAGGGCTTCCGCGGCCTGGGCCACCTCGTCTTGGGACTGGCCATCAGTAAGGACCAGCAACACCTGTGGGGTACCTGTATTTATCCTGCTGCCCATGTCTGGCCTGAAGTAATGTTCCACCTTCCTGAGTGCGGCACCGATGTGTGTATTTCCAAAGATCTGCGTGATGTTTTCAATCTGAAATGATATCTCTTTTGCACCTATGAAAGTTCCCAGTGGAAACTCTGGGCGATAGGCATCGCTAAACTGGGCCGCTCCTATACGCACTCTGTTGGGGCTGACATCAAAGTCTTGAACAACGGACACCAGAAATTCCTTCATTTTCTTGAAGTCAGTTTGCTGAATGCTAGTTGAACCATCCATAAGGAAAACAAGATCGACTTTGTCAATTTCACAATCTACAAAGAAGAGAAGGAACAACAGCAAACCCAGATTGTTATTCTTTCCTTAATCCACCAAGAGTAAATTAAATGTTTGCAGCTATAGGCCGGGCGTGATGGCTCATGCCTATAATCCCAGCACTTTGGGAGGCCGAGGCGGGTGGATCACAAGGTCAGGAGATCGAGACCATCCTAACTAACATGGTGAAACCCAGTCTCAACTAAAAAAAAAAATACAAAAAATTAGCTGGGCATGCTGGTGAGTGCCTGTGGTCCCAGCTACTGGGGAGGCTGAGGCAGGAGAATGGCGTGAACCTGGGAGGCGAAGCTTGCAGTGAGCTGAGATCATGCCACTGCACTCCAGCCTGGGAGACAGAGAGAGACTCCGTCCCCCAAAAAAAAAAAAAAAAGTTTGCAGCTATATAGAAATGATATTTCTGAAAGTGGTTTCTTAACTTATGCTAGCATGTGGTCACATTAATTGGAGAGGAAATAAAGACAAATGATCAGTTCATAAAGTCAGTACAAGGCATGAAACACACATCTTTTTATGCTTCTCTTGGCTTGTTGATTTGGTCTTAGGTCATTTTATTTTCTGAGACGCCAGAGAACTGGGGCCAGTGCTACGGAAAACTTGTTCTCATCTACAATCTAGCCTAAGCTCTTCCAGAAAGCCCGGTGACAGTAGCAGCACATCAAGAGAAAACAAAACACACATACATTTAGGGATTCGAACAAAAAGGCAGATAGTTTGTATTATTGACTTAGCCTCCCTGGTCATTTGAGCCAATAATTATTTTTCTAGTTCATTAGGGTATATTGAGAAGAGGTTTTAAAAGGATGCCTTTTGGTCTGTATCTAGTCAGTTTTCCTTGTTATCAGTCCCTTTCTGCTGTATGTAGGCAAAAATATCTACTTGAGAAAAATATTTCTGAACAAGCAATGCAATATAGAGATGCTTCCCCCATATTAACACAGCAAATATAAAACAAGAACATGAGAGACCATTGCCAATGAATGAGTTATGCTTGGCACATGCGTATTCCTTAGCTTTCTGGTAAGCATGATCGTTTCCATGAATTCCCCAGTGATCTCACCACTGTCCGAACTTAGTTCTCATCACAGCCTCAGAAATATTAAAGGTGTCTGAGATTCCTTAAGTCCAGGTAAGCAAGGAAGAGATAAGAAGAAATATGGTAAATCGATCCTTCAGGAATTGGTTAACTTACTGAATTACTTTGTTTCAGATTTGGAAATCTAGTACTGTTTTTCTGTCCCAAGGAGAATTTTCAATATGAAAATGCAATGTCAATTTCTACAGTGAACTGGTGAAGGATAGATCCAATTTTAGGCAATGGCTACAAGGAAGGAAGAAATTTGTCCCAGTTTTCAGTAAGACCCAGAAAGATTTTGTTAGTTTTGTGAAAGAAAAAGATAGTAGCTGCATTCTAAGGAGGCAAGGCTTAGGAAAACCAGAGAAGTTAGATGAGTTTTAAAAAGAACTACTATATCTAGATGTTGGAATCATGAATTAATAGCAATTCATCCAGTAAAAACATTTTGTATATTTAGTAAAATAAATCTTAGGAAAAATACTCAGGAAACTAAGTACAGAACAATCTTTCTCTGAACCAAACTTATAAACTGAAAGTAAAATGATGACGGAAGGAATACATACACACATGCAACAATGCAATCTCCAGCTGTCAGAACACAAGCCCAGCATCCAGTGCAAAGGAAGTCCCACTATGCTCTGTCCTGGCAACCTCTGAGGCTGGAACAGAGTTTTTAATACTGGGCTTCACATTTTAAATGACCTTGCACCATAACTGAAATAAGCAAAGAAACTGGTGACTTCTGGCCTGAAGGAAAGAAGACTTCAGGCAATTATAGCTGGTTCTTAGGAGGAGAATTTGATTTCTTGCATAAAGAGGAAAAAGAACTAGCGGGTGGAAAAATGTGTAAGCACATTTGTGTTCTCATGACGCCTGTTCAAAACTGGTGAATTCAGCTAAGTGTAGTGGCCCACACTTGTAATCCCAGCATTTTGGGAGGCCAAGCGGGGCAGATGGCTTGAATCCAGGAGTTTGAGACCAGCCTGGGCAACATAGTGAAATGCTGTCTTTACAAAAAAAAAATTAGCCATGCCTCATGGCACACATCTGTAGTCCCATCTTCTTGGGGAGGCAGAGGCAGGAGGATCACCTGAGTCCTGGAGGTTGAGGCTGCAGTGAGCTGTGATCATGCTACTGCACTCCAGCCTGGATGACAGAGCAACACCCTGTCTAAAAAAATAAATAAATAAAACAACTTATGAATTCCCCATCATTAGAAGAGTTTAGGAAGAAGTGATTAGGAATGCTGCAGAAAGTATCTTTCTTGGGGGAGTAGTCTGAATGAAATATCCCTGAGGTCTTTCCAACTCTGAGATTTTATAATATAGAAAGTCCTAGCAAAGTCTTGGAATCAACCCAAATGTCCATCAGTGACAGACTGGATTAAGAAAATGTGGCACATATACACCATGGAATACTATGCAGCCATAAGAAAGAATGACTTCATGTCCTTTGTAGGAACATGGATGCAGCTGGAAACCATCATTCTCAGCAAACTATCGCAAGAACAGAAAACCAAATACCGCATGTTCTCACTCATAGGTGGGAACTGAACAATGAGATCACTTGGACACAGGAAGGGGAGCATCATACACCGGGTCCTATTGTGGGGAGGGGGGAGGGGGGAGGGATAGCATTAGGAGATATACCTAATGTAAATGATGAGTTAATGGGTGCAGCACACCAACAAGGCACATGTATACATATGTAACAAACCTGCACATTGTGCACATGTACCCTAGAACCTAAAGTATAATAAAAAAAAAAAAAATGAAACAATTAGAAATCCTTCTCTCCTCTCTGGAAAACTCATTCCTGAGAGCCATTGTTTTGCTTTCTCTCTCATTTGTCACTCTGCTAATAATTAGGAAAAACTTACTTGGCAAACCTTACCTACTTTTGAAGAGTTGCAGACACTGGCTGTCACATCTGAAGTTATTCCCTTCAGACCTCCAAAAGTCTCCACGAAGAAGTACTTGTCGCTTGATCCTGCCATAGCTAACAGTTCCACGGGATTGGCATCAGCAATACCCACAGCCAGGACAAGAATGCCTTTGTCTCTCAAGGCCTTTGCTGTGGCATTGAGTTTATCAGCATCATGGGAATCCCCATCGGTGATCACAATGAGGACTTGGGGGACCCCCTTGTTCAGGCGACTGCCCCGGGCTTCAGTGAACATGTGATCCGAGAAGCCCAGTGCCTCAGCAGTATAAGTATTGCCACCCATGGCTTGGTCATTCTGGAGCACTGAAATTACCTCCGGTTTTGTGCCAAAGTTATCCAGATAAAACAGCACCTCTGGGTCATCAGCATACTTCAGAGCCCCAAACCGGACCCGATTCTTGCCCACATCAGCTTTTTTCACTATGTCAATCATAAAATTCTTCATGATATTATACTCATCATAGTCAATGCTGCCAGAGCTATCAATGACAAACACAACATCTAAAACTTCAATCCGCTTGCATTCTGAAAGAGGAAGAGAAAGGTAAACCATATGAGATTAGCTTTGGACAGCATGGGAGACACCCCAATCTTTTTATAAATTGCTAGTGTTTTCTCTCCATGAGGATCACGCTATGCATTAGAATGTCAATTCTAGTAGCCTCAGAAATATTAAAGGTGTCTGAGATTCCTTAAGTCCACGTAAGCAAAGAAGTGATAAGAAGAAATACGGTAAATCAATCCTTTAGGAATTGGTTAACTTATTAAATTACTTTGTTTCAGATTTGGAAATCTAGTACTTTTTTTCTTTCCCAAGGAGAATTTTCAATATGAAAGATAAGAGAGACAATACACATACATTGGTGCTGGAAGTATATAGTTAATACTCACTTAGGTGAGCTTGAAAGATAAAGGAGTCAGTGGGGTCCCACTGCAGGGAGTGGGATGGGGTGAAGTGACAATCACAGGATTGTCAGGAATAAAATATTTTGAAACCTTTGGACTAAAAAAGTCAATTCTGTGTAAATTTTCCTGTATAAGTGGTTTCTGCAACATGTGCTTTCATTTATACAAATTTGTTTCTTTTTTTTTTTTTTTAACCATGATCTTGAGATTTGTATTCTTAATATAAACCTTGGGGAAATGACCAAATGAAAATGAATTTGGCAATACTGTATTTTTTTCATGATTCTCTGATGGGTGACTTTTCAAAGTTACTTTTTCCTCACTTTTTGACTTTTTTGAAACATCTATTTTCATTTTTTGGTCTCATCATAGAAATAAGCCTACTTCACACTTGGTCCAACTAAGCTGTTTTAGCATAATGCTCCTATTAACTTTTTAAGTCTGAGGTCAGCACCATGGAACAGAAAAGCAGGAAAGACCCAATTAATTCTTAATCCATGTGTAGCAAGTTCCCTCCAAAGGTGCAGTGTTCCAAAACTAACGCATCCATTCTGGAGAAGGAGAATTGTAAGATGGTTTGTTATTTAGTCCTTATGTAGCACATTCTCTCTACAGGCCATAGAAAGGTATGTTCCAAACATTAACTCATCCATTCTTGAGAAACGGAATTGTGAGAAATCACCCACCCCCCAGAGGCTTGCCACATTTTCTTCTTTTGCCAGCCACTTGCTGGCTATGTAAGGGCTGTTGAAAACCTTAGAGCCAATGTACTTGTCCCCACTAATTGCAGGCCATGTGTACAGGGCCATCAACCAAATTCCCAAGAAAAGTTGGCTCTACTTGGGAATTTACGTAGAAGAACTATGTCCTCGTGGTCTTGACTGCCTGGGAAGCCTGCTTGGATTACCCAGAGGAGTGGGGGTAAATTACACTGCGTCAAAATGCTTCAGAAAGTTCCTATTTGTTCTGGGTGAAATTACGAGGAAATAGAAACCAGGTGTACTCTTTTTCTACAAAATACAGATCATGAGTACCAAACCTTCCAGTGGGAGTTGAACAGAACTGTTATTTGAACAAGCAAACAATGTTCCTCTCCTTCCCTTTAAACTCCATGAAAATCCACGTCCTTCGTGTTCAGAGTGCCTCTGTCACCAAGCCCTATGGGTCACAGTATAAATCAGCCCCTTATATTTGCTGAGCTTTTATTTGATCATTTCCATTACTCTATATTTCCATTACTTTTGATCATTTCCATTACTCTGCAGTTTCATGGGAAGACAGTGGGGACTAGGTTCCTTACTTCCTTTGAAGCAACCATTGCTCAAGTCCTCTTACTATATTCCTTCTTTATAAAATTTAGTAACTATCAAAGTGTTTTCACAAACATTATCTCATTTGATGCAAGTATTGGTCTTTAGAAATTGTAAAAATAAACACCATATATAGTAGATGTGTAGGTCAAAGAGGAGACACCTTGCCCAGAAGGATAAATGCCAGTCCTGCCTCAGCAACCCACACGTAGCCCAGTGACACAGGGCACACAAGGCTGAGCCCCTCGCCTCAAAGTAGGACCAGCTCTGTAATTCATGGTCTGGAGCTCCCCAAGGGATCAGGTCAAACTAGACTCCAGCTAAGGTGACTTCCTTGTTCAGCTCCTACCCATGCCCTGACCTGTTTCCTACACCCCTTCTGAAAATACCTCCTAAATAAATCACTTCCAAAGAGCCCTGAGTTAGCTTCTGCTTCTAGGGAACCTGATCTAAGATCTGGTATGATACCGTTTTTCTTAAATGGAGATTCATCGCTCTAGTGCTATTTACCTATAAATGGGAATGGATCTAGGTAAACCAAAATTCTTCCTCACTGTCTGTTTACTTCAACAGGTCAAAGCCACTAGGAGAAACATTTCAATTAAACCAAAAGTTTACAATATGCAAATAGAACGAAATTCAAGAAATAGAGGCTAAAAAAGACATCTGTTGTTTGGATAGTCCTGCTAGTGAGTATACCCATGCCTACCTTCACGGGGGCTGCATATTCCAAAAACAAGATCATCTTCAATGCGCTGCAGAATGTCAAAATTCTCAACATAAAAAACCATCTCGGGCCTCCCACTGATCTCCTCAAGCTGGGTGACATTGGAGCCAAATACTCCCACAGAGTAGACGATCACACCTTCTTGCCGAAGTGCTACCGCTGGTTCCTTTACTATGTCCTGAGCTTCACCATCCGTGATGAGGATGAGAAACTTTCTGACATTGGGCCGGGCGCCCTTGGTAGGGCTGAAGTACTGAGACACAAAGCTCAGGGCACTACCAGTCAGGGTGGTTTGTCCAATGTGAGCCATTTGGTCTATTGCATTTGAAATGTCGCTTTGGGACATGAATCTGTTGAGCTGAAACTCCTCCTTATTGATGTCACTGAACTGGACTACACCAATTTGCACCCGATCTGGTCCAATCTGAGACTTGCTCACCAGGTTTTTCATAAATGTTTTCATTTTGCTGAAGTTTTCAGGTCCTATACTTCCAGAACTGTCCACCAGAAACATGATGTCAGCTTTCATCTCTTTGCAAGCTGCAAAAGAAAAACTGGGATGTTTATTCAAGTCAGCTACATGTAAAAAGTTCAGAGTAAACAGGAAAATCCAAAACACAAATAATTTTATATTGAAATATGTACTTAGTAATAATTAATAGTAAATAAAGCATAGAAGACAATAAAAGTGAGAATATTCTATTTGTTATTTACTAATTTGCTTAAATACATAACTCAGGGTTACTCAACCTCAGCACCACTGACATCTTGGGCATCATTTTACTGTGGGAAGTCTATGTGTTGTAGGATCCTGTAAAATACTTCTTTGAAGTATCCCTGACCTCCACCTCTTCGATGACAGGAGCACCCTCCAGTTATGACCATCAGAAATGTCTCTAGACATTGACAAATAAGCCCTAAGGGCGCAAAATCACTCCTGGGTGAAAACAGGAGCTCTAAATGATATAACTCTAAAAAAATTTCATAAGAGCTGTATAAAAAGACATTCAAATAAATCTGAAGTATTCATTACAATCTGAAATCATTTTATCATATTACACATGTGGTATACACTCATATCTATCGTGGCAAGAAATTGTGAGAGGAAGCTAATTATTACTTATTAGGGAAATTCCTCCAAATAGTTTTCTTATGCTTCAGATATTATTTAAAACAACACTATAGTGGGCTCTTAGCTTTGTTCTAGAGAACAAACACAGTTACACAAGTCAACAAATCTCAACTTAGTAATTTTGTTGTTTTTCTAAACCAGCAATGTCAATTATTGCCAGGATGGCAATTTGCGAGTGAAGGTCAGTAGGTAGAGCCACGGTTTCTCTTACCTTCTTCAGCACAGATTTCTTGAACAACTTGGTTTCTTATGTCTTTCAATGCGTCAAAGTCATGCACATAATACACTCTCTTTTCTTCTCCTGCAATTTCTCGCAGCTGTGTTTGGTTGGCCTCCTTAACCCCGATAGCATACACTCGGATGTGCTCTTCTCTCAGTCTGTTTGCAGGCTCCAAGATGCTATCCTTGGACATGCCATTTGTCAGGACAACAAGGTGACATGGAACTTTGTTTCCTCGCTGTTTCTTTGCTTTTTGCAACAGACTCAGTGTGAAATTCAGTGCTGCACCTGTATTTGTATTCCCACCTATCTGCCTGATATTCTCAATGGCCTTTCCCAAATCCTGCTTGTTGGAGTATTTATTGATCTCGAATTCCAAGTCCCAGCTGTCAGCATACTGAACGGCCCCAACCCGCACCTTATGGGGGGCAATGTTGAACATCCCTACCACCTCTGACAGGAAGCTCTTCATTTCATGGAAATCTGTGGCCTGGGTGCTCCCTGAGCCATCGATGAGCAGATAGATGTCTGCTTCCTCAGTGTCCACACAACCTAAAATGGAATCAGTAAGTTGCATGTGGCATTTGAGCAGGCATGAAGAAAAAATGAGAGCAGGTGGAAAGAAGAACAAATATGAACCTCTTCAGACAGAAAAACGGGAAACAGCTTCTAAGCTTAAAATCCATGCTTTGTTAGCTTACAATGGGGGAATCTCAGCATCCCTTCAGCCAAATGAATCACTTCTGACACTTTAAGACCATTGCCCTAATTCTCTGCCATGAATCAGGATAAATCTGAATATAGTAGGAGATTTAAAAAATTTGAAGCTGCTTTTTACATGACACTTCACCCATTAGTAAATAACTGCTTAGCAAAAAGTCAAGTTGTGTGTTGGGAAATGGAGAAGGTATTTAACTGGACATTGTGGGCACATGAACTCTCTTGAGCAAATTATTTACTCCTTACCCACTCCTAGTCAACTAACTACGGATACTATTCGTGAGTGAGACAATGACATTTGTAGTAAATATGCTATATTTATGGAAGAATATATATATCTATACCAATACATAAACATATTTATATAGTATAAGTGTATATATGAATGTAAGATACATCACCCTCTGTCTCTGTCCCTGCACTAGTGGATGCTAGAATGGTACCCCACGACAGATTACATAATTACTTTGTTCTTCATTCAAATCATACTCCTGTTTATTCTCTAAATTGGAATTTGGAAATGAGGGAAGAAGATTTGGGCGAGAAAAGTACAAAAAGAATAAAGAAATAAAGGGAAGAGCAGGAGAACATGAGAGGCAAAAGAGAGAAAGACAAATGAGGAGAGAAAAATAGCAAAGGAAGGTATTCTGCAGTATGGATGAGTAACAAACCTAATTAAAGCTGCACAAAAGAAGAACTAGAAGGAGAAATCTCTTCTCCCCATGCCAACACCTCAATGGCTTTTATTGTCCCCAAATTAGGATTCATATTTTCAAGCTCAAGTAAAACAATTAGGAACTTATCCCCTTCCCACCCACATCTTACCAAGCCAATCCACTTTGTATACAGAATATTTGAAAGAGAAGAAAAAAAGAATCCAAACAACCCTTCTTTCAGTAGAAGACCTTACCAGATTTGAGCGTTTCGGTCCTCTCTGAAAAGACAGAGACTGTGTGTGTTATTTGGTTCCGCAGCTTCTTCAGAAACGTCTGGTTGTGAGCAGCCAGGTCAGCGAAGGTCTTCAGTTTGGAGACATACTGCTCAGCAGGGTGGGATGCTATCTTTTCCAACTGGGTGTCGCTGGCCCCCTCTATGCCCAGGGTGAAGATGGTCACACCCTCCCGTCGGAGGTTAACAGCTGCTTTTGTCACGTTGTCTTCCGAATCTCGGTGGGTCACCAGCACGGCAATCTGGGGCACCCCCTGATTCTTCCGACTGCCATTCCGTGCACTAAAGACTTCCTTCCTGAGCTTTTTGATGGCAGCTCCAGTATAGGCCTTCCCAGTCCGGGGAGAAAGGTTCTGTATGTGCTGGAGAACCTCTGACTTATTTATGCCCATGCTCAGAGAATTTATCACTTTTGTCTCATTGCTATAGGCCACAAGGCCAATCCTCATGCAATTTTCCTTTATGTCAAGGGCAGATACACTTTCTTCCAAGAATCCTTTAAGATAGTCAAAGTTCTTGTCGCTTCCATTGATTGACATATCCAATAGGAACACAACATCGGCCATAGAAGGGCCTTGGCAAGCTGTATGGGCAAGAAATAAACGAGCACAATTTTAGCTGGTGGTTCAGCATCTTTGGTGAGCATCAGAAGGCATGAAGACCATACAGCAGAGCTCAGTTATGCACTTAGAGCAGGAGGTAGACAAATAATTATGAAGTTGAGGTTAAAGAGACCTGGGTTCAAATACTACATTTTAGCTAAACTCCCAGCTTCAATTTCCTCATCTGTAAAAGGGAGATAATACTAATCTCATAGAATTGTTATGGGGATTTAATGAGATAATATTCTTAGCATGGGGCCTGGTACGTAAAATTCATTCAATGAACCATAGCCATTACTATCATCTTAAAATCATTTAAGCATCATCTACCCTGTAGTCAGCAGTTACAGATGAAAGCATTCTCTGTTATCAATAGGTAAGTACATATATCAGCTCATTCAGACTGATTTAATCAGGGATAATGTGAGTTTCCTATATAACACATTTGGACATGTACACTTTGAACACATTGTTTTTTACTGGCTATCCCCTGCCCCTCACTTGAATGATGATCACAAACTCTTGACCATTCTAGAGTCGTACATACTAGAGTAGTACAAGAGGACAGACCAGGAGAGCAGTTTGGCCCCAGAGCAGAACACAGGGAAAACTAATTCAGAATAGGGTAGCAGGGAGCAAGGCAGTCTGGAGCTGAAACTACATGGCTGGGAATTGGGAGACCTGGCCTACTAGCTCTGACTAAAGTCACAGCCTGGCCCTGGGCCAAGGCATATCACTTCTAAGGATATATGTAAGTTCCTATTTCCAAAAAAAAAGAAGGGGGGATATGGACTTCTGGAAGTTGTTTTTAGGTCTAACATTCTACGATTATATTATGTGGTTTTAAGAGTCAGGAATTTCTTTAGAAGCAAATTTACCTTTTAAATGAACCAGTACTAAAACTACATAGCAACTAAAGCAAAGGGAAATAGCTCAGAGATCAGCTGGGTGGCAGGGAGAAAGCCTCCCTAAATGTTAGGAAGTCTGTGAATGTCGGGCAACACAGGTAAGTGAAACATGAAAAACCAAGACTTGTGGGGTTCACTGAATTAAAAATAGTCACAATCACTGGACTCTCTTAAATGTATGGGTACATAACATCTGAAAATGTGGCCCATTTTGGGGATAGAAATATTCATAGAATTTCAATCCTCTCCCCATTTTAATGTTTCAAAAGCATTTCATCATCATTCCTATACATATATCCTAGGCCCACCTTCTACAAAGATGTCATCAACTGCTCCCTCCTTGTACTTTGTTACATCCTTGATGATGTGCGTCATGTTTTGGGAAAACATGCTGAGGTCTCTGACTGTCCGAAGGTTGAAATGAAACTGAGACGTGGCCATGGCCTTCAGGTTTTCCTCAGAAGCTTTCTGCACCCCTATGGAGATGATTTTCACCCCGTCTTTCCGCAGGGCCTTCGAAGCCTCTTCCACATCATCCTCAGACTCAGATGAAGCCAGGACCACTAGAATTGGGGGAAACTGTTTCTTGTCTCTCCCATTTGTGGGTGCAGAGAAATAAGTCCTGTGAGCCTCCTGAAGAGCCTTTCCTATCTGCAGGGACCCACCAATGAATACAAAGTTCTTCTTGAGGTGGTTCAGCATGGGGCTCCTGCCTTTGAAGGTGCTCAGGTGGAATTCACTGTGAAGTTTATCACTGTACTGGGCGAGGGCCACGCGGTATTTGTCAGCCTCTATAGGGAGACTGCTGATCATTTTGGTGATGAACATTTTCACAAATGGGAAGGACCTGGATCCCAGGCGATCGGAGCTGTCCACCAGAAACACGACGTCTGCATACTCAGGGCCTGCAAAACCACAAACATATAAACGAACTAAAAACTTTAAAAATGTACTGCCATATTTAATGCCAACTCTATGGGAGGGAGAGGTACTTTCCTTTTTATTTTTAAAATACCTTCCCAATAAACTGAAAATAGCAGTCTGCAACTGCATATTCTCTCAAGAAAAAGAGATAGCTGTATCTTGCGCTGATTCTTTTAAACAACTTCTCATTTGAACTGATCACAAAATTAAGCATAACTTTTGCAAGGAATTGGTTAATTAGAAATAGTGATTAACAACAGTGACTGGAAAAATAAAACAGAAAGAGATAAACAGAGAAATTAAAAAATCATGGGTTTTATATCTTTTGTGGATAATTTCCTCTTGTAATTTTTTTGGCTTTTGGAATTTGACTTCAACTATGTCAACTAGATAAAAATTTTAACTGAAACTCAAACTCCATCAAATTCACTTTAATGGTAGAATCTGAAAGATGGCCTTTCTCATTTAAGCAACACAACAGCTTATCTGAGCAACTTAAAAACATACAAGTTTTATATTCCAGTCACATTAAGTTTTAAAAAAGTCTATAAATAATAAAAATATGGAATAGTCAATCTATTTCAAGGTTATTTTAAATATCTTAATATTTTCGATGAATCACATGAATGAACATTGTATTATAATTGGTGAATTTTATCCCCACCCAATTGGTGCAAAATGTGATGCACCCAATTGGTGCAAAATGTGATGGCACCAATGTATCTCAGGCTAGAAAAGGGATTATAGCTTTAGTTTCCATTAAAAATATAAGTTTTATATAGGAATATAATACTTTGCTTAACTTTTAAAGCTTCATTCAATGTTAAATTCAACACTAGTTATCTGGTACTATATTTTTATGTGATACAGAATCATTGGTTCAAACACACTGTTGTTTACTAGTGGTCTGCTGGTTTGAACTCAGAGCTCATTCTACCTTAGCATAAGATCCATTTCTTGTCTGGGGTAAGGAGGGAAGTATGTGTGTGGTGTATGTTCAAGAAAATACAGTGTAATGGAACAAGTAATGAACACCATGACTTTGCCTTCAGCTAACTCTATGAGCTTTATTAAGACACTCAATATACTTGGGCCCTAGTTTTTTCTTCTTTAAAGTAAGTAGATTCAACTAGAAAATATCTAAGGTACTGGCTCACTCTGAGATTCCAATTATCTAAAATGGTTACTAGGTAAGTTCTAATCAAATTAGAATAACTTCAATCTTTTCCTTTCTACACTGGCTGGGAAACCAGCTTTGGCAGCCCTGTGTGTTATTTCATTCTTTTTATGGCCATCTGATCGAGGCATAGTGGATAAAATAATTTCTTGTCTTTTAAATAACCCAAATTCAACCACTCTGAGATTCTTTTCATGACTATACAGCCAGCAGCATCTCAGTGGAAGAAATAAGTGAGGGTGTATCAACACCTTCCTCCAGAAGAAGCCTGAAACCCTGCGAAGACTGCCAAGGGGAGTCCTGCTGTGGGTGGCTTGATTTGTGACCACCTGTGACTTTCTATTCATAAATGAAGCCCTACGTCTTTTGTGGAGAAAGGAAATGTAGATGAGTGGCACATAAGGTGGACTCAGGTTCTGATAAGGTCCCTCACTACATCTGAACCATGAAACAATGGAGGACAAAACATGGCTTCTACTTGAGAAGCTCAAGGCCTAGAGATACATCAAAGGAAGATGTTTGGAGGGTAAAGTCTAGTTTATGTCTTCACAAAACTTGCTTCCAAGGTCAGTGTCCTCGAGGAAGCTGTAAAAGCCAACGTAAGTTGCTCTGGACAAGAACCAATTATTTAGGAGATGGTGAAGTGGTTAAGGGTGTGCCAGGGACTTAAGTCCACAGGACAGAGATTGTTACCAGACAGAAGGCAGTGCTATGAAGCGTTCTCTCCAGGGAAAAAGCACTTTCTTCACAATAAGCAGTCAAATAGCTTAATTTGGAGCAAATCTGGACACTAAACCAAGACACCCTTTTGACACAAATGAATTAGGATAAGACATTCCAAGTTTTCCAGGCCTGAGCCTAATATTAACAGAATTTTTATGCAACCTCCCAGAAGACCTAAAAGGGGTTGAAGCAGGACAAAATGACAGCTCTCATATATTTCTATTATTAACAAGGAATAAGATCCAGAAACAAATGATCTTCAAAGGAACACAGAGTGACCTCACAAAGAATTTGACCTACCGCCCTTACCCTCCACTACCATCAAAATCAAAACAAAGTGATACAAAACTCACAACTTTTAAATAGGTCAAATTCATGTATTATCTATTTTCTATAATAAAAATTAAGAATTCTTTCCAATTTTTCCTTACCAGAATCTTGGTTCACAGAAATATGGGAACAAATTATCATGAGGAACAAAATTAGCAACATTTTCATGTTATGACCTGAGAAATCTTCAACTTGAAATCTGAAAAGGCAAAAATATAAACATATAAAATTGTTGTGGATATTATTTGGGAATTAAGACTCACATACAAGAGCATACAAAATTATATAATAAATTGGGTGCAACAGGGGACAAGGAATGTCTGAGGTTCACTGACCTTCTAATATGTGAAGTGCCTTAGAGAAAACAATCCATCAATATTTACAAAGTCATAAGAGTTTTTCTTAGTCCCCAGACCTAGTAGAAACATGAAATTTTGGACAGTTGGTAGAAGGAGTCAGATGCATTTTAGTGCTAACAATATTACATGTTCCTAGTATTTATTTTCCTGTACCCTAGTGTCATCCTCTATCTATTCATTGCTAAGACAGTTCAGAGTTCACAGTTGGGACACACCCTGAGACCTATTTTGTAATCTCACTGTTATGAACATGTAGGTGTACTTTATCTTTGAAGACTATTTTTAGATATGATCAAAATTCCATGTTTTTCCTTTTCCTCGCTAATTGAAACAGTAGCTATTTCAGAACAAGCAGTGATTTTACATATTCCATATAATGTCTTGCTCCTGAGAATGAGGAGCTCAGCTTACACCATTTTATGTCCAACTTCCTAGAACTGCATGAGGCAAGGGTTTTCCAGTCTTATTTTGGCCTAAAGCATTTTCAGCCACCTTGAAATGTTCATTTTATGGAATGAAACAGGATATTAAATGTATTGAAAATAAATATTTAATGAAGCAGGTTGGGCTCATTTATTTGCTTGTTTATTCATTGAACAAAAAATGAATTGATTCATTAATAAACTAGTGTCTCCATGTTCTGCTTAATTGCTACCCAAAAATGTACTTGCAACATTATATATGTTTATCTCACCCTATACCGGTCAGGCTCCGAGTTTCTAATATTCAATCTCTTCAGAAAAGGGACATTTGTCATGAGAAGTTCCATCCCTGTTTCCTCACCTATGTCATTGTTCTTCTGACATTCTGCAACTTGAGACTCTCTTCTAGTCCTTCACAAGTCTAGACGATGTAAAGTTTTCAGTCTATATACAAATTTATTAGTTCTATTCAAGTTGTAACCAGTGAGCTAGAAAAAGATGTTAGCAGGTAATGTTTAGTACAAACCTTTTCATTTTAGAGAAACTAAGTCCCAAAGTAGATTTCCAAAAGTGAAAGCCAAGTCATACCATCTGTATAATTTTTATTAATGTGTATAACAATAAATAATAAATTCTACCATTTGTTGAGCTTTTACTATGAGCCCTGCCCTGTGCTAACAGCTTTACATCTGTTTTCCTGTTTGATACTGGTAACAACTCTAGCAACAGGTATTACTACTACTATTGTTCTTAGTTTGCAGATGAGGAAACAGATTTTTAAGGAGAAGTAACGGATGCAAGGTCATACTGGTAAAGTGAGCCACAATTTAGACTAGAACCCACGTGTCTGACTCCAAAACCTTTAAAACTCAATTACCCTGCAGACCAAACTCAATGTTATGAACACAAAATGGCTTCTAGTTTTTTCATTCTACATCTTTTTTCTAAGAACTAAGAGATTTTGGTACTTGTTTTCATACCTTTTTATTTTTGTTTTTCAAAACCAGCGTTTTACACTATTTTCTTCTTTTCTGTTTATATTATAAGCTTTGTAAATTATTGTAGTCTTCTGGAGTTATGAGAGAGAAAATGCTTTGGGAAGAGTCCATAGGACCAATGTCAAAAGTTTGCAAGCAGTTACAACAGGAAGAAAATGGTATTGAGTGAAGGATGAACATCTGGACAGAGAAGCAAGGATTTGGAAAGGCTGCAACAGTCCCAAAGCAACATGCAGCATCTGGAAATTTCCACATACAAATGTCAATCTATACCTCTAGTATTTACTCAAAAGTTAAGTTCTCTGGATTAGCATCTTGTGGAACAATTTTCTTGCAGTCTTTCATTGGAATCCAAAGTCTAGTGTGCTGTAAGGCTATACAATGATGAAGCCCGGTGAAATGTTCTTGAGGTGTGTGCGCCTGACTTTGTGTGTGCGCGGGGTGGGCAGTATATGTTAAAACACGCTGTAGGACCAAACATCCAAGGTCATGCTTGGGAGGTAGGGAGAATGGGCTCATTTACACTGTATCAAAACACAGATGAAGTGTCTGCAATCTGTGTGTTGTTCTATTACCAGTTATGACCAAGATTTTCATACTTAAATTATAAAAATAACCAATCACCTGAAGACATGTGAGGAGAGAATGAAGGAGACATTTAAAGCAATCAGTGTAAAACTTAAATTCGCAGTAAGCTCTATCGAAACAGTGAGATTAATTGCCTTTCATTATAAACAGTCTCAAAGGTACATGTCTCTTTAATCTGAAATTTTTTTGCATTCAATTCATTCTGAATCAAGTAAGCTGAGGCTAATACCTTCCCTTTATATGCTATAAAGGTCTTTTTTTTAAAAAAAAAAAATCTGGATATCTGTAAACTAGAATGTTTCTAATTTAAACTACAGCTGCAAAGCAACACAGCCACCCAAGACTTGGCTTCAAACCCAGAATGTTTAGAACTTGTATAACACCTCTCGGGGCTATTAAGAACCAGGAGTCTCAGAGAGACTTCTGCTGCATACAAACCAATTCATAATCCAAGCCATACCTCTGAAAAAAAAAGTAGTAAGAGCCCATAAGGGAAACAAGAGAGACTTCAGCAAAATTAAGATAAATATTTCTTCCTTTAAAATAAGGTATGAAGGATACATCACTTGTAAGTACTGATTTTTTCTTCAGAAACAAGATCATTGTTTTACTGTAAGAAACAACATTGGGTCTCTGCCACAGTGTTAAAGATAAATGATTGTTTGCTTATTGAACCCCTGATGTCTTCGTTATTTCCTTTCTGCAAACCATTCTACTCTGAAGTCAAAAAGTAAAAAGAAAAATATTCAGAGTGAGCCTAAGTTCATGTTAAAATGCTGCAGGATAAATCCTTGGCAGGCAACAGGCACAGACCAATACTGAATAAATGCTGGTGAGAAAAACAAAACAAAAGCATTTGTGGTACAAGCAAGTTGCACAGTTTTTACTTTCCCCCAATTGCATTTTCTGGAATTACAAAAAGGAGCTTTGTATGTTAATCATATTTGAACAGGGTCATGCAGGTGAACTTGCCATTTTATAAAATGATACTCTCCTGTGTAGAGGAGGTGTTTGGCTGAGTGAAAAGTGCACAGGCTATAAGGTGTCATGGCCTGGGTCCACTCCATTCTTAAACTGCCATGTGACCTTAAACACCACCACCTAGGTTCCTAATCTCAAGCATAAGGGGTTACAGTCTCTCTCAGTCTAAGCAGTTCCGTACCTTAACAGTTTTCTGACCTAACAAATACAAGAAAGAAAAATATGAATAATTAAGCCAAGAGCACATTTGAACACCTGTTCAAATGAACACACATTGAGCGCCTGTTTTGAAACCATTGCCTGGAGAAAACTGCCCCTCAGATGACCACCCATGGCAGGTCCTCTGGCAGAGGGGCAGGCAGAAGCAAGGGAGGGAGCGTGTCTTCAACTGATCCTTTCTGGGTCAAAACTTGTTGGAATTCTTCAGGATTCACCCATCTACATGAACTTCAGGGGACTAAAATTTTAATAGTGCAAATAATCCACTAGAAATTATGTGTCCAACACAGAAATTAGAAAAAAGAATAAATCTAAGAGAACTAGAACACTAAAAATTAAAGCAGAAATCAAACTCAAAAGAAAATTAATCTCTGAAAAGACAAATCTCGGAACAGACTGATCAATAATAAAAAGAAAATGCAAGTAGATAATCGTTGATCAATAATAAAAAGAGAAAATGCAAATAGATAATCGTATAAATGAAAAAGGAGATATAACTAAAGATAAGGAAAGTATTTTAAAGAAATTATAGCTAAAAATATTCACAGAAAGTAAACACCAGGCCTTTGGAAAGTTCCACCAAAACTTACAAGAAACAGATTATCTGAACCTTTTATAAAGTATTCCAGAGAGCAGAAAAAAAAGGAATATTAGCCATCTTATTTGTATAGGGCCAGTATAATCCTGACATATAAATCAAACAAGGACAATAGGAGAAAGGAAAATTAAAGGCCCATTTCACTCATGAAGATAAATATTTAAAAAATCCTAAACAAAACATTAGCAAGTTAACTCCCATAGTATATAAAAATCATACCTTTTGAAGCAACATGGATGGAACCATAGGCTATTATCTTAAGTGAAACAACTCAGAATCAGAAAGCTAACCACCATATGTTCTCACTTGCAAGTAGGAGCTAATAGAGTGTACACATGGACACAGAGTGTGGAATAATAGTCCCTGAAGATTGAGAAGGGCGGCAGGGTTGCAGGGGAGTGAGGGATGAGAAATTGCTTAATGGGTACAATGTTCACTACTCGGGTGATGGTCACACTAAAAGCCCAGATTTCACCACTACACAGTATATCCACTTCAACAAAAAACTGCATTTGTATCCCTTAAACTTATAACAAAAAGTTAATATACCACTATCAAGTTGAGTTTCTCAGAAATGTACAGATGTTTTAAAATTAAGAAATACATAAATATAATGCAACACATTAATAGCTTTAAGGAAAAATAAACTATAAATATTTTTTAAATCCCACAACAAAACCCAATAAAGCACCCATCATTCAATTCATTATTTTAAAGAAAAACTTAGCAAATTAGGAGTAGAAAGAAACTTAACCTAGCAGAAGATATGTTTCGAAAATCTGGAATACATATAATCCTAATGGGGAAATGTTAAAAGTATTCTCTTTAAAATTAGGAAAAGGATTTTTGCACATTGATTTTGTATCCTGAGACTTTGCTGAAGTTGCTTATCAGCTTAAGGAGATTTTGGGCTGAGACAATGGGGTTTTCTAAATATACAATCATGTCATCTGCAAACAGGGACAATTTGACTTCATCTTTTCCTAACTGAATACCCTTGATTTCTTTCTCTTGCCTGATTGCCCTAGCCAGAACTTCCAACACTATGTTGAATAGGAGTGGTGAGAGAAGGCATCACAAGCATTCTTATACACCAGTAACAGACAAACAGAGAGCCAAATCATGAAAGAACTTCCCTTCACAATTGCTTCAAAGAGAATAAAATACCTAGGAATCCAACTTACAAGGGGTGTAAAGGATCTCTTCAAGGAGAACTGCAAACCACTGCTCAGTGAAAGAAAAGAGGACACAAACAAATGGAAGAACACACCATGCTCATGGATAGGAAGAATCAATATCATGAAAATGGCCTTACTGCCCAAGGTAATTTATAGATTCAATGCCATCCCCATTAAGCTACCAATGACTTTCTTCACAGAATTGGAAAAAACTGCTTTAAAGTTCATATGGAACCAAAAAAGAGCCCGCGTTGCCAAGACAATCCTAAGTCAAAAGAACAAAGCTGGAGGCATCGCGCTACCAGACTTCAAACCATACTACAAGGCTACAGTAACCAAAACAGCATGGTACTGGTACCAAAACAGACATATAGGCCAATGGAACAGAACAGAGTCCTCAGAAATAATACCACACATCTACAGCCATCTGATCTTTGACAAATCTGACAAAAACAAGAAACGGGGAAAGGATTCCCTATTTAATAAATGGTGCTGGGAAAATTGGCTAGCCCCAGGCAGAAAGCTCAAACTGGATCCTTTCCTTACTCCTTATACGAAAATTAATTCAAGATGGATTAGAGACTTAAATGTTAGACCTAACACCATAAAAACCCTGGAAGAAAACCTAGGTAATACCATTCAGGACATAGGCATGGGCAAGGACTTCATGTCTAAAACACAAAAAGCAATGGCAACAAAAGCCAAAATTGACAAATGGGATCTAATTAAACTAAAGAGCTTCTGCACAGCAAAAGAAACTACCATCAGAGTGAACAGGCAAACTACAGAATCAGAGAAAATTTTTGCAATCTACTCATCTGACAAAGGGCTAATATCCAGAACCTATAAAGAACTCAAACAAATTTACAAGAAAAAAACAACCCCATCAAAAAGTGGGCAAAGGATATGAACAGACATTTCTCAAAAGAAGACATTCATACAGCCAACAGACACATGAAAAAATGCTCATCATCACTCGCCATCAGAGAAATGCAAATCAAAACCACAATGAGATACCATCTCACACCAGTTAGAATGGCAATCATTAAAAAGTCAGGAAACAACAGGTGCTGGAGAGGATGTGGAGAAATAGGAACACTTTTACACTGTTGGTGGGATTGTAAACTAGTTCAACCATTGTGGAAAACAGTGTGGTGATTCCTCAAGGATCTAGAACTAGAAATACCATTTGACCCAGCCGTCCCATTACTGGGTATATACCCAAAGGATTATAAGTCATGCTGCTATAAAGACACATGCACACATATGTTTATTGCAGCACTATTCACAATAGCAAAGACTTGGAATCAACCCAAATGTCCATCAGTGACAGACTAGATTAAGAAAATGTGGCACATATACACCACGGAATACTATGCAGCCATAAAAAAGGATGAGTTTGTGTCCTTTGTAGGGACATGGATGCAGCTGGAAACCATCATTCTCAGCAAACTATCACAAGAACAGAAAACCAAATACCCCATGTTCTCACTCATAGGTGGGAATTGAACAATGAGATCACTTGGACACAGGAAGGGGAGCATCACACACCGGGTCCTATTGTGGGGAGGGGGGAGGGGGGAGGGATAGCATTAGGAGATATACCTAATGTAAATGACGAGTTAATGGGTGCAGCACGCCAACATGGCACATGTATATATATGTAACAAACCTGCATGTTGTGCACATGTACCCTAGAACTTAAAGTATAATAAAAAAATAAAATAAAATAAAAAACTTTGTTTCATTGATCTTTTGTATTAAAAAAAAATTAGGAAAAGGAAAAGGTAATCCACTCTTACGCCTAGATGCTAATGAGTTTAAAGCCACAAAGATTGAAAAAATGAACAGGAACAGGGAGAAGATGGCAGACTAGCCACAGCCAGGGGGATCATTCGCTAGCAAGGGACTGGGACACTGGGGAGACTGACACACACTCAGCAGATCTTCAGAGCAACGGCATTGAGAATGGACAGAGGGAGGACACAGATATGGGGCTGAAGAGGGAGGAAGCTGGGAACTATGCATAGGACTACCATATGCACCAGGACTTGTTCCTGGCACCCAGTGACTCCTGGGTTAGGAGTGAGTTCAACAGGTGAGGAGCCACTTATTCTCACTACAGACTTCCGGAATCCTGGAAGCATGAGACCCCAAAACCGACACTGGAAATGGCAGAGAAAGCTGCTTAGAAAGGTGGCAGGGGCAGGACTCCAGCCTGTGCAGAGCCCAAAGAGTTTGGTGCGGGAACATCAGCAGTGGAGCATGGCCAGGGATGCCCATCCCCCAAGGCTCACCCTGCCTTAGAGGAACTGTTGGACCTGAACAGAGCAGGGCAACATTGTCCATGAGATGGAGTCAGTCCGATCTGAATGCTGCCCTGTCTGCTGACCTCTTCTGGGGCCCCAACCTGGCTGCCCAACTGGGGTACCTCTCAGGGGCCCACATCATAGCTCCTATGCTGGCCGACTGTGCCTGACCCTTGGAACACTCCAATAGAGCAGTCCCTGCCAATACACACTAGCCCACTAACATGCTCCTCTCATCCACCGCAGCCTCCCCACACTGCTTTACCAGCAAACACTCACCCATGGCCATCCCCTGTGTCACTTTGCCAACACGCAAGCACACGAGAAGGCCTCACCTCCCCTTCTCCACAAGTGCATGTGTGCACCTTATGGTGTCACTGCTGCCAGTGTGAGTGCACCCTACAATCCCTCCACCACACCTCCAATGTCAGCATGAATGAGTGCATGGAGACCAGCGGCCCCAACCCCTGTTGCCATTGCCACCTGCACGAACACGCACACGGAGACCAGTGGCCCCACACTGGTACCCAATGTGAATACACACACAGAGGCCACCAACCTTGTGCCCACCACATCCCATTCCTGGGCTGACATCACTGTGACACAATGACACACTGTGAACGTGTACAAAAATGCCAGCACCTCCACCTCCCAACACCACCACTATCATGAATGCCTGGATGAAGGTCAGCATGCCTGCACCAGCCGGTGCCCCTCCCCCATGTCAACACCACTGCCACCGTGAAAGCACACATGAATGCCAGCAGCCCCATCCCATCTGGTACTACCACTATCTTGAATACCTGCACAGGAGCTGGCACCTCTATACCAGCCAAGAAATGTGCACTCCAGTGCATTATTGCTGCTGCTGCCACATGCAAAAAAGCACAGATCTTGCTGCCACCATCCAACAAAGCACTTTGGCTGGCACTACCCATCAGAGTGTTGTGTCCAGCAGTCCAGGGACACCTTGGCCCCTTCAGCGCAGCAGGTTCCTAACCTTGAGGGGTCAGAGAACACATGCAGCCAAATTAATCTTCATAAAGGAGAAATAAGGTCCTTTTCAGACAAGCAAGTACTAAGGAAATTCATTATTACCAGACCTGCCTTAAGAGAGGTCCTTAAAGGAGTGCTGAATGTACAAAGGAAAGGCCATTACTGGCTATCACAAAAACACACTGAAGTACATAAACCAGTGACACTGGCAACTACACAAACAAGTCTGCATATAACCAGGGTTAGGTTAACAACACAATGGTAGGATCAAATTCACACATATGAATACTAATCCTGAATGTAAACAGGCTAAATGCCCCCAATTAAAAGGCAGAGAGTAGCAAGTTGGATTAAGACCCAACTTAATCCAACCCAATAGTATGCTGTCTTTAAGAGACCTATCCACATGCAATGACACCTATAGGCTCAAAGTAAAGGCATTGAGGAAAATACAGCAAGCAAACAGAGATGAGAAAAAAAAGGAGGTCTTGCTATTCTAATTTTAGACCAAAAAAAGACTTTAAACCAACAAAGATTTAAAAAAAAAAAAGACAAAGAAGGACATTACATAATAGTAATGGGCTCAAATTAACAAGAACATCTAACTATCCTAAATACATATGCAGCCAACACAGCAGCACCCAGATTCACTAAGCAAGTTCCCAGAGACCTATGAAGAGACTCAGATAGCCACACAATAATAGTAGGAGACTTCAATGCCCCACTGCCAGTATTACATCATTGAGGCAGAAAACAGAAATATTCCAGACTTGAATTAGACACTGGACCAAATGGATCTAATAGACACATATAGAACTCTCCAGCCAAAAGCAATAGAATATACATTATTTTCATTGCCACATGGCACACACTCTAAAATCAACCAGACATAAAATAATTCTCAGAAATTAGAAAAAATAAAACTGAAATCACACCAATCACACTCTCATACCATGACGCAATAAAAATAGAAATCAATACTAATCACTCAAAACCAAACAATTATCATGGAAATTAAACAACCTGCTCCTGAATTACTTTTGGGTAAATAATGAAATTAAGGCAGAAATTAAGAAGATCTTTGAAACTAATGAGAACAAAGATATGACATACCAGAATCTCTGGGATACAGCTAAAGCAGTGTTAAGAGGGAAGTTTATAGCACTAAACACTCACATCAAAAACTCAGAAATATCTCAAATTAACAACCTATTATCACAACTAGAGGAACTAGAGAACCAAGAGCAAACTGAACCCAAAGCTAGCAGAAGAAATAACCAAAATCAGAGCTGAACTGAAGAAAATGGAGATGTGGGGGAAAAAACCTAAAAGATAAACAAATCCAGAGTTGGTTCTTCGAAAAAAATTAGTAAGAGATGTTAGCTAGACTAATACAGAAAACAAGAGAGAAGAACCAAATAAACACAACTAGAAATGACAAAGGGGGCATTACCACTAATCCCACAGAATTACAAAAAACTCAGATTACTATGAACACCTCTATGAACACAAACTAGAAAATCTAGAAGAAAGAGATAAATCCTGGACACATACAATCTTCCCAAGAGTGAACCAGGAAGAAATTGAATGCCTGAACTGATCAATAAGAAGTTCTGAAATTGAATCAGTAATAAAAAGCCTACCAACTAAAAAATACACAGGACCAGGTGGATTCTAAGCCAAATTCTACCGATGTATAAAGAAGAGCTGATACTATTCCTACTGAAACTATTTCTAAAACTTGAGGTGGAGGGACTCCTCCCTAACTCATTCTGTGAGGCCAGCATCACTCTGATACCAAAACCTTTCGAGACACACCCATATACAGAAAAAAAAAAAAAAAAAAAAAAAACTTCAGGCCAATATCCTTGATGAATGTAGATGTAAAAGTTGTCAACAAAATACTAACAAACTGAATTCAGCAGCACATGAAAAAGCTAAACCACTACGATCAAGTGGACTTTATCTCTGGGATGTAAGGTTGGTTCAACTCATGCAAATCAATACATGCGATTCATCACACAAACAGAACTAAAAACAAAAACCACATGATTATCTCAATAGAAGGAGAAAGGCTTTTGATAAAATTCAACATCCCTTCATGTTAAAAACCCTCAACAAACTAGGGATTGAAGGAATGTACTTCAAAATAATAAAAGCCTGATATGGTTTGACTGTGTCCCCACCCAAATCTCAACTTGAATTTTATCTTCCAGAATTCCCACATGTTATGGGAGGGACTTGGGGGAGGTAATTTAATCATGGAGCCAGTCTTTCCCTTGCTATTCTTGTGACAGTGAATAAGTCTCACAAGATCTAATGGGTTTATGAGAGGGTTCTGCTTTTGCTTCTTCCTCATTTTCTCTTGCTGCTGCCATGTAAGAAGTGCCTTTCACCTCCAGCCATGATTCTGAGGCCTCCACAGTCATGTGGAACTGTAAATGCAATTAAACCTCTTTTTCTGCCCAGTCTCAGGCATGTCTTTATCAGCAGTATGAAAACAAACTAATACAGAACCATCTATGACAAACCCATAGCCAACATCATACTGAATGGGCAAAAGTTGGAAGCATTCCCCTTGAAAACCAGAACAAAACAAGGACGGTCTCTTTCATCACAGTACTGGAATAAATAATTCAACATAGTACTGGAAGTCTTGGCCAGAACAACCAGGCAAGAGAAAGAAAGAAAAAGCATTCAAATAAGAGGAAGTCGAATTATCCCTGTTTGCAGACAATATGAGTCTATAACTAGAAAATTCCATAGTGCCTGCCCAAAAGCATCTTGATCTGATAAACAACTTCAGCAAAGGTTCAGGATTTAAAAAATAAATGTACAAGAATCAGTAGCATTCCTACATACTAACAGCATCCAAGCTGAGAGCCAAATCAAGAACATGATCCCATTCACATTAGCCACAAAATGAATAAAATATCATCTAATCAGGGAGGTGAAAGATTTCTACAATGAGACTTATGAAACACTGCTCAAATCAATTAGAGATGACATAAACAAATGGAAATATGTTCAATGGTATTCGTATCAAACTAGCAATGATATTCTTCAGAGAATGAGGAAAATAAACTATTTTAAAATTTAGATGGAACCAAAAAAGAGCCTAAATAGCCACGGCAATCCTAAACAAAGCTGGAGGCATCACATTACCTGACTTCAAACTATACTACAGTATACTAAGGCTACAGTAACCAAAACATCATGGTTCTAGTACAAAAGCAGGCACACGGACCAATGGAACTGAATAGAGCCCAGAAATAAGACTGCACACCTACAACCATGTGATCTTTGACAAAGCTGACAAAAACAAGCAACAGACAAAAGACTCCCTATTAAATCAATGGTGCTGGAATAACTGGTTAGCCACATGCAGAAGATTGAAACTGGACCCCTTCCTTACACGATATACAAAAAATCAATCCAAGATGGATTTAAAAAACTGAAATGTAAAACCCACAAGTATAAAAACCCTGGAAGATAACCTAGGAATAGTATTTTGGACATGGGACCTGGCAAAGATTTCATGACAAAGACATGAAAAGCAATTGCAACAAAACCAAAAATCGACAAATGAGACCCAACTAAACTAAAGAGTTCAAGATCAGCCCAAGCAACATAGTGAGATCCTATCTCTATAAGAAATTTTTTAAATTGGCCAGATAGGGTGGCACAAGCTTTTCAAAAGGCTGACTTGGGAGAAGTACTTGTGCCCAGGAGGTCAAGGCTGCAGTGAGCCATGATCATGCCACTGTACTCTAGTCTGGATGACAGAGTGAGACCTTGTCTCAAAAAACAAAAAACAAACATCGGAATGAATCTTAGCAATATAAAGAGTGAAAACATGAATCCCAGAAAACTACATAGAGCATAATATCCTTTTTATAGCATTAGAAACAACTAAAAACAGTTTTAAAGGAGTGTAAATGCGATAAAATTATATTTTAAAAATCAATGGATGGTTTCCAGCCTAGCATGTAAGAAGAAGTCATCATGCCATCCTAAAAGTAAAAAGCTGAACAAACTGAAAAATCCACTATTCTTCTTAGATCTGTAACAGAAGAAAGGTCACAGGACAAACCACGGCCCCCAAATTGGAGAGACTAACAGGCAAATACAGAGAATCACAACTTACCAGAAAAGAAATCCGTGAACTAAACCATCTGTGTGAACCCATGCTGGGGTAAGAAAACCTGAACCGTTTGACGGATTCAGGCTCGAGGGGCGGAGCAAGATGGCCGAATAGGAACAGCTCCAGTCTCCAACTCCCAGCGCCAGGGACACAGAAGACCGGTGATTTCTGCATTTTCAACGGAGGTACTGGGGTCATCTCACTGGGGAGTGCCAGACAATCGGTGCTGGTCAGCTGCTGCAGCCCGACCAGCCAGAGCTGAAGCAGGGGGAGGCATTGCCTCACCTGGGAAGCGCAAGGGGGAAGGGAATCCCTTATCCTAGCCAGGCGAACTGAGACACACAACACCTGGAAAATCAGGTAATTCCCACCCCAATACTGCGCTTTAAGCAAATGGGCACACCAGGAGACTATACCCACACCTGGCCGGGAGGGTCCCAGGACGACGGAGCCTCCCTCATTGCTCCCACAGCAGTCTGCGACCTAACCACAAGGCAGCAGCGAGGCTGGGGGAGGGGCGCCTGCCATTGCTGAGGCTTAAGTAGGTAAACAAAGCTGCTGGGAAGCTGGAACTGGGTGGAGCTCACAGCAGCTCAAGGAAACCTGCCTGTCTCTGTAGACTCCACCTCTGGGGACAGGGCACAGCTAAAAAAACAACAGGGGAAGCAGCAGAGGCCTGTGCAGACCCGAACGACTCTGTCTGACAGCTTTGAAGAGAGCAGTGGATCTCCCAACAGGGAGGTTGAGATCTGAGAACGGACAGACTGCCTGCTCAAGTGGGTTGCTAATCCTTGAGTAGCCCAACTGGTAGACATCCCCCACTAGGGGCAGTCTGACACCCCACACCTCACAGGGTGGAGTACACCCCTGAGAGGAAGCTTCCAAAGCAAGAATCAGACAGGTACACTTGCTGTTCAGCAATATTCTATCTTCTGCAACCTCTGCTGCTGATAGCCAGGCAAACAGGGTCTGGAGTGGACCTCAAACAATCTCCAACAGACCTACAGCTGAGAGTCCTGACTATTAGAAGGAAAACTATCAAACAGGAAGAACACCTATACCAAAACCCCATCAGTACGTCACCATCATCAAAGACCAGAAGCAGATAAAACCACAAAGATGGGGAAGAAGCAGGGCAGAAAAGCTAGAAATTCAAAAAATAAGAGCACATCTCCCCCTGCAAAGGAGCGCAGCTCATCGCCAGCAATGGATGAAAGCTGGTCAGAGAATGATTTTGATGAGATGAGAGAAGAAGTCTTCAGTCCATCAAACTTCTCAGAGCTAAAGGAGGAATTACATACCCAGCGCAAAGAAACTAAAAATCTTGAAAAAAGAGTGGAAGAATTGATAGCTAGACTAATTAATGCAGAGAAGGTCATAAATGAAATGACAGAGATGAAAACCATGACACGAGAAATACGTGACAAATGCACAAGCTTCAGTAACCGACTCAATCAACTGGAAGACAGAGTATCAGCGATTGAGGATCAAATGAATGAAATGAAGCGAGAAGAGAAACCAAAAGAAAAAAGAAGAAAAAGAAATGAACAAA